>NW_027187359.1:23891594-23987678 GCF_028583685.1 Petaurus breviceps papuanus | reverse complement strand
TCTCTCTCTCTCTCTCTCTCTCTCTCTCTCTCTCTCTCTCTCTCTCTTACACACACACACACACACACACACACACACACCAATCTTTACCAATTACCTGGCCATATGTTCATTCCTAGCCATTTGTATGACCAGGCAAGAACTCATTGGCCCTTTATCTACTGAACACACATATGGAATTTTTGACTCTACTGACCTCATGATGCTTGAACTAAACTTTACACACAGAATGGTCAAGATCATGAAGAGTTTAAAATCAGACTTTTCTATTTATTCTCAGATGTATCAAGGAGCCACTGGAGTTTATTTATAGGGGGGGTCAGACGTGGTCAGACCTGGGCTTTGGGAAAATTATTTTAGAAGCTGAATGGAGGATGAACTGGAGTGGGAAGCAGTAGCAGCAGCATCAGTAGCAACAGTAGTAGTAAATAGCTTACATTTCTATAAAACCTGCTATGTGCCAGGCAGTATATTAAGTACTTTATAAATATATCAGTCAATACTCACAAAAACTTTGGTAGGTAAATAGTATTGCTATCTTCGTTTTACAATTGAGGAAACTGAGGCAAACATGTTCCATGACTTTCCCAGAGTCACACAGATAGTAAATGTCTGAGGATGGATTTGAAATCAGTTCTCCCTGACTCAAGAGCACTCAGTAGCACAGTGGATCCACCACTGGACTGGGAATCAAAAAGGCTCATCTTCCTGGGTTCAAATTTGACCTCAGATACTTATTAGTTGGGCAAGTCATTTAACTCTGATAGTTTCATCTGTAAAATGAGCTGAAGAAGGAAATGGCAAGCCACTCCAGTGTCTTTGCCAAGAAAGCCTCAAATGGGGTGACAGAGTCAGATTCGACTAAACAACAAAATTTCCTGACTCCAGGTCCAGCATTGAGCACAAGCTTATTTGATGCACTGAAATTACCCAGCCGCTTATTGCAACAAGTCAGGCATGTTGCAATGAGGGCTATAAGAGGAAAGAAGAAGACACTGATGAGATATTTTGAAGGTAGAAATAAGACATGGCAACGAATTGGATATATGGGGTGCTCAGTGCTACGGGTAGGAGGCTTAAAGCAACATTTAGAAATCAACTCGTGTCTGCATTATACATCTCTACCCGTGAATGGTACAGAGAAGTCATCACTAGTATCACACATTTTTAAGTTCTTTGACTAAAGGCAAAGGTCTGCCCAGATTCTGAGTCCTATCTCCTCTGATCTGTCTTGCCCAGCCTTGGGACAGAAGCCAAAACTCACCTTTACAGAAATGATCAAAAAGAAGACTGAGAAGGACCAATCCATATGCCTAAAGGGAAGTGACTTCTTAGCTCACCAGACTGGAACTGCTGCAAAGAAAGCTTTGACATTTGCAGACTTTCACACTCATAGCAAGTCTCAACAAGTCTCCAACTTGACCGAAGGCTAAAGCTGATTGACAAAGAGAGCCTGATTGCCCTTGCTGCTGTGACAGAAGCAGCAGGGTCCAACCTCTGCCAGATCTACCCAGCCTTGTGGATCTCATTGTGAAGAAAGTTACTAAAAGAAGGACTCTGGGATCCTTGAGCTCACTTTAAGCACACAAATATCTAGGGCAGCTTCATTTCTGTACGTGAAAAAAGATAGCAACTTTTGTCCTTACCTCATTTTTACTCTTGTCTTCAAAAAAAAAAAGTACTTATGTAGACTCACCTGTGTTAAGACTCACAAAGACCATCAACTTAAAAGTGACTTTTCTGAAGGGAGAGTCAGAAATGGGTAAACCAGGTGATCATAAACAAATTGCCAGGATGCCCTTCTATTGGGGAATGGTTGAACCAAATTAACTATAAAGGATATACGGAGAAAGATGCTATCTGCATCCAGAGAAAGAACTAATAAATAAAAGTATGTATAGAGTGATTTTACATATATGTATATATATATATATATATTATATGCATATATGTGTATGCCTATTTGTGTCTAATGTAGCTATCTCTGGGGGTAGGGGGGAAGAAAAAAAGAAATTTAATAATTTTGTTGTATATTTTTAAGGAATAGCAAGTTGTATACAATAAATTTGCAGTTTCATGTGCAATCAGTTTTTTTTATTTTACTATGTTATAGAAATGATTGTTTTCTTCCATAAATTAAAGATAAAATAAAAAAATAAATTGTTAGTGACCTCATCAGCAAAGGCACAATTATCATCTCTATGCAGATGACTCCCTAATCCATGTACCCAGAAGAGTCTCTCTCCTGAGTTCCTGTCATGCAATCTCCAGCTACCTTTAGGATATTTCAAATTAAATGTTCCATAGACACATAAAACTCTTCAAGTACAAAACAAATTTTGTCATCTTTCCCAAAAACCTGCCCCTCTTCCAAATCTTTCGATTTCTGTTAAGGACATTACCATCCTTCCCATCACCCATATTTGAAATCTCACAGAATTCTTAATTTGTAATTCTCACTCATCCCACATGTGCATTCTGGTGCCAAGTAGTATGGATTCTACCTTAAAAATATTTCTCACATCCATCTTCTCCATACTCTGCTCACACAACCACAATGCTAGCTCAGCTACCTTTCACCTCTTACCTAATCTATAGCAATTTTCCTCCATTAATCTCATTACCTTGTAGCTCTCCAATCTATTCTCTACATAGCTACCAAAGTGATATCCCTAATGAAAAGATCCGACTACATCAATTCTTTGATTTATGAGCTCATCTAATACTCTACTGGCTTCAGGAACAATTATAAGTCTTATAAGTATTATACAGACACGGCATGGATGGACATGTATGTATTTGTGCATGGATAGACAGCAGTTGTTCTGAACAATATCAGGGTGTTTTAATGCACACTTAATATTTGTTAGCAGTGTGATGCTGTAACTTAAATAAAATGCAATCTCGGGCTACATTAAGAATGCCATAGCTCCCAGGAATAGAGTGGTGATACTCTACTCTATTCTACCCTAGTCAGAACTCATCTGAAGTCTTGTTCTGTGGTTTTAAAAGAATAATACGAGGGAGTCCAGAGGATACTGAAGATCCTGAAGTCCATGCCACATGAAGAACTAGGCAAATTTAATGTGATAAGAGAAAATTTAAGGGGAACATTGAGATCCATTTTGAAGTATTTGAAATATTGTCAGAGGAGAGAGTAGGCATATTCCAGATGGCCCCAGAGGATAGAACCAAGAGTAATGGGTGGAACATACAAAGAGGCATACTTGAACTCAATATTAAAAAAAAACAAAATTAAACATTTTGAGATTAAGGAAAGAAATATATTACACATTATATATAAGATGGATTGTATATAAAACACATAAAATCTGGGATTTTTACCACTGGGGAAAAAATCTCCAAATAAAAAAATCAAATAAAGTGTTGTTTTCTCTAGCATTTTTTAAAATAGGTAGAATTATTTTGATAAAGTAGTTCTTTAAAGACATGCAGTTTTATCTTTTTCAAATGTTTTAGCATCTTATATCTTAGAAGCATCCTTAAAGATAGTGTTATCCAACTTTTCTCCCAACACAGGAATCCCCTCCATAGTATCCCTGGGAGGTGATTTTTCTAGCCTATGAACAATTTCTCTAGACATGGGGTGGGGGTGAGGGAACCTTTATTCACCAAAGTAGTCCATTAACATTTTGGATTGATCCAATTGAGGATATAGGTTTTGTTTTGTTTATTTGTAGAAGAATGATGCTCAAATCAATCAGTATTCTATAACGTACAAACTTTTGAAATTCCCCTGCTGGGAACCAAAGGAATTAAAGACATCTTAAAAAGTATCAGCCAACAGAGTAGCAGAATTACACATATTGAGGACTTGTAGCTACCAAGGTATAGGCTTAGGGACTATAACCAGAGATTTTCAGCCTTTTCCACACCAACAAAGGCATAATAAAGGACAAGGCTTGATCACAGAAGGCACAATCATCTTGGTTGCCGAAGGAAGTGCTCCTGACAACATTGGAATCATCTTTGGAGACCCTCAAGGTGATGGGAGGATGAGATCCCCTCCAAGAGCAGCTGGAAAATTTCCTAGTGGCCTATGGTGTAATCTGCACTCTATATAGTTATCTAGGAAGGGCAGCATGAAAAATAGAAGGACCATAAAAGGCTATATAGACCATCCCATACCAAACAAGGAAGCATTGAAAATCAGTCACTCAGCAAGCATTTATTAAGTTCACTTATGTAGCAGGCAATGGGAAAGTGCTGAGGAATTTTTAAAAAATTTAATGCTTTAAATTTAAATTGAAAAATTAAAAAAAAATACTTGCCCTATTTTCTTCCAGCCTCTGCTTAAAAACCTACAGAGAGAGGAAACTCAGGATTTCCCTGGTAGCCCATTGCATGTCAGGGAAGCATTTCCTGACCTCAGGGTGAAAGCTGTATTCAACAATTCATTTGTTCATTCATTCAATAAAAAAAATATTACTGTTGGTTTTGCCCTCTGGTACCAAGCAGAACGAAAAACTTCTTATAATTAACAATAGATGGCAATACTTGAAGACAGTTATTGTATTCCCAGAGTCTTCCCTTTTACAAGTTAACACTATCTATTGCCCTTGCATGGGGAAGTTAACACACTAAACATTGGGGAGTCACTCACAGGAGTGTGGCAATGACTCAATTACCTTCCAGTCTCTCTTACCTTCATTACATACACAGGTAAGTTAACTCACCAACTAGGAAGCTAACCATAAAACTTCATATTGTCTAGCTGTGCCCTAAGTAGGATCCAATCACAACCAAGAAGGAGGCAATTTATAATTACTGTAAACAACCTGTGGAAAAGCTTTTCCAGGTTTGACTCTGTCAGCAGTCTACCAGATGCTCAGAGCAAGCACCTCCCCAGTCTCTCATTGTAAATTTCACCTGGGGCTTCATGAGAAGGAAATTAATTGGGGAAGTAGAAAGCCAATACCAGCATGCATCTTTCCAAAGATGCTTCCTCTTTTCTCCTCTCTAAACCCACATTTTCAAACCAGGTCATCCCTGAGGTTATGAAAACTCAGAGCTTCTTTCTGTCACTTGCACTGAAATGGAAGCCTCTTGACATGTGGACTGTTAGAAAAAAAAAGAAGGAATATGAAAATCCATCAAACCACTTACAAAGAACAATTTTCCCTGTAACATTTCAGGAATCTGGCAGGAGCAGCAACAACACAATCAGAATTCACTCTTTTCATTTTAGGTGAAAAATGTTTGGAACATATTTAGATTCTTTAGCCAGAGGTTCATTTAACCACACATGACAGTGATGGGAATATAATGGATACAATTTTACTCTAAGAGGTTATCAGCTGCTGTGGCATTGATAAAATATTCATGTAAAACAGCCACAACTGAGCACCTGCAGAGTTTTACAGACAGGCTTATTTTTTGATTACACACACACACACACACACACACACACACACACGTACAACAGATTTACTGGTTGTGTTAATTTGAGTTTAGAGGACCTGAGCATATGGGCAATAGAGACAAGGCACACTGTTTATATTTTGTACAATGTGTTGCCTTTTAAGAAAATCCCGTATTGGACATTCTGAACTTACCAAGAACATTTCAACACAACTCCCATTGAGGGAATGGGAGTGAGATAAGAACAGTAGCTATAAAATCAGGTCCCTGATCATAGGGAACTCAAATTCAAGTTGGTAACCCAAAGCTTACTGTAATGGCAAGCACAGAAGTAGTTCATACCTTGTTTCAGCTATTGAATTAACACTTTGTTTCAGTCAAGTTTCTTTTGAGCCTTGTATCAAGTCTGTTAAGAAACAGAACATGTGAACCCCACAACTTGTGAATCCTAGAACTCATGAACTCCTACAACAGGAAGGGGAGGAGCTAATGACCATGTATAAGGAGAGGCCCAGGCTAGAGACAGCAGAACTGAGAGGAGGACTCTTGTGGAGGCAGAGTCAAGAAGGAGAAAACTTGTGGTATCCCAGCACTCTGTTTGTCTGCTCTGTCTGTGTTGATGTTTGTGATACTTTGTACAGAAGCCCTGGGACCTTACTGGAAGCCTGGAAAGAGGATTTTCTGGTTGCATGTTTACAGAAGTCCTGGAGGAGGATTTTGGAGGTCCTGGGACTTTACTGATGATTTGTGCTGACCTCTTGGACCTTGTTTGTGGGTCTGTGTTGATTTCTATGTTGATGATGTGTGTTGAGTTCTCAGACCTTGTTGGTGGGTCTGAGTTGATTTCACAGGCAGATAGATAATTGATGATGGTGCTGACAATATGTGTGAATATTATTGTGGCTCTGTCAAGCTTTGTCTTTTCAGAGAAAGGAGCTGTGAAGAACTTGAGGTGGACTGGACACTATGAACATCAATATGGAATGGGAACTGGACGAAGAACTGGACAAGGAGCTGGACAAGGAACTGGGAGCTGCCTATCTTTGAACCCAGGTGACAGTTGGAGCTGGGACCATGGAAAAGGAACCATGGAAGCTGAGAGCCAGCCTCTAGTCAAACTAAAAGAAGACTTTACTTGGATATTGTGTACTGACTGAGAAGATTATGATTTACTGAGACCTAGGGGTGGAGAACTTTGACTTTTGTACTTTGTGATTTAATTAAGGATTTTGTGATTGACTAAATGAATGTACTTTGTTTAAAACTATGTGGCCACTTTCATGAAAACTATATGGTCATTTTAGTGATAATTTGTTGAGTTGTGACATGGTGAATGCTATATTTTGATTTTCTGTGATAAGTTGTAACATTGTAAATGCTGTATTTTGATTTTCTGTGAATATTTTTCTCTGATTTGTTATGGAATAGAGAGCTCATTATACTATGTAATCAGAACCTTGAAAGCTGTTCACAGCAGCAGTCCTCTGGAAAGCTGCTCCTACATGGCTTTACACTTACGTGTATGAAACTTAGGGGAAAGATAAAGGAACAATAATTTATCAAGCACTTGCCATGTTTTACAAATATTATCTAATATGATCCTCACAATAATGCTTTGACGTAAAAATTCTTATATTATAGTTGAGGAAAGTGAGGCAGAGATGAAGTGTCTTGACCAGGATGACACAGCTAGTAAATGTCTCAGGCTAGCTTTGAACTTGTCTTTTTTACTTCAAAGCCAGTCCTCTAACCACTGTACCATGTAAAATTATATGGTAAAGAACTGATTAAATAGATTAAAGTTCTCCCATATAAGATCATTAGTAGAATATTTATGTAAAGAGATGACTTTTAGAAAATTGGAGTGCTTTTTTATATTAAAAATTTCAATTCCTTTAATGCAATAAAGCCTGTACAATTCTGTGTCCTCATTGCCCTCCTACAGTACCTGTTATATGATACTTTTGAGCTAACACAATGTACTGACCATCCAACTATATTTCAAAATCTAGACAATATATATTCTTCATGTACGTTGATTTTTCTGAGTGCACTACAAGACTGATCTACAAACATCTAGATAACTTTAACATATACAGAGAATTCCTATACTATTTGGACTCTCTAAGAACTCATCCATAACAATGAGAAAAAAAAAAACTTTGATCATCCCTTCTCCTTGTTTGATACTGATAGAGGATTACTGAACAAAGTCTACCTGTGATGGAATCTATCAAGGAATCTTGCATGATCATAACAGATGTATTGAAAGTACTTTATAGAATCTCTAAAGCTGCACTTTATTTTACCAATTCAAATAAATGTCTGGATATGTAATACATAAATACATACATACATACATATATATACACACATACTATATCTATGTATATGTATGCATGTTTATATACATATACATATACATATGTATTTGTTTTTTTCCAGTCATATCTAACTCTTTGTGACCCCATTTGGGGTTTTCTTGGCAAAGATATTGGAGTACTTTGCCGTTTCCTTCTCTGGATCATTTTACAGATGAGGAAAGTGAAGCAACCAGGGTTAAGTGACTTACTCAGGGTCATATAGCTAGTAGGTATGTGAGGATGGATTCAAACTCAGACCCTCCTGACTCTAGACCTAGAGCTCTATCCACTGAACCATCCAGCTAATCAATATATTTAACGTTAGTAACCAACAAAAAATAGTAACAGCAGAATTTGGAATCCTCCATATTTATCGGTCGATTGTGTGACTGAAGATAACAATGTGCTATAAAAATTATCTATAAAAACTTAATTATTCCTCTTAAATATTCTCATTAAGATTGCACACAGGTCAATCCCATAAGGATTTTGAAGGGATGAGAAAATAAGCATTGCTTTAGTGTCATATATCTTCTAGTCACTTACTTGATAACAATAATCTTCATGATCTTTTCTGTTCCTTTGGAATGTTCCCCTCTTTGGATATCTTGGGAAACCTTCTCTGAGTGTCTTCAACACTGTGTCATCTTTAGTATGTATTTGTTTATCTTCAACCACTCTTTCTAGGCTTCATTTTCTAAAGTGCTATTTCCACTCCTTCAATTACCTCATTAGATACTGAAGTGCTAGGGTCCAAATATGCTAGTACCACAGTCATTGGTAATGAGAATGAATTACTAAAAAATACTGGTAGGACTTTTTCATTTCACATCTATTTGTTATCCTTCTAGTTTTACGTATAAGTGCTCCTAAGAAGCTGTTACCTATTTAACTTGTTGGCTTGATTTCCCCTCCACTGTATCTCTCTGATTGTGAGACCATGGTGCTCATAATCTTTCATCATTCTCTTTGATAATGTTTTGCGAATGAGTTTGAATTCCAAACCATTGACTGCCATCTTTGCCTCTTCATCTTATAATTATTGTTTAACTAAGTGATGCTAAACTTTTAGAACTACTGTGGTAGTTGTTTTTTTCCTTCTCTGCTCTGTTTTAATACTATAAAATTATAAAGTTATATACCACATGCATAGCAAGAATGAGACTGTCCCTTTTCTCTAACCACTTTTGAAGAAGTATGTGTGAAAGAAATTTAGCAACAGTTTGTGCTTAAAAGGACTGGGGAAATATTCTTAATATTTAAATTAAATTTATTTTCCTTTTTGGTAAATTTCTTCAGTGCAGTCTTATTTAAGCCTACCAAGAAAATACCAAACAATTTCTTTCCCTATGGTTACAAACATTTTAATTAAATCACAGAGCTACATTAACCTACTTAGACAGAAATTTTCCCAGGAACCTCTCCTTGATGTCTGCCCTGAATTAGCAGAGCAGATCAGGTGGCCTGAATTGATCCCTTTTCTCTTTGTTCTTTTCTGTAGTTATATATTCCACAAACTTAAGGAAATCTAACTTTTCCCCTACCCCTCACATGTATAGTTATTCCATGCTGAGAAACATGATCCAATATGGAGACACATAGTGCATCATGTTTTCATTGATCCCTGCAGCCTCAGAAGGTTCAAAGTTGTGATGAGTCTTTCAGAAAAGTATGTGAATCTCAAACTTTTCAGGTTTCTCCAGGCCTGGTGGTTTTGATATTCAACAGGAAAAAAACCCAGCTTCAGCTTATAAAAGAGCAAAGCATGTTATAAATATTCAAACACTATGTAAAAAAGAAAAGCATCCTTCTCTGAAGGACTCAGGGAAATTGGGATTCTTTCTCAAAGCCACAATTGACAGATACAGGAACCATTTGATCAGGGCCTCTGAAAATCTATTGCTGGACCAAGCAGAAGGCATCTCCCTACAGTCATGCTGGGAACTATTCAAAGATGGGGATTCTGTCCCAGCTCTCATGAAAGGTCCTTATGAAGATCTTATATATTTTTTAAATCTTTTAAAATATTTCTTTTGTATTATTCCTACAGGAAATATTTCAAAGTCAATAAATATGAAATAGAGACATATTCCCAGGCATTCTAGACATGTGTCAACTCAGATTTTAAATACTAAAATAATTACAGTCAAGGTTCTGCCAGGGTTTTTTTCAGTGGAAAGCAGCACCACCACTAAAAAGTTCTAGCCTTGGGAAACCATTCAGTCCAACTGTGGGAAAACATTCAATTCAACAAACATTTAAGGGACTATGACTTCTAGGGATCTGCTTGTGGTTTTGAGCTATTTTGGGAATACAGAGATGTAAAACCACACCATGCAGACTCTGCCCTGAAGTAGTTCACAGTCCATTAGGGATAGGGAAAGGATAAAATACCAATTCAGAGAATTATGATGCAAGTTGACATACAATAAGTGAGTGAATAACAATAACATGCTTTCTAATTTGAGTTTTAGGCCAGAGCAGAGAAGGGGGTAGAAGGAAAATATTCAGCCAAGCACTAGGGAAACAGATAAAAAAGTGGGAAGTGAGACAGATCTCCCCACTCTCAAGAAGCTTTCAGTCTAAGAAGCAATGGAAACACACAAGGGATGGTGGCTAGAGAAGGGATGAGACAAAGATGATCAGTGAAGGAGAACATTTCATTAACACACCCTATCTAGGGACAATTAATGGTACTATGGATTTGATTATAGTTCTCAGTGAAAAAAGTATAAAGCTGGGGTGAAGTGGAAAATAGTATGTCCAGGGCAACCAGAAAGTGGAAAATGACCAGGGTGGAGATGTCAGGAAGCACCAAGCAGAATGCCTCAGCTCCACTCAGGCATGGCCTCTGGTGGTCTAATCAGTTGGGTAAAACAACAGCAGCAACAGAAAGGGGGCAGGAGGCATTGTTAATACTGACTACATCTTTAAATTATTTTGAATTTTCTTTTTATTATTTTGTATGTAGTTATCTGTTGTTTTCCTTAGTAGAATATAACTTCCTTGAGGGCAAGGACTACCTTGCTTTGCAATGCATACATCTAATGCGACTTTGTATATGTGTTTTTATGTTCTAAGCATTTAGTGTAGTGTCTGAACTTAGAAGGCTAAAAATAGCTTGTCAAGTTGAATTGAATTTTAACTAAAGAGGGCTAAAACAAGAAGACTAAACTGACTGGTGTGGTAGAGATTCAAAGAGGGATGGATCATTTCTAAATAGAGATTTAGACTGAGATAGTAGCTTCTGACTTTATCTTTGAAGGAAGTAAAGTAGGGGTTCTTACCCTCTTTGTGCATCATGGACCCCTATCGCTGTCTGGTGAAAACTATGAATACATTCTCAGATTAATGCATAAAATAAAACATAGAGGATTATAAAAGAAATCAATTATATATATATATATATATATATAATCAAATATATATATATATAAGAAAATCAAAATATATATAGAATTTTTTAAAATTGTCACAGATCCCACATTAAGAAGCTATGAAGTAAAGGGTTTTTAAGAATGTAGACATAGGTAGAAAATCATTCCAGTCTACAGAGACATCCCAAAATGTGTAGATGAAGTGGTGGGGCAAGTCGACAAAATATGGAAGACCAAGACATTCAGTTTGACCAAAAGATGAAGAATGTGAATTGGAGTTACATGACATAAGACTGTAAAGGTAGGTTGGAGCTAGATTGTAGAAGATCTGGAGCACAGAGTAAGAAATCATCATTTTATTTGTAAGCATCAAGTATTCCTGAACTGGACAATAATGTATATCAAAAAGACGTTTATAACTCATGTGAATGAGTGATTAGAGGAAAGAAACAGAAAGTAGAAGATAAGTAGAAAGCTATTTCAGGGGTCCTAATAAGAAGAAATATAGGAGAGGCTGAACTAGAATGGGGTATGAAAAGAAGGAATGTGAAAGATATTGCTAAAAGACCATTGGTAGTACTTGGCAGCAGATTGGACATAAACAGGAATAAAGAGGGGAAGGGAGAGTGGTACACCTTAGAGTTTAAGTAATTATCTCTAAACTCATTCTAGAATCAATTAAACACTGTAGTCTTTATGGGGCTGTAGACCCATATGGCCAGGTTACTATAGAACATTAAACATAGTATACTTTGCTCTATCTCAGAGCTGTGACACTGCATGATGGCATGGTCCTCTTATAAAGAACAATCTTTAATCTCATTCTCTCCATTATAAGAGAAGCCTATAACTTTGTTGGCAACTTGGCAACTTTTTCACTCAGAATGTGGTTTATAAGGCTCATATATTTTTTCCCTTCAGCATGCAGTATGTAAGCATGTGAATCACCTGAAATTTCTGTGATTCTCATTAAGCATCAATGGAAAAAAATGAACCTAACAGGTAATTTCACAGATTTAGAAATTTCCAGTGAGAAAACACTCTTTACTAATGCACCTAGGCAGCTAGGTGGTACAGTGGTTAGAGCACTGGGACTGGAGTCAGGAAGACCTAAGGTCAAATCTAGTTTCAAACACTTATTAGCTATGTGACTCTGGGCAAGACACTTCATCTGTTTGTCTCTATTTCCATTTCCTCCATTTAAAAAAATGAATAATAATAGTGCCTATCTCATAAGGTTGTTGTAAGAATCAAATGAGATATATATTTAGTACAATTCCTAGAATACTGTAGGTGCTCAATAAATGTTTTCCTTTTTCTTTTACACCACTCCCACTGAACATCAATGCTTACTTTGCAATAAATCTTGGAGTTGGCTGAGACACTTTTTTTTGTCAGAGGTGGGACTTGAATCCAATTTCTAGTTTCCTGTTCCTGACTCCAAAGCTAGGTTTCTATCCATGACACCACAGTTCCTCTCACTTTTGCCACTTGTATTGAAAGATGTGTTTTGTCAAGTTATATATCTCCATTTTATAAATTAAATAACTAAGCTCAGAATTTGCCCAAAGGTCACATAATATAGTGTCAAAGCCAAGACTAGTGTTCAGGACTCTTAACTTTTGACTCAGTACTCTTGACAAGCCAATTCATGGTTATTTAAAAATCTCATGAATGGTATGATATAATCCCAGGAAAGAGGAATATTGAACTTAATAGAAGTTAGGGAAATATGCATGTGGTTGGGTAGGGAGTGTAGGGATTGAGGGGCTAGGAAGAGAAACAAATCTCTTTATGCTCTTTCAAATATAATCATAGGTAACTAAGGCTTTCTCCCCTAGGTGTCCATTTGTTTAGGATACATATAAAGTCAGGTACTGACTCTGTTGGTCAAAGAAACATAGATTTACTGTTAGAAGGACCTTTAGAAACTATCTAATCCAACCTCCACACTTAACAGGTGAGAAGACTTAGGTCCAGAGATATGAAATAACCTGCTGAAAGTTACACAGCTGTGTGTTGCCAGAATTAGTATTGATCTAGGATACTAATAAATCCTCATCTTAAGTGAATTCCAAGGTTTAAATCTATATTGCCAAAGATGTTCAAAGAAATATTTTTTGTAGAAGACCTAGAAAATTTAGTAGCATTTTCATGAATTTCAAAGGTTGAGTAGTTTCTCCTTTAAACTCAAATTCAAAGGCAGAGATAAAACTTGGATTTCAAAATGCTGTCATTTCATCCTAGTAAATTGAAAAGTTGTTGGCATGGGCCTACTGTAACCATTCATCAGAAGTTATTTTAAAAAAGCAGGGCTCTACTCCATCTTGTTAGTGTCATATCACTTGCATATGTGATCTCATTAGTTAACTTTCCTCCCATGCACACATTCAGTCTGAGAGGAGAGACCAGCACTGACTGCAACCAAAGAACCCGCTGGCACCTATTAAACACTTCTCAGCTTGGCTTCAACTGAGTCCTTCCATCTTGAAAATTAAAATCATAGCTTATGATAGAAACGTCCATGAAATGGAGCAGTTGTCTCAGGACATTTCACTTTTTAATTTTTTGCTCATTTTGAAGATCTCTCACTGCTTTACATTCAGCCTTTCCTGATCCCTAACAGCTTGTTCCTCTCTTTCTCCCATCACATGAAAACACACACACACAGACATACACACATGTATATGTGGATATATACCTATATAGCCACATATACACATGTACATGTTTATGTCTGTATATATGTGTATATATATACATATGTATATAGTGTTATAAAATCTAGAGTTTTAAAGTTTACTTTTAAGAATATATGTAAACATCTATATATACACATTAATACATAGAAATATATATAATTATGTGTATATATGTACATGTGTATATATATACATATATACACACACAAATATATAAGTGTGTATGTTCTATGTGTTAATGTTGTTTTCTCCCAAAAAATGTTAACTGCTTGAGGACACAGACTTTAATTTTTCTCATTGTATCCCTGGTACTTAACATAGAGTCTAGCTTATAGTATTTATTATCTTTTTAAAATGTTATTAGTTATCTCTTTTTTATATTCTTTTTTTTGTTTTGAAAGCCAAATTCTCTTCCCCATCCATTTAAGGTAAGCAATATGATACAAATTATACTTGTGAAATTGTGCAAAACATATTTCCATATTAGCCATGTTGCAAAAAAGAAAAAACAAATAAAGTAAAAAATATACATATACTTCAATTTGCACTTTCTGGAATAAAAAACATTTTTCATTACTAGTCATTTGGAATTGTATTGAATCTTTATATTGATCAGAATAGCTTTTTCACTGCTGATCATCATTAAAAAATATTGCTATTACTGTATAGAATGATCTTTCTTGGTTCTCACTTCACTCTGCATCAATTCAAATAAATCCTCCCAGATTTTTTTTTCTGGAGCCACCCCCACCCTTGTCATTTCTTATAACACAATATTATCTAATCACAATTATATACCACAACTTTGTTCAATCATTCTCCAGTTGATGGGCATATCTTCAATTTACAATTCTTTGCCACCACTATAAGAGTTGCTATAAATATTCCTGTGCAAATATGTACTTTTTCTTTTTTTTAAATCTTTTTGGGATGCAGTGGTATTGCTAGGTCAAAGAGTATATACTTTTAAAGCCCCTTGAGCACATTTCCAAATTGCCTGCCAGAATGGCTGGACAAGTTCACAACTCCACCAAAAATGTATTAAGGTCTCTATGTTTCCACATCCCTTCTACAATTTGTCATTTTCCTTTTCTGTCATGTAAGACAATTTGATAAATGTAAGGTGGTACCTCAGAGTTGTTGTAATTTGCAATTCTCCAATCAATAGCGTCTAGAACATGATTCCATATGATTATAGATAGTTTTGATTTTTCTTCTGAAAAATGCCTGTCCATGTTACTTGAGCATTTATCAATTGGGGAATGGCTGTTATTTTTATAAATTTGACTCAACTCCTTATATTTGAGACATGAGACCTTTATCAGATAAATTTGCATAATTGTATTCCTGTTTCTTGCTTTCCTTCTAATTTTGGCCACATTGCTTTTATTTTTGCAAACCTTTTAAATTTCACATAATCAAAATTATCTATTTTGCTTCCTGTGATCATCTCTATCTCTTTTTGGCTATAAACACTTCCATTATTCAAAGATCAGATAGGTAAAATTTTCCATACTTCCCTAATTAAGATATTATAAGGCATAAATCATTTCATTTGCTTATGATATAATTTATGTCTAAACCATGCTACCTATTTTGACTTTATCTTAGTATACTGTGTGAAATGTTGATCTATGCTTATTTTCTAACAAACTGCTTTCCAGTTTTCCCAGATATTTTTGTTAAATAGTAAATTCTTGCACCATGAGCTTGGATCTTTCTTTCTTTTGCTTTTTCTGAGGTCATGATGGCTACCCCTGAATTTTTTTAACCTCAGCTGAAGCAAAAGCACGAGTCCTTTATTTTAACTCTATGTGGGTCTTTCTGTTTCATGTGTTTCTTCTTAAAAACATATTGCAGGATTCTGGTCTCTAATCTGTTCTGCTATCTGCTTCCATTTTATGGTTGAGCTCATTCCATTTACCTTCACAGTTATGATTTCTACTGCATATTTCCCTCCATCCTATTTTCTTCTGTTTATATTTTTCTCTTCTCTTTTTACCCTGACCCTCTTCAGAGGTCTGTTTTGTTTCTTCCACAGCATTTCTTAATCTAGTCTCACTTTTAGCAACTCCCCCACACACCTTTTCTCATCCTGCTTCCCTGTTGGGTAAGATAGATTTCTACCAATTGAGTGTGTACATATATTCTTCCCTCTTTAAACCAGTTTTTATGAGAGTATTCAATTATTGCTTACCAATATCTCCATTTTCCCTTCCATTATAAAAAGTTCTTCTTTGTACCCCTCTTTTTGTGAGGTGATTTTTCCCATTCTTTCTCTCCCTTTCCCCTTCTCTCAGTATATGTTTCTTACCTAATAATTTCTTTAGATAATTACAACATAATTGATATACTTTTGTGACTCCTATGTAGACTCCTCCTAACTGCCCTAATAATGATAAAGTTCTTAGCAAATACATCTATCATCTCATGTAGGAATGTAAATAGTTTAGCCTTACTAAAATTACTTAATTAAAATTATTTATCTTTCATGTTTCTCTTAAGTCTTGTAGTTAAATACTACATTTTCTGATCAGCTCCTTTTTTTAAAATCACAAATGCCTGGAAGTTTTTTATTTCATTAAATATTCATATTTCCTCTGAAGGATTATACTCAGTTTTTTGGGTAGGTTATTCTTGGCCGTAATCCTAACTTCTTTGATTTCTGGAATATCATATTCTGAGATCTCCATTACTTTAATGTGGAAGTTGCTAAATCTTGTGTGACCCTGATGGTGGCTCCACGATATTTGAATTGTTCCTTTCTGGCTACTTAAAATAATTCTCTCTCACCTGGGAGTCCTGGAATTTGGCTATAATATTCCTGGGAGTTTTCATTTTGGGGTTCTTTCAGGAGGTGATCAGTAGATTCTTTGAGTTTCTATTTCACTCCCTGGTTCTAAAATATTGTGGCACTTTTCCTTTATAATTTCTTGAAATATGATATGTAGGATCATTTTTATCATGACTTTCAAGTAGTACAATAATTCTTACATTATTTTTCCTCAATCTATTTTCCAAGTTAATTGTTTTTTCTCCCCGATGAAATATTTCACACTTTCTTCTATTTTTTCATTTTTTCTTTTTGTTTTATTGTTTCTTGATGTCTCATAAAGTCATTAACTTCCAGTTACATAATTGCAATTTTTAAGGTATTATTTCCTTCATGAGCTGAGCCCTTGGCTTAGATTTCTGCCCTGAGCTTGGAATGACATTGGAATATCTGAATAGAGACATTTCTTGTAGGGGATTTGAAATAGAGAACTACACCATATACAATCATATTTCCCCATGTTTAACTCTCTTCATCAATGCTGAGGGCCTGTTCTAGCCCAAAGTGGTCTATTGCTATGACTACAAATTGCAGACCTAGGAGCAAGGTATGATAGAGGATAGAGGGCTAGACCTGAAATACCTGATTTCAAATCCTTTGTCAGACCTTACTACCTATGTGGCCATGGGCAAGTTACTTATTATCTATTTTCTTTAGTTTTGTCATATGAAATATGGAAGTGATAATAGCATCTACCTTGGAGGATTATTGTGAGGTTTAAATGACATAATATTTGTAAAGTGCTTTGCAAACCTTAAAACAATATATAAATGCTAGCTATTATTATTGTCCAGAATGGGCAATGGGATGTAGAAAATTAGTAAGTCGAATACTTCACCCTGCCCTAGCAGTTGTTCCCTAGCCCATATCTGTGCCCTGCTCACTTACGCATTTATTAAGCACCACCTGTCAGCAGTCACCGTACTGCTTCTGAGCATACAAAAACCAAAATGAAATGATCTCTTGTCCTTGAGAAACTAACATTCTGATAGAATGGAAGCATATTACAGCTGGAACTTCAGTTTCTCAATCATATGCTAGACAAAGGTCAGGTCCTACTTTGCTCTGAAGAGGATCTCGGGCTATTAGGGAAAAAGAAAGACAGTAGCATAAAATCCAAAGCCCAGACTTTGGCTTATAGAAGAAATGTGAGCGGGGTCTAGAGGACATAGCTCCAAGTGTCAGATAAATCCCTAAATTGAGGAACAGGTGAGAACAGGAAAGAATAGCAAGGAGAGAGACTTGGCTCCTACACTCAGTTCTTCCACAAGAAAAAAAAAAAGATGCACTAGGTGTGGCCAGCATTTTCCCCTCTCTGCATATTATACTCTACCTCTGCTAAATGAAGACAGAGTTGTAAGTAGGATAGGGTGATTGGGGCCTTACACCAGGGCAACAGATTTGTGAGGTGTCCAGATAGTATAGAGCTTCCCAAAAGCTTTAGTGAAGTTTTAAGCTATTAAAGCTCAAAACTGCCTTGAGACCCTTGGGATACCCTATATTTTCAGTACTTCAGCAACATAGAATCAATTGAGATTAACATCTAATTAGCGATAATTAGTTAAAATAGTAAGCCACTAGATGAGATCTTCTTCTCTCACCCTAAATGAGCTCTTGCCAGGCTTGGTTCTCCCAAAACCCCTCCTACCTCCACACTCTACATCAGTTTCATCAGCAATGTCCTTGTGGTATCATTGTTTTTCTGAACGCATATCTCCCTGAACCAAATGGACTGAGGTCAAGTTCAGTGCTCCTTCCCCACAAGCAAAAATTGCTAGTTATAGCTAGGAATGAGTGTGAAGGACTCTGTGGCCCTTTGCTCTAACATTCTAGCATTCTAAGTGCTCAGGTCCCAGTGATTGAAAGCATCAGGGCCACTGAACCCCAGGGATGGCATGAGTCATCTACAGGAAACATTCCCAGAGGTGACATATCATACACTATGACTTAGAGATGAAAGAGGAGGTACCCTCTATCATTAAGAAGGAAGCAGCCACTCAAAAATAGCTCCCATGAAAACAATTTTCAACCTCAGGGATCATGAACCCATGAAAGTCTGTTGAATTTTTAAAAAGGTGATATTGTAAGGACAAACATAAAGGGAGAAGTTTGGCCTTCTTTCACAAAGTCTAAAACAACAAGAAGACCTTTACCAAAAGACTTCGATATTCCAGGTCTGTGTGAACCTCTGCTGTAAATGAAGTAGGCTCCTCTGAGCTTACATATTTTGAGTCTGTCACTATTGGGCCTGATTACTGAGATAGTTTTAATAATAGCAATGGTGATGGTTGTGGTGATAACAATAATAGATGAATTTTAGATAATAATTGATCTATGGAGCCTTTTCTATACTTTATTCCATCTGAGATGTTATAGCAACCTGGTAAGGTCAGAACTGTTGCTATTATTTTGCAAAGTTTACAAATGAAGAAACAAATCCCTGAGAAGTAAAGTGTTTTCCTCATAATCACACAAACCCAGCAGAGACTGGATTCAAGGCCATGTCTTCCTGATCCCAAGTCTACCATGTTATTTAATCTACATCTCTGAAGATCACTGAGATTCTGGAACCACAAATGGAAAGACAGATACACTGGGCCATAGTGAACCAGCCAAGGAGTCTCCATGCTTAAGGCCTGGCATGAGGTCCCTCAATAGCCTTGCCCACCCCATCACTACAGATGTATTATTAATAATTTTATATTGATATAGGTTAAGAGTGAAGGTTGCTTTGACCCACTTTGGAAATGATCATTTGCTGCAAGCAAGTCCAGAAGTTGGGGGGGGGGGGTAATCTGGGGGCACTTACCTAATTTGAATATATCCCAATGATGTAGGAAAAAGAGTAATACATTAAAAGAGTTCTGTTATTTTCTTGGGGCACATCAAAGGATTCTCAATGTGAGAAATTTGCCTTTCTGTACTAAATCCAGGTTTTTCAATATTACCTAATTAAAAGGAAATTATATGGTGAAACTAATGTCTAGTTTAGTAACAAGTCTAGAAAGTGATGAGTTAACCTTCCTTTGTAACTACTGTGAGCTATACTACTAACAGATGAGTCCCCTGGTTTCAGAATGTTATCTGCATGGTTATTTTTTTCTTTACAAATAAAATATACATAGGATAACAAGCACGGTATAACCAGAATCATGAAATTTGGATATTAGAATGTTTAATGATATAAGCACCCAAAATGCTCCCTGTTAAATTTTTTACATTCCTAAGATAGTATATCTCAGATTGACACACCCATACACATTTAAATAAATTCCTTTTCTTGACCAATTCTAATCACCTGCTGCACCCCATGATGGTTAAAGGGCTCAAGATCATGACATACTAGGACCTGTAGAAGGAAATGGAGTTGTTTAGCCTGGAGGAAAGCAGACTTAGAAAGGGATATGACCACCATTTTCAAATATCTGAAGAGCTGTCCTGTGGAAGAGAGACTATCCTGTTCTGCTTGGCCCCAAGGGACAAAAACAGGTAAAGTTGTTGGACTATATATGAGTAAGTATGTGGAGAGGAGGAGGGGTTTTCTAATAATTAGAGCTATCCAAATGTGTAAATCTCTGCCTCAGAAGGTCATGATGAGTTGTCCTTCAAGTCAAACTGAACAATCACTTGTTGCAGATGTTGCCATGAAGATTCTTGGTCACTTAGAGGCTAGATTATATACCCTCTGAGGTCCCTCCCAACTCTGATTTCTGTGAAATTCTGCTCTGTAAATGATAAAGTGTCCTATAAAGAAAAGTTATTTTATATGTCTAGTCTTAATGTTAACATCACACACTGTATTGTTCAAGTCCAGAATGTTGTGAAGTCCAAATTTGCTCTTAAAATAAGAACTGCAGGAGATTTTTATCATCAGAACATAAACAGGCACAGGATAAGACAAGTAAGCCAAAATTTTGGGAAGGGAAAAGTTCAGGTTAGTAGTTTTTCTTCTCTCCCACACCTCTCTTCTCTCCCCTTTGAACTTCAGTATGGAAAGAGAACTTCACATCTGGGTGTTCACATATCCAAGCTGTTTACCCTGGGACCAGGCATGGACCAGTGCCTAAAAGTCTAGAGCTAAGAATAGTCTTGGATCTGAGCACTGGGGTAGAGACTGGGCTGATGTCCATGGACTATTTTGCCCAAATATGAATCAGTTCAGCCTGGGAATTTTCAGTTTCAGAAAAGGCAAAGGTGGGTCAAACTCTCATATCAAGTTCAGCCTAATATTCCAGACTAAAACCAAAAGGTCAGGGAACAGAGGGGCATGGACGTGATAATCATTGGCCTGCCATAGGTGAGTGCTCTGCTAAATGGAGGGACTCCATGGCAGGCATATTTTCAAATGAGAGAATTTCCTTTATTTCTAATCAGGGATAGGGCATAGGGACTACTCATGTGATTTCAGTGATTAAAAGAACTCCTGGGTGAGGAAGCTCTCTCTGTCAATGCAGATCAGCAAGTTCTCTGTATATAATTGTGTTAGAGAATTTCCTAGAACAACAAAAGCTTCAGTAATTTGTCCAGGGGTCTTATAGATAGTACAAGTCAGAGGCAACACTGGAATACAGGTTTTCCTGGTTTCAATCCTGGTTTTCTCTCTACTGTGCCACACTTCCTCTCTCAGTTTTACTTCTGATCCCTGGACCAATTTTCACCCCATAATAATAATTCTTTCAATGCATTCAGTCTCTTTTCTTGATATTTTGACAGTGCCTCTAAAGGAAAACTACTGAGTATCACAGGACATATGAGCTCCATGAATATGACCTAGTGCCTTGATTTGAACTTCTCTGAATTTAAGCCCCTCATCGGTAAAAGGATATACCAACTGTAGTTCCTACCTCACAAGCATGTTGGAAGAATCAAATGAGATAATGTGTGTGTGCGCGTGTGCGCATGTACACAAATACATATATATTATAGTTTCAAGCCTTGAAAAACTTTTTAACTATTATAAGTACTGTTAATGCTTTTGTTAAAGATAACATGGAACAAAACCTTTGCAAGATAAGAGTACGGCAAAGGAAATCTTCCTAAAAAAATGAAGGGCTATTTTGAGATGGGAACCAGTGACTGTGCATTTGCAGTAGATTCAGTGTGAATGAATGAATGAATACAGATTTCTTAAGTATCTACTATGTGGCAGGTACTGTGCACTGTGAAAGACACAAAAGAATCCAAATATAAAGTGAGACATTCCATTTCCTTGAGCAGCCTCTGAAATGATCAGTCACCTGAAACTGCTCTCTCCAGTTTTACCAATGATCTCTAAATTCCCAAATCTGATGACCTTTTTCTCATCCACTTCTTCCACTGATCACCTTTTCGCAACAATACTTTGCCCTCTCAGGCTTTTCCTGACAATGATGTTTTTTGGCTCTCTTATCTAATCCAAGCATAATTCTCATAGGGGAAGACAATACATATAGGGAAATGGTGGCTAAGGTGAAGGACAACCCTTCCATCTTGATCCCTTGGCTTCTAAGTATAGACAAACAATGTGTTTCTCATGTAATGCTGATTAGTTTGGCACCCACCAGGCAGGTATGTTACATTTCACTCCTCCCCTAGTTCTCCAACACCCTTAAATCAGTCAGTTAAAACATTTATCAAGCATATACTTGTCAAGTACTGTGCTAGTGATAAGGATACAAAAACAAGCAAAAAAAAAAAAAACAGTCCATAAGCTCAAAGAGCTCGTGATCTAATGGGGGGGAGGGGTAACAAACAAACAAATATATACAGATAAACAATATAGGAGATTAGTAGGAAATAAATAAGAGAGGGAAGGCACTAGAGCTGAGGGGCTAGGAAAGCTTGAAGAAGATGGGATGTTATCTGTGTCTTGAAGGAATTCAGGGAAGCCAGAAGGTGGAGATGAATGAGGAGAACATTCCAGGCAAGGGGGACAGTCAGGGAAAATGCCGGAGTCAAAAGAACAAGAAGGCCAATGTCACTTGATCTAAGATTATGTGGTGGGGAGTAAGGTGTAAGAAGACTGGAAAGATAAAAGGATTTGAATGTCAAAAACTTCATTTTTTAAAAAATGTTATCCTGGAGGCAATAAGGAGCCACTGGAGTTTCTTGAGAAAGGTATTGATAGGGTCAGACCTTCACTTTAGAAAAATCACTGGATAGGAGTGGGGAAAGACCAGATGTAGGCAGACTCACCAGCAGGCCTTTGTAACAGTCCATGTGTGAGATGATGAGGGCCCTCACCAGAGTGGTACCAATGCCAGAGGACGAAATGGGGTGTATTTAAGAAATGTAGCAAAGGTGAAATCAATAGGCCCTCTCAACAGATCAGCTGGATTGGATTGGGTAGAGCTAGGGTGGGAATGGGAGAGAAATGAAAGACAACAAAGAGACAAGGGTGACATCTAGGTTATAAGTGTGAGGGACAGAGAAGATGGTGCTTCTCTTTACAATAAGAGGAAAGGTAGAATGGCTATAGCTCTTAGAAGAAAAGATAATGAACTCAGTTGTAGAGATGTTGATTTACAATGTCTATTGGATGTCTAGTTTGAGATGTCTGAAAGGTAGTTGGAGATGCCCCTTGAAGGGGTTTTGAGCTTACCTACATGTCCTGCTGATGGCTCTAGACCCTAGCAAGGGTGCTCCCTGAAGCATAGGGGTGTCCCCAGCATCCCAATTCCATTTAGACATTAAATTCCAATTTGTTTTTCTAAAGAATATTTACTCACATATATATTCACAAATATGCACAACTGCTCTTCAGCCTGTAAGACATAATCGTCCTTCCCCTTTGTAGCACCTCAGTCTCTAAGGAGGAGAAGGGCATGAGTTTCACAGTTTAGCTCAATTCTCATAGAGAACAGTCTCAGTTCCAAGTTTAAAAGTCCCTCTTGGGCTCTAGTCCCAGACACCCTGGCTTCTCAGGATTTCCCTGCCACCCACCCCACCTGCAATCTTGGCCCCAAGGTTGCCATGGATCTAACTCTCAGGTCTGGTGAGGATCACCACCTGAAATTAAAAACCAAGCAGCACAGAAGAGAAACAAACACCCACAAGGCCATTTCTCAGATGGCATAAAAGAAGAAGCAGGGAAAGGAGGTCCTTCCTTGCTCCTCTGTTCAGTTCATGACAACCCTCCTGTGAGTGGACTGTGATCTTCACCCTCTAGATGCATCAGAAAGAAGTGGTATAGAAAAGCAGGTGTGGGGGCGACTAGGTGGAGCAGTGCATAGAACACTGGCCCTGGAGTCAGGAGGACCTGAGTTCAAATCCAGCCTCAGACACTTAACACACACACACAAACTAGCTGTGTGACCTTGGGCAAGTCACTTAACCCCCATTGCCCTCCAAAAAGCAAAAAAAAAAAAGAAAAAAGAAAAGAAAGGCAGGTGTGCAAGAAGGAATGTAGGCTCTCCAGTTTTGAAGTTATATCCTGTTCCAAGTACAGTGCCAGACAAAGGAGGTTAGACCTTTGTAAGAGGGGACATAGAACCCTCCATGTTAGGCAATCTGGACAAGGTTCCTCCACGTTAGGTGATCTGGATATACCCAGACAAGCTTAGGGTACTATAAAACCTTGCATTCTATTGTTTTTTATTTGGTTGGTTTTTGGTTTTGGGGGCTTTTTTGCTTTTTGGAGGGGGGAAGGCAGGACAATTGGGGTTAAGTGACTTGCCCAAGGTCACAAGGCTAGTAAGTGTCAACTGTCTGTGGCCACATTTGAACTCAGGTCCTCCTGACCCCAGGGCCAGTGATCTATTTACTCTGCCACCTAGCCACCCCTAAAACCTTGTATTCTAGATGAGTTGGGTCAGTGCAATCAAGCTTTAGAAATATCTCTAAATTCTTTGAAGTGTTGGGTCATGAAAGAACACTCAATTTGGAGTCTGGAGGGCTTGCTTCATGTCCTATGTCTGCCATTCTCAGAGCTTTCCTCTTTTGTAAAGTGAAATGCTTAGACCAGAACAATCAATCGATATTTTTTAGCACCTACTATGTTCCAGGCATTGTGTTAAGTGCTGGTTCATCTTTGTGGTCCCTTCCATCTCTAACATTCTATATTTACAATAGACCCTGCTTTCTTGCTGAGGTTCTGATCTTAAGAATTTTTTAAAATGGGGAAAATGTTGATTTATTAATACTATTAATATAACCTTCTATTTGTAGTGCATGTAAAAATTCCAGTTTTAATCTCAATTGGCACAGACCTCATTTTATCACTTCGCTGCTCCTCCTTTCCAAAGTAGTGACATGCTGCTCAGAGAATGAGATCATTTAGAGGGCTGGCGGCTGCTAACAATTCCAGATGGTGTTCGTGACTAATGCCCTGACCTGAAGCCCACATCTATGGTCAGGAGAGATTAGATGGAAACCCCCAGAATTGGGGTGATAGAACATAGCTCACCATGTGGCATTGGGAAAATATGAGTGTAGGAAAAAAGTGCCAGTGCCTAGGGTGAGATTCATTTGAGGAGGGTCAGCGACCTGCCCTCTGAAGATTGTGACAGCTTCGTCTTTGTGTGTTCCCACCATCATGGCCAGGGGCTGATGCACACATGGAAGCATCTCCAGTGGATAACCCCAGCATATGGAACACACATATTCCAGCGGCACACACGCAGTCACAGCTCAGCAGAAGTGATACCAGACGGAGAGGTATTAAATATTTACAAGGGTCTCAGGGATTCAAGCTAATTGGAGGAAAGGCCATCAGAATTAGTGAAAAGTCTGAACTGCAGGCACTTTTTGAATAGTCTTTATTACTTTCTAGTAGATACAGTAAATGGGAACTCCCTGTTAACAGAGGCCTTGCCAAGTAGAGGTCCCTGCTGGGCCTACCTATAATGAAGAGATAAGGCTGATTTTTATAATTAGCATCAGACACTTAGTATGAACAATTAATGGGCTAAAGTACTTGATGAGCCTCTCTCTGGTTAAGCAAGCCCCTGGAATCTTGCTCATTCTATGAATTTGCTAAGCAGTCCTGCCTTCAGAAGCAATACAGAGATAAACTTCAGGTTAGCCTATATCCAGTTATCACAAATTCCAAAGCAGTGGAAACCAAATGACCTTTTATTCCAATTTCAAAATGCAAATGGTATTTATAGATTTTTTTTAATCCCTCCTTGGCCTTTCCAAGCAGGCTTCACACTAACAGTGAGGAGGTAGAGGAAAGCAAGTTTGGATTAAGTAGTCATGGGAAAGCAGTTCATTCACTGTCAATCTATTGCACCCTACTTCCCCTAGACTACAGGGAAAGAAGAGAAAGTGGGAGCCAAGTATATATGCCCTAGACATAAGCAAAAGTACTCAGGATGGTGTATAGGCTCTTTAGGGATACCAGAGGACCCTAAGAAAATGACTGATCTAGTTTTATGTTAAATGTTATATTCAGGGCAAAGGAAAACAATCCACTGTTTCATTTTGTTTTTGGTTTTTTCCCCTTTATGCTCATAGAATTTATAATTGTGAAGGAAATTAAACATCATTTAATCCACCAACTTCATTTTGAAGGTGAAAGAGCTGAGGTACGTAAAGGGAAAAAGATTTGCCCAAGGTTATCCAAGCAGAAAGTAGTAGAGTCAGTATTCAAACTCACATCTTCTATTCCAAATTCTGTCCATTTCCAATATGTTACACTTGCCACTCTATTGATAATTTCATATATGGGTGTTTAATAATCATGAAATATGATCAAAGATCATAGTATCCTGATTAATTCCTATTTAAGTTTTTTGTTTGTTTTTCCCAGAACCTATCCTGACATATGGCAGTGTCCTATAGAGTGAAAATGATATTTTGATCAATCATTTGGGAAAACATCTGGTTCTTCCACTGTGATCTCTGCTATATTTTTTTCAACATCCCATCTTCCCCCATGTATTTAAATCCATATCCCTGTTCTTAGTCCTCACTATGATCACTAAACTCTCTTTCCTTCTAAATAATTTCCCATTCTACTATCCCTAACCTGGCTATACTCTCTTCCATTCCCAGGTAAATCAGATCAACCCTACACTGTCCTTTACTGTTGAACCCCTTGTTCCCTTTTTCTGTTACTGATCACACTTTGGCAAATTCCAATCCTGAGTTACTCCTGCCATGTTAATCTTTCTCTCCTACCCATCTGCTGATGGATGGAGCTGGAGGAAGCCATGAAATCATGATTGTTGAGTATAGAAATCTACATTGTCCTTATCTCAATTTGTACATCACTGCTGCACTATCTACCCCTCATGAATCAATTGCCAATCTCAATCAACATATCAGCTTTTCCAAGTCTTTTCTTCTCTCCTCAAGTCTGCTGGCTCCCCTCTTCTCCTCATAACCATCTCATCTGAGTATCTCACCTCATATCCTCCTCAGCCAATCCTCGTCAATTTTACTTATTCTTTCCTGATCCATACAAATGTGCTCATGTCTTCTCTATCCTAAAAAACAGTCCAAAACCAAAACAAATACAAAAAATAACTCGCCCTTCATCCTACCATCCCCATTAGCTCTTATGCTACATGCCTCTTCTTTTTTCAGCTAACCTCCTTTTTAAAAAAGTCTATTTAGAGTTAGTACTTCTACTTCTTCTGTTTTTATTCTTTTCTAAAGCCTGTGAAATCTGGAGTCTTACCTTATCATTCAATTGAAAATGCTTCTTTAACATAATCAGTGGTCTCTTAATTTCCAAATGTAATGGTCTTTTCTCAAATCACTTCCTCTGTGATCACTGCACCATTTGACAGTGCTGATCATCTTCCCCTCTTTGATACATCCTCCTTCTCTCTCTCTCTCTCTCTCTCTCTCTCTCTCTCTCTCTCTCTCTCTCTCTCTCTCTCTCTCTCTCTCTCTCTCTCTCTTTCTCTTCCTCTCTCTCTCTTTCTCTCTCTCCCTCCCTCTCTCATCCATGTACTAAATATAGCTTATATGAACATATGAAGATAAATGATATAGTCCTTATAAGAATGGAACTGATTTTCTTGTTTTTGTATCCCTACCAATTATTACAGATATTTAATAAATAATTCTTGATTTATTGATTAATTGAAGAGCCTTACCGGTTCATGAATTAACAGAATAATTAAAGTAATTATTCAAATAATTAGAGAAATGAGCAAATCCCTATACCCTAGAGAAGAATTTGTTTACCTCTAGGCAGCTATCATTTCATGGGAAGAGCAGTGAATTTGGAGATGACCTGGGTTTGAATCCTTGAGGTGCTGTCTGTTAGCTAGGTTACCCACAGTAAGTCTCCTCTACTCACAGAAATCAGAATCTTACAAATTCCTTTTGTCTAACTCTTATCTAAACAAAATCCTTATATAGTATCCCAGACAATTTACCATTAATTCTTTTCTTCAGAAGAAGGGGTAACAGCATGAATTCTGATACTGGATAAAGCATTTCTTCTGGCTTAATACTTGGCCTCTCTCGTATGTGATGAGTAATGGGTGACCTCTCAAGAAGGATTTCTTTACATCCATTGCATTTATAGAGATTCTCTCAAGGATAGATTCACAGAAGTTGAACAAGGTCTGCAAACTTAGTGAAGGCTTTTGAATACATATTACATTCATGATATCTTTCTAGTACATGTCCTTTGATGTCAGTGATTCAAGTCAATCAATAAGCATTTATTAAATACCTAATATGTGCCAGGCACTGTGCTAAGAAGCACTGTGATACAAAAAAAGTAACACATAATTATATGTGTATATACACACACAATTTATACACATGTACGTATGTATGTATATGCATATGCAAATGTGCATGTGTGTGTGAGTCTATGTGTGTGTATGTAAAATCTACTTCACATTGACTACCATTTTAGAAAGAGGGGAGGGGAGGTGAAAAATCAGGAACTCAAAATTTTTAGAAACTGAATTATAAAGGTAATCAAGATGGCAGAGAAAAGCCAGGAAGCTGCCTAAGATCTCCCCAGATTGTAAACAACATTATATCAAGCCTCTAAATGGGATCTGGTGAAGAAAAACCTACAAAAAGACAGTTTAAAAAAATTTCCAGGTTAAGATAATTTACAAGGATTTCAGGAAATGTCTCTCTCTGTTGAATAAAATGGTGGTAGCCATCACTGATGGTGGCCACGCAAGCCAGCAAAAAGTTTTTAACCACAGCACAGATCAGGAACCTAGGCCCTGGTACTTTCTCAGCAGGTATAGCACAGAAGGCAATCCATGAAGCCTCTAGCCCCAGCACAGAAAAAAACTGCTGGCCCCAGAACACCCAGTACAATAGTCATGAAAAGGCTGGGTTATCCCAGTGCAGTAGGCAAGCTGTTAACCCCTGAGGCCCCAGTGCCACTGACCAGACCACTATCTCCCAGCACAAGAAGCTTAGGACAGTGGCACCTGTGCCCTAGGAGCAGAGCTCAACTTTAAAAGTCACAACATAGGCTAAAAGTGGATTTAAAAAAACCAGAAAAGAGGCCTGACCATAGAAAGCCACTATGGCATTGTGGAAGATCAAAACATAAAATCAGAAGAGGACAGCTATGTCAAAATGCCTACATGAGAAGCCTCAAAGGTCAATATTAAGTGGTCTCACACCCAAAAAGCCTTCTTGGAAAAGCTCAAAATGTGTTTTTAAAATCCTATGAGAAAGGTAGAAGAAAAATTGGGAAAATAAATGAGAGTTATGCAAGAGAAAGGTAACATCTTGGAAAACGAAGGACAAAAATTGCCTAAAAAAAAACAATTCTTTAAAAAATACAACTGGGAAAATGTAAAAAAAAATTCACTGAAGAAGACAACTCCTTATAAAGTAGCACTGATCAAATGGAAAATGTAACTGAAGAAAATAATTCCTTAAAAATTAGAATGGGAGGGGCGGCTGGCTAGGTGATGCAGTGAATAGAGTGTCAGACCTGGAGTCAGGAGACACTGAGTTCAAATCTGGCCTCAGACACTTAACACAAAAAATTAGCCATGTGACCTTGGGCAAGTCACTTAACCCCAATTGCCCCCCCAAAAAAAAACAAAAAAAATAGAATTTAGCAGATGGAAGCTAATGTCCCTATGAGACAACAAGAATCAGTCAAACAAAATTTAAAAAATAGAAGAAAATGTAAACTATATCATTAGAAGAACAATGGAGATGGAAAATAGATCTGGGAAAATAATTTAAGAATTCATGGACTGCCTGAAAGCCATTATAATAAAAAAAGGGGCCTGTACAGCATCTTTCAAAAATTATCAAGGAAAACTCCTTGATATCCTAGAACTAGACGGTAAATTAGTCATTGAAAGAATCCCTTCATCATTCCCTGAAAGAGACACCAAAACAAGAAATGTTGTAGCCAAATTCCAGAAATATAAAGTCAGGTAGAAAACACTGCAAGTAGCCAGAAGGAAATAATTCAAATATTAAGGAGCCACAGTCAGGATTATACAGGACTTGGAAACATCCATTTTTAAAGATCAAAGGGCTTGGAATATGACATTCTGGAAAGCAAAGAAATTTGAATTACAACCAAGAATCAACTATCCAGCAAAATTGAACACAGTCTTTCAGGGAAAAATACAGACAGACATTCAATGAAATGGGGAACTTACAAGCTTTCCTGATGAAAAGATGAGAGCTGAAGAGAAAATTTCATCTTCAAAGACAAGACTCAATAGAAGTATAAAAAGGTGAACAGGAACAAAAAGAAAACATGTTATTCAATAAGGTTAAATTATATATATATATATATATATATATATATATATATATATATATATATACAAGGCCTGTGGCAGCGGCATCAGCTACTCCTGGGGCTATCAGCCAACAGACTGAATATTTGAAAGTCACTTACATGAACTTCTGGGAGCCAAGATGGCAGAGTAAACCACAGGTGCTCTCATCCCCCTTGTTGACCTTGAAAAACCCAGAGAATATTGTCCCAGGAAAAATCCTGGAATAGCTGAAACAGCAGAGGGGTTTAGCAGTCTTGTAGTTTGGGAGGCTAGGAAGATTTACAGGATGGGTCCCTCTTGCTGTGTCTGAAGGTGACCAGGTGGAAGGACAGGAGGCATCCCAACAAGCCCCACCTAAGCAGACCAGCAGGAGATCCTGAAACCCAGATGGGGTGGAACTGGCAAGTGCCAACACCAGGACTCCAGGCATACCTGCACACAGCCAGGGGAATTGGCAGACACCAGCACTGATCAGCATCCACCTGTGGTTGAGCCCACCTGTGCTCTAGCACAGGGTTTGGAGGTGGAGACCTGATGCAGCCAGACCACCCTTCTCCTGCACATCATGCTATGAGTTTCAGTGCAACCCCAGGAAAATTCAGAAAGACCTTGCCTCTGCCTCATCCTCAGTACACACCAGCCAGCTCCTGTTCAGCACCAGGTGAGCTGCAGCATTATATAGCTTCTAACTAGCTGAACCAGAGAACACAGCACACAAAGCCAGTAATCAGGCCCCCCAGTTCCCAGCACAAGAAGCATGTGACATATCCCTCTGTGCCCCAGAAGCAGGAATCCACTTTTAAAGCCAGGAAAAAGACAATCACAATGGCAACAAAGCAAATTGGAAAAGCAAAGACCATAGAATGTTATTATGTAGAAAGGGAAGATCAAAATGCAAATTTGGAAGAAGACAGCATTGATATTATATGCACATCTGAAACCACAAAAGGGAATATGTACTGGTTTCAAGCCCAAAAAGCATTCTTGGAAGAGATCAAGGATTTTAAAAGCCAAATTAGAGAGGTAGAAGAGAAGTTGTATCATTATTTAAAAAATACAATTGACACAATGAAAAAAAAATTCACTGAAGAGTAAAACTCCTTAAAAAGTAAAATTGTCCAAATGGAAAAGGAGATTAAAAAAAAACTATCTGGAAGAAATAAATCCTTTAAAGGAAAAAAATTCACCAAATGGAAAATGTTAAAAATCTAACTGAAGAAAATCATTCATTAAAAATTAGAATTGGATGGGGGGCAGCTAGGTGGCACAGTGAATAGAGTGCTGGCCCTGGAGTCAGGAGGACCTGAGTGCAAATCCAGCCTTGGACACTTAACACTTACTAGCCGCGTTACCTTGGGCAAGTCACTTAACCCCAACTGCCATGCCTTCCCCCCTCAAAAAAAAAAAAAGCAAAAATTAGAATTGGACAAATAGAAGCTAATGACTCTACGAGGCATCAAGGATCAGTCAAACAAAATCTAAAGAATCAAAAAGTAGAAGTAAATGCAAGATATCTCATTGGAAAAACAACTGACCTGAAGAATAGATCCAGGGGAGACAATCTGGGAATTATTGGTCTACTGAAAAGCCATGATGAAAAAAAAAGGCCTAGATAGTATCTTCCAAGAAATCATCAAGGAAAACTGTCCTGAGATCCTAGAACCAGAGAGTAAAATAGTCATTGAAAGAATCCACCAATCACCTCCTGAAATATCTCCCAAATTAAAAATGCCAAGGAATATTGTAGACAAATTCCAGAATTATCAGGTCAAGGAGCAAAAATGACAAGCAGCCAAAAAGAAATAATTCAAGTATCATGGAACTACAGTCAGAATCACACAGGACTTTGCAGTTTCCACATACAAAGTTTGGAGGGATTGGAATATGATATTTCATAAGGCAAAGGAGCTTGGACTACAACCAAGGATCGACTACCCAGCAAAATTGAGTGCATTCTTTCAGGCAAGGAGATGGAGATTCAATGAAATAATGGACTTACAGACCATCATGATGAAAAGACCTCAGCTCAATGGAAAATTTGATCTTCAAATGCAAGACTCAAAAGAGACATAAAAAAGATAAACAGGTAAAAAAGAAAAAATATTTTTTAATAAGGGTAAACTGTTTACATACCCATATGGGAAGATGATACTTCTTAATCTTGAGAATTATATATTTATTATGATATTTAAAAGGGTTTTGCATAGATAGAGGGTATGGGTATAAATTAACTGATGTGATGATAAAAGACTTAATGGGTACAAAGGGATTTTAATGGGAGAAGAGGAAAGGAGGAGGTAGAAAAGGGTAAATTACATCTCCTGAAGAGGCACAAAAACATAAAGGGAGGGTGATGAGTATTGTTTGACCTAGAGTAAAGGTCAATATGTTATTCCCTCCTTGAACCTGAATATGTTATTCCCTCCTTGAACCAAATCTGATGAGAGTAACATGGGATTTGGTTCAAGGAGGGAATAACATATTCGGTTAAGTATAGGAATCTAACCCCCCATAAGCAGTATGAGAGAAAAGGGGAAAGAAAAGGGACAGGTGGTTAGAAGAGAGGGAAGAAGTAGTAAGGGAAAAGAGAAAGAAAAGTGAGGGAGCTGTTAGAAGAGAAGGAAGATTGAGGGAGGCAGTGGTGAAAAGCAAAACTTTTGAGGAGGGAAAAGGAGAAGAGAGAAATAAAAACAAACAGGGTGGGTGGATAGGATAGAGAGAGAGAAAGATACAGATAGTTATCATAACTGTGAAGGTGAATGGGATGAACTTGCCCATAAAACAGAGGCAGATAGTAGAATGGATAAAAATCATAATCCAACAATATGTTATTTAGAAGATACACATTTGAAACGGGGAATACACACAGGGTAAAGGTAAAAGACTGGAGGAGAATATATTATGCTTCAGTTGAAGTAAAAAACAAGCACTGGTAGCAATCCTAATCTCAGACAAAGCAAATGCAAAAATAAATAGGTCTAATAAAAAGAGATAAGGAAGGAAACTATATCCTTCTAAAAGTCACCATAGACAATAAAGTAATATCATTACTAACCATATATGTACCAAGTGGTACAGCAGCCAGAATCTCAGAGAAGTTAAGAGAGTAAGAAGAAGAAATAGATAGCAAAACTATACTAGTGGGGGACCTCAACCACCCCCTCTCTACACTTGATAACTCTAACCTTAAAATAAACAAGAAAAAAGTTAAGTAGGTGAATAGAATTTTAGAGAAGACAGGTATGGTAGACCTCTGGAGAAAATTGAATGGGAATAAAAAGGGACATACCTTTGTGTCAGCAATACATGGCACATACACAAAAATTGACCATGATAAGGGAATAAAAACATCACAGTCCAGTGCAAAAAGGCAGAAATATTAAATGCATCATTCTCAGATCATGATGCAATAAAAATTATGTGTAATAAAGGGCCATGGAAAGATAGACTAAAAATTAATTGGAAACTAAACAATCTAATCATAAAAAATGAGTGGGTCAAACAACATAATATAGAAGCAATCAAAAACTTCATTCAAGAGAATGACTATAAGGAGACAGCATACCAAAACTTATGGGATGCAGTGAAAGCAGTTCTTAGGGGAAGTTTTATATCTATGAATGCTTACATGAATAAAATACAGAAAAAGGAGGTCAAGCAATTGCATATGTAACTGAAAAAGCTAGAAAAAGAACAAATTGAAAATTTCCAATTAAACAGCAAATTAGAAATATTGAAAACCAAAGGAGAGATTAATAAAAATTGAAGTAAAGAAAATTATTAAACTAATCAATCCTGAAAATCAAAGGAGAAATTAATAAAATTGAAAGTAAGAAAACTATTGAACTAATAAATAAATCTAAAAGCTAGTTTTATGAAAAACCAATAAAATTATTTAGTTAATTTAATTTTTGCAAAAGAAAGAAGAAAACCAGAGATGAAGAGGGTGAATACACCACCTATGAAGAGGTGATTAAAACAATAAAGAGCTCTTTTGCCCAACTGTATGCCAATAAATCTTATAATCTAAGTGAAATGGATGAAAATTTAAAAAATGTAAAGTCCAGGTTAACAGAAGAGGAAACAAAATAAAGAACCCCATTTTAGAAAAAAAAAAGAAATTGAATAATATGAACTCCTTAAGAAAAAATTTCCAGGACCATAATACAAGTGAATTCTATTAAAAATTTAAAGAACTTTAATGTCAATATTATATAAACTACTTGAAACAATAGGTGAAGGAGTCCTACCAAATTCTTATTATGATACAAATATCGTGCTTATACCTAAACCAGGAAGAGTCAAAACAGAGAAAGAAAATTACAGACCAATTCCCAAACTGAATATTAATGAACAATTTTAAATAAATTATTAACAAAGAGATTACAGCAATTATCCATGAGGATAATATACTATGACAAGATGGGATTTATATCAGGAATACAGGGCTGGCAAAACATTAAGAAAATTATCAATATAATTTACCAAATCAATAACAAAACTAACAGAAATCATATGATTATCTGAATAGATACAGAACAGTCTTTTGACAAAATACAACACCCATTCCTATTAAAAACACCAGAGAGCATAGGAATAAATGGATTTTCCCTTAATATGATTAGTATCTACCTGAAATTGTCAGGAAGCATTATATGGGGATAAACTAGAAGCTTTCCCAATAATATTATACTAGCGGACTCTACCAAGTAACTTTGTCAACTGTGTGTGTATATCTAACTTTATCTATGGTTCCTTGTAGATGGAAGAAAGGGACTAAATATTACATTTCATTTTGTTATTTGTTAAATTTAGTTACTAAAATATTTATAAAGGACTTCCAATGTGGAAAGAATTATGTCAGATACTGAAATATGAAGATAAATAAGCCATAGTTCTCTTACCTCCGGAATTGTAAACTGAAAAATAATTGTAATGATTAAGTGCATGAGGGAGATACAAAGTGTTATGAGAGCTCAGAGGAGGGATCTAATTTTGAAAACATCATTATATAATGGAAAGAGCACCAAATATGGAGGTCAAGGGCCTAGGTTCTACTATGATATTTACTGCTTATATAAAATTGAATAAATCTGTCAGCTTTGTCGAGGCTTTGTTTCCTCATTTATAAAATGAAAGGTTGGCCTCTGAGATCCTTTCTAGCTCTATATCTATGGGAATTTAGACCTATTGGGGGGGGGGAATGGAGAAGCAAAGATTTCATTAAGTAAGTGTCATTTGAGTTACAACTCCAGGGATGATCATGTAGGATGTCCATAGATCAGTGTAGGGAAGGGTATTCCAAGAATAAGGAAGCATATGAACTTATAAACAAAGGTGGAAGAACAAAGGATGCTCTTGAGAGATGATCTGTTTGTCATTCATGGATGGGGTACATGAGGGAGAAAAATTTGAGGTATGATAGGGGCTCATAGAGGGCAGGGGATGTCTCACTAAATGTTTGTTTATTAGCTATCCTCCTTTGGACTTCATGCCCCCAGGAAACTCATTCTCCTGTAGGATAATCTCTGCCTTGATACTCACATATCATCAGTACCCTCTGCTCCAGGGATCCCTCTGAATGATGGAGTGGAGAACTCCTCCTCAATATATCTATTTGAGGAGGGCACTAAGAAGAGCAATCTCTTCATCTCCCACCTAGCTGCCCTCCTCTGGGCTTTTTTTTTATCATGTCTCTGTCCTAGGTAACTTATTTCTCCTCCTCCCATCCTTCCAGTTTCCTTCTGTGAGTAGTCTTCCCCCACTGAAAAATCTTTGAGCAAAGGGACTGTCTTTTTTAACATTTACATCCCCAGCTCTCTTCACCTGTCACCTGCTGCTTAATAAATGTTACTGACTGACCAAATGGTTGATCATAGATTTAGAGCTAAAAAGGAGCTCGGAGTGTGTTGAGTGTAATGCCTTGATTTCAGAGATGAGGAAACTGAGGTCTAAGGTGGTATGATTCTTCACCTCCAAGGACAAGTAACTCCACAGCCCATTGAGGAAATATTTAATTGGCTATAGGTGATGGATGAGCATTCATACTCTCCCAGCACTATTCTCTGGGAGGCTCAGAGCCTGGTAGGCCAAAAGGCTATTCTGGTATGGTCATTGTGCTGCACCCCTAAAAGAACACTAGTTAGAGATGAGTGACTGAGACAAGGAATAAAAGAGAAAAGATTCAAGGATCTGAATACCTGAATTACAATTCTATTGTAACATAAACTGGATTTTTAAGTGGTAGATTTCTCACTGCCCCCCCTTCATTCCTGCTTTCTTTTACTTTCTAAGGCTTTCCCAACATCATCATGCAATAAGTTGGCACCAATCTCTTTTTTTTATCCATCATAAGTTCAAAACCAATGACAAGCAATTTATTGGGTGTGAATAATGTCACCTATGGCACCTTCATTTACATTTGGAAATTGATTTTTTGTCACATTAGGAGTTTAGGACAGTCTCTTTTGGCAGCCAGCACTGCCACAAAGCATAATAAAAATAATTATGTGTCCACAAAAGCATGTTAAAATCATGGTAAATTGTAAGCCTCTAAAGGACTGCGCCTGGCAAAGTATTATTAATGAGCCTAGGAGAGTTACCTGGAGTAATCTTTCTTGAAGATTTAATACTGACACTCTAACTTAATAAAACATAACTTGTGATTGCCAGAAAAGTGTCCAATAACAATGTTCTTCATTATAGTTTGTTGAAAACTCTGATCTGATGATAAATGTTGAAAATGTAGAACAACTTGGAAGCTAAGAGCAAAAAAGTTCTTTGTGTGGAGGGAGTTTTCATCAATTAATGATCGCACTATTCATGGAAATGAAACTGGGTGATTACTATTTTCTCATTTCTCCCATGCTCCTTGCCGGATGGGCATTTTGTTTCCTAATAGAGAATTTCATTTTTCATACCAGATCTAGCATAATTCAGAGCACTTGCAAGTTTCCAATTAACAGTGCTTTCCCCAAACACACAACAGTGAGCACAGTGTCATCTGTTCTGATTCTGCTTAATTGCTATTAATTATCAAACTGTTTAATTGCTATAAAACTTTTATTATTTATTTTGGCAAAAAAATAAAAAATAAATAGACTTCCCAGAAGAGTTTGCTGATAAGGAAAATGGCTTTCAAAACACACTGACTATTAATAGATAAAGCTAAATATTGCCTTTCTTTTAGGACCCTTTAGAAATGTATTCCCTGGATCCATGATTAATTAAAGGGAATTTTCTTTCTCAACACAACATTGAAAAAGGAAGGCAGGAGACTATCTAGCATATTCAATTTGCCTAGGAAAAGGACTCACTTTCTGTTGTTCCCAGAATGTAACTCATGGCACAGGATGTTAACATACCTCTGGAGGGGACTTCTCAAAGTCATTTAGGACAAAAAATAATCACATAATTAGAGGCAGAGAATTGCTTAGTAAAAGGAAACTGTCTCTGGAGAACATTGGCATTGAAGTACAGACAGTCCCAAAATTCAATGAAACCTACCAGGGTAAACAAAATGTCAACCCTGGGGCAGAGCATCAATTTCAATGGAGAGCTCTAGGGTCTTAGTACCATTCTCTTAATGTTACCATTAGTGATCATCACTATTCAATAATGAGCACAATTCTGCCATTCCATGTGTTTTGGGTAGCTTTATACACAATCAGAAAGTAATGTTTGGGAAATACAATCTTTCATTTAATCAGTGGTTCACCGAATCTCAGAATCTCTGACCTGAAGGGAATTCCGAGATTACCTATTCTGGCTTCCCACAGAACATAGGAATCTCTTCTATGATTTTCCTGGTCTTCCAATTTCTGCTTGTTTACTTTCATTCAGGGAAGACCTAAATTCAAATCCTACCTTAGACAGTAATTCATATTCTCTCAGACTCAGTAGTCACATCTGTAAAATGGTGATAATAAGTACATCTATCTCACAAAGTTGTTGAGAGGATCAAGCAAGTTCACATATATATGCAATGTTTTCCAGATCTTAAAAGTGTTACACTAATTATATACATAATATCATTACCTTTTAAGGTGGCCATCCCCAAAATGGAGAAGCTATAAATATTAAAATGCTATTCCTCTTATTCAGCTGAAATCTTCCCTATAATTTTCCTCCATCAGCAATGTCATATATGAATAAAGTGCTTTTCAAAAAAGCTTTACATGTATGATCTTATTTAATCCTCACAATAATCCTGTGAAACAGGCAAGGTGGGTATCATTACCCCCATTTTAATTTGAGAATGAGGAAATAGATGGACCAGTGGCTACACTAGAAGGACAATTAACATAAACCTTCTAACCTACGTCCAGTGTTCTTTCTGGTAGGCCACATTGAGGCAGTTATCACCATAAGGAGCAGAGTGGTAAGTGGACAGTGCATTAGATCCAAAGTCAAAAAGACTGCATTCAAATCCTAGCTCTGCCACTTGTTGCCTGAATGACAGGGTTGGACTTGATCTGTAAGGTTCATTGCATGTCTAAATCTTATTGCCCTGTATATAGTATGTCCCTAACTCTTTCCTCTGAAAAAAAAAAAATAGGATATATCTCTTTCCTCTTCTACATGCTAATACTTTTAAGCATGTGAAAAGACCCCAAGGCTTCCCTGATACTAAATTTTCTCTTCTTGAGGCTAAACATACAAAGTTTCTTCCATCATTTTTCATATGATGCGCTTTTGTGACTTCTCATTCTCCTAGTCGCTTTTCTCCGAATTCTCTCCAATTTGTCAATGCCCCTCCTAAAAAGAGTATAGCTGGAATTGAATATAATACTCAATATATTTGCTGACCAGCACAGAGTATCAGTGATTTCCAAATTTCAGATAGCCCTCTCATCACAATGACTATTTTGCTATCTGTATTATTAATTCACATTGAATTTCATCCATCTGGCTTGGGTCATTTGTGGCATGCTCCTACAACATTTTCAGCTCTGTTTCTCCCTTATTTATCCCCACCCACATCGTCTTCAACAGGTTCCAGCAATCTGGTTTATTAATTTCTATACAGATCTCCATAACTTCCATGTCTTCTTTATCTCATCATGTCTATTCTTTTCATATCTTTTCAGATGATACCCAGTTCTATAGATATAGACATAAACAATGACAAAGACATAGATAGATTTAGATATAGACATAGACATAGACATAGAAAGAGATGTAGATATCTGGTTCTATTCTGAGTTCCTGTCATAAATCACCAACTGCGAATTTGATGATTTCATCTGAATGCTCAATAGGTACCTTAAATTAAATCTGCCCCAAAGAGAACTATACTTCTTCCCATACCTTCCTGCAATATCTCTATTTCTGCTACAGGCACTAGTACCCTTATGTTCACCCAAGTTCACAACCTTAAAATCATCATCAATTCTTTCTCCTCCTTTATCTCTTCATTTTCCAAATCTTGTCAAATTTAGTACCATAATCTATCTTGCAGATTCCCCATCTCTCTCTATTCATGCAGCAACTATCCTAGTTCATTCCCCATGACCTTTCACTTAGACTCTTGAACCATTCTTTTAATTAGACTCCAGACTTCTAGTCTCTCCTCCACACAATTCATCCCTCCATACAGGGACCAAAATAAACCTGCTAAAATGCAGCTGACCATGACATTCTTCTTCACAGATCCTTCAGACATTCTATATTGCTTTCAGGATCAAAGAGAAACTCCTCAATTTGTTATTTAAAGTACTCCACAATCTGCCTCCAATTTGCCTTTCTTGACTCATTTCATATTACTTCGCTTCACATGATCTATATTTCAAACAAACTGGCCTATTTGCTGATCCATTCTGCCTCCAACTCCACCCTCCAAGTCTTTGTCCACCATTCTTTGAATACACTACTTTCTCACTTCTGTCTCTTAGGATCCTTATTTGTCAACACTATATTCTTCCCCAAAGTATTTTGCTTTCCCTTATTTGTATTATGTCCCTCCCCCAGCCCATACACCACGACTGCAGGAGTTTAGGAAAGTTGTTCAGGTCCAGTCTCTTATAGTATACTGGATATACAATCCTGGGAAAGTCACTTAAGCTCTCAGTTCCTTGTATCAATGAAAACTTAGATCATAACTCCGGTCCATATAGCTCCAAGTCCCCAAACTTTCCTTCCTCACTACCAGGAAACCTTTGATAAATAATTTAAATTTTGTCTTTGCCTAGTTAGTGTCTAACATAGTTTCTAGGACATAATGCAAGTTTAATAAGTGCTTGTTGTACTGGATTGTAAATTGTCTTTGTAAAGGGCATTCCTTTCCAACATCTACTATTATAGGCAGAGGAAAATAAAATTCACTAACCCCTTAACTTTCTGAGTATTTGTTTGGTTGCTTTGTCAGCCTCAGAAAATCAGGTGCTCTAAAAAAAATAGTCTATTCCTCTAATCCTAAAATAATAACCACCTCCACCAGCCCTCTTTAGGGGAGTTTAGGACAGATCAATTTTACATTCTAATTGAATGAGCCTAGGAAAAAAAGGCACTTTATCATCAAGACATTTCAAGACACTTGCCATTTCTTTCTTTAAAAGGCACATTACAGTGGTCCTTCATCTGGCAGTGGTCAGCTGGATAAATTCTCATGAATACAAAGTCTTTGATAATTTTTAAAATGAACTATATGATCAAATGTTTTATTATATTCCTGTCAGTGAAAATGCTTTTATTTTGCAAGGCCTCTTTTAAAATTCATTAAATCAACTCCTCCAAAGGAATTCTGACTGGAAGATGCTAAGGTAGTCTCCTTCAGAGACAAACTTTTCTTAACTATTTCATACGGTACCAATGTCTCTCAGAAATGGATAGGATTTTTCAAAAACCCCATTTGCCAATGGATTTGTTCTTAAGTAAATATGGCTCCTCAGCCTGATCCCCATTTGCCAGATCAATTCCCCCTCATTGCCTACATCAAGTACCAGCATAATTTGGCGCTCCCCAATCCTCATTCAGTTCCTGACTCTACACACCCTGTCAAAAATGAATCACAACAAGATCAATCCTCAAAGAAAACAAGGGAGCTTGCAAAAGTTTAATGTCATTTTGACCCATTCTCTGATCTCAGTGGAGATCCTTCTAGATTCATAGCACGTATTGCTTATTTTTTAAGGTCCATAGCAGGATTCTGAACTTGTATTTGTCTGAGCAACCATAGCTGAACATGTATCCTGAATGCAACATTGATACAGACTGAAGTGAGTAGAAAACCTTAAAAACTGTTCATAAGTTTATAGTTCCATGTAAATTCCTCTTTTTTGTCATTTGTAGATTTAAATGTTTGTTGATGAGTAAGTACATAATAAACAGAAATACACACATAAAAAGGCTGTTTTTTTTTTCTCTTGGACTGAACTCCCCCACATCCCCATCCCATACCAGAAAATTATGAGCCAGCTTTATCAGATGGAATAGTATTCTAATGGTATGTTAAAAGCCAAATAGAGTGAAGATCTTTGGGACTAGGCAGGATTCCAGGAAGGATCACCTTTAAACTGCCCTTCAGCGTCTTTTCTTCAAGTGGTAAAGCTGGTTTTATCATCAGAGTAAAAAACAATAGAAGATTAAAAAAAAAGTATAAGAGAAAACAAATAGAGAAAGGAGTCAAAACCTATGCTACTAATGATTTAATTTCAACTTTGGGATATAAATCTTTCTAGGAACATGTTATAAAGGTCCCAGAGGAGTTACCAAATATTAAAAAAATATCAGTAGGAGTAAAGCAGATGGTTTTATTTTACCTCCACTGTTCCAGGGACTACATTTGATCAATATGGAACCTTTGTTCTATTGTTTAAATAAAAAAAAAGACAAATAAAACCCTAGATATCCAGGAACTAAATTTTGCTCAAAGGTCTTTTCTACTTATGCACCAATAAAAACCTAGTTTTTCTCTAAGGATATCACAAGACTATCTACCCTCTTCCCATTGTAAGCTATGCATTCACCTATTCCCTCTAGTCTTGGGGCGAGGCAAAGGGATTGTCAGAGCCCCTTCAACACATGCACACAACAAAAAAACATGCACTGCCATTTCTAGACTCTCTCTATCATTGACGCTCGGCATCTTCACCTCTGAATTTCACTTTTCCAAATTAAATCACCCTCTGCCAATCCTTTTCCTTGCTATTCATTAATATCCAAGATGTCTGAGCTTCTTTTATCAATGATTTCAGTACTTAGATCATAGTCTTTCTCTCTATCTCATGTCCCATTGCCATTTTCAGCAAATTAACCATTCATATCAAATCTGGCCTCATAATTTTTGTGCTTCTAAATTACCTCCAGTCAGCTCCAACTTCATTCCCTCCCATCCATATCTTAGACCTTGCTGTATCTCTTAAGCATATTTTAACATCCTCACTACTTCAAAACCCAGAAGTCTAAAATCCATTGCAACAATGGAAATGTATATACCACTGAGGGTTTATGATGTTAATCAAACATTACAATTAGCCATCTTTCTCATTAAATTAACTCTTACTTATTCTAGTGTGATGTGGTAGGAAGAACACTAAGTTTAGAGTCAGAATTCCCAGATCCACTGCTTTCTCCCTATGTAGCACTGGCCAAATTATCTGAGCTCTCTTGGACTCAGGGTTATTATCTGAGCAATGAGAGGCTTGGCCCAGACAATCTCTAAAGGCTTTGTGAAGTCATGATACCATACTGCTCCTGCTGAGCTTACTGATTTTAAATACCATGATACCTCAATGGGAAATCCTCTTGTTCCTAAGCTACATTTTTTTCTTTCTTACCCCATAATAAATCTCTTCAAGGGAAGATTCCTGACTCTCTTCTGCTCCTTTCTCCCACCTCCTTCCAGGGGCAGTAGCTAGGTGGTATAGGTATTGCTTAATTTTGCCTCTTCTGCAGTACTTAATTAGTTTCATTTACTTGAGATTTGCACTTGATTGCATGATTATTAAATTAGCCCATACTACCTTTAATGGCATTTTTTTAATTGATACAGGTGAATTCTATTAAGAGATGCCCACTAGAAAATTCTATCTATCATAGATGTCATTTCTATCTTATTCCAATGCCCAGTTCATGTCTGTTCTGGGCCAAACTTCCATGTGATCAAGTCAAAAACTTTGGCATGATCTAAGAGAGTCAATATCACTAGAGACTTCAAGCTAGCTCCAGAAATCACATACTATATACCTTAAAGGGCATTGCCCATGATAGGCCTTTAAGAAGTTTATGGAATTAAATTAGATTGTCCCCATCCCCTAGACTTCAGGACTTGCTATTAAAAGATTTAATTCTGAACAAATTGAGGAAACAAATATACAAACCGCCCCTCCCAACCCACCCTGCCTTGCCCCCTCCATATTCTAGAACAGCAAAGGCTAAGACAGCTTTACAAAATATCATAAATAAAATATTCAGTTTGGTCAATAAATTATTCCTCAACTAATCCTACTTTAAATTGTTAACACTTCTTATTTATGAATTGCAATCAGGGCTTAGAATTCCTATGAGATGGTATTGAATGAGTCCTATAGTTTATAGAATTGTAAACTTTCTAATGACCTCAGAAAAGTTGCTTCCAGCTGCCCAAAGGGGGCTTTTATTTATGTCTCAATTCTAGGCCATATCAATTAGATGTTCTGTAATAACAATTTACCACCACCACCCCTTTTAAAAATATGTAATTGTCTGACTTCAGAGTTAGGCAGCCTTCATAATGTAGATTGAGCAATTCCCCAGAATAACAGAATTTCTAGACATTTCAGGCTACTGCTTCCCATTCAAAAAAAAAAAAAAAAAGAAAGAAAGAAACCTAGTTCCATGCAGGTTACTAGGCAGTGCCCAATTGTACCCTAGGAAGCCCTACTAACTACCACTGATTCCCGGTCATTGATCTCATTTTATTGCTGAATTCAATTTAATCCGGCAAGGCTCTCTTTAATTTGAAGAGACTAAGATTCGCATTTGAAGGAACAAGAATATAGAAGAAACATTTGCATTTTAAAACCCCTTCTTTACAATTTTCACTATCAAGGCATTGTTTAATACCGCAAGAAATCTCAGCTGTGAAACTAGATGGAAAAAGGGTAATAAAAATGTCAATAGTAAAATGCTCATTTCCGGGCAAGTCATGAAATTCAATCAATACACATTAACCTGTGCTTTATAGAAAAAAACAAAAACAATTTTTTTAAAAGGAAAAGAAAAAGGAAATTTTAGTTGCTTTTAATTATGCATGCACATGCACACACACACACACACACACACACACACACTTAACTCTTTGTGTTGTTATTGGCTTGAGAGTTTCAAACAATTAAGGAGGAATTGTCAGCCTGTACTGAGATGATCCATAGAGGTCCATGACCAAAGAAGGGCTATTTTTAGCTTTGACTATGTCCCTCAAAGTTCCTGTAGCATTACACAAAGTAAGCCATATTAATCTTCCTAACATCTGTGTAGCTACTAATGGTATTTTTTCACTTGAAAATTAACAATAATAATGATAGCAATAGCAGTTAGCATTTACATATCACTTTAAATTGTGAAATGCACTTTACATATATCATTTCATTTCATCTTCACAACAACCCCAAGAAGGAGACACTATAAGTAGCCCCATTTTACAGATAAATTAACTGAGATTGAGAAAGGTTAAATGAAAGAAGTAATTTTTGAATCTGAACCTTACACTGAGGCTACAAGAGAACTTCAAGTTTTACAGAATTAGCTGGAGCAGAATCATCTGGACAATTTCCATTACCAAAAGGGCCTGGCCTGCTGTTATAAACAGCCAGTGTGATTTGGCTGTGCCAAATCAATGGACATCATTATGAAGAGGTTGGCCTTGGAGAATGAAAGGATAAAGGCAGGTGGGGCATTTTTTACTGAGGATGAGAAAAAAATTCAAGAGCCCAAAGAATATCTCCCAGAAATTAAAGAGAAAAACACTGGTTCACACAGATATAAATGTTTGTGGAAGGCTTTGATCTCAGGTCTTCCTCAGCCCAAGAGGAGTACTCTATCCACTGTACCACGTAGCTGACTAGAGGTCCATTCTTCTACATGATTATAGGGCCTTCAAGCATTTCTTTAGCTATATAAATGTACCCTCCATTCTACTATTTGTATTTTAATATTACAAAATGGATATTTGAAAATGTTTAATATTTGTTCCAATCCTTTTTCTCTTGACTCAATGGATTTAAATTACACCATTCAGCCAAAAACAGTGTAAGCTAAAGTTTTGAATGTTTCATATAAAATTTAGTGTTGTATGAGTTTAAGAGATTATGCAGCTTATGCCAGAGGTATGGTTCAGGGTATATGTATAATTTCTGGCAGCCAGGCAAGTGCATAGTCTTCTGGGAGAGGTGGAAGCCAGGAACAAACATGCACTACCTCATTTCAGATCTTCTTCTTGCTTCTAATGCAGTTTCTTCCTATCTCACCCCGTCTCATATCATCCTAGGAAATACCAGTTTGAGAGCACCTCCTTCCCATTTGGTGACCTGAAATCCCAAGCCCTTCTTCAGACTGCTGGGGAAACATAATACAAATATATTCTAATACCCATATCAAAAATCCATCTGATAACTTTACTTGTTGTCTCCTGTACTTTGTTAGTGAAACACATCACATTAAATTTCTCAAAATAAATGAGACATAATAAGGAGCCAACTGGATTATAACTTTTGGGTTTGAACCAATTTAGGATCATTGGATTCAGAGATGGAAGGGACCTTTGAGATTATCTACAGATGAGAAAATGGAGGCTCAGAAAGATAAAGCTCCATAGTCATGTAGTATAATTGCCTTAGTGTTGAAAAACCCTGTAAGGCATCCTATCCTGGAAACCCCACCCTAACTCTTACTTTCCAAATCCCATTTAGATGTAATCTCTCTACCTTAGAATATAAGGTACTTGAGAGCATGGTAGGTCTTGCTGGTTTGTATTGTGTATCTGCAGTGTTTATTACAGTGCCCACCGTATAGCAAGAACTTAATAAAAAGCTCTGTGTGTCTACTTATCTATCCATCTCGCCCTGAAAAGTGGCTGGTTATCTAATCTCTCTGTATGGACAATTCCATTTATGAGAAACTCATTCTGTCTCAAGACAGTCCACACCTACCAAGTAAAAACTTCTACTATCTACAAGCAAAATGGGACTCTTGCCTCTTCCCCGTGAGATTTTGTCAGCTATTTATTTAGAAGTGGGGTGTAGGAGTGGCTAGGTAGCACAGTGAATAGAGCACCAGGACCTGGGTTTGGATCCAGGCTCAGACACTTAACACAAAAACTAGCCGTGTGACCTTGGGCAAGTCACTTAACCCCAATTGCCCTGTAAAAAATTTTTAAAAGTGGGGAGTAAATGTGTCAGGATGCTTCGAAATCTTTAATTTTATTTCCTTCTAAAGAGGATAGTGATGAAAATGGAGACACTCCTAATATTACTCAATCCCCTAACCTAGGAAGAAATGTCCAATCCCAAAAATAGAACCCAGGAACTCAGCTGAGTCTGAGTAGCCCTAAGCCAAACAGGATCAAAGACCTCAATCTACATCATTGAAGCAGTCACCATCCCCAAGCAGTCCTTGGTTATCAAATACCCTCCTGAAAGTCTTCTTTGCTGGTCTATCAAGAGCTAGCCTCTGTTCAAGTCCTTAGACCCAAACAAACTCTCTCTCAGAGAGGTGAAAGAAGAGGTTGTTGGTGGTGAATTATGGTTGGTGAGTTTTGAAGAAAAGATATGGATAAAAAAGAAAAAAAAATTTCAAATACCCAAGTCTCAAGGAAATACATCAATTAAACCACAGACAAGTTGACAAAATGTGTGTTTGTGTGTGCGTGTGTGTGTGTGCTTGAATGCTGGGGGGAGGGAGAGGGAAGAGGATAGAATAGGAATGGAGGTCCCTGATCCAGAAGGATGAAAAAGTAAATTCTACCAAACTCTTATAGAGCAATTCATACCCTAAGTTAAAAAAAAAATTCTCAAAAATACAGACAATTTTACCAAATTACTTTTATGAGACAATTAATCTACTCAATAATTTGACAATTGTAAGTGGAGAGATGACGTTCCTTAGCATATTTTTTTTTTCTCAATGCTCCTTGACTCTACTGCCAACATAATCCTCATGGCATGCAGTTGTCCCTGATTCATTTGAGACTATGCCAGTGAAGACTTACGTCTGACGAGTCCTAGTTGGGAAAATTTTGAATATGGACCCATCGATGTCTGGTCGAAAAGTTGGGTCTATCTGGGTTTGCCAGACATATGTGTTTATATCAGAGTGCAAAGTGAATGTGTTTGAAATTCAGAAAATAGATAGTCCTTGAAAAGACCATTGTCTGTGTTCATCATGGAGCATCTGAAGGCAGCTAACCCCTACCATGGGGTTCTTTTATCCTCTTTGGTTGTGGTTGCTGTTGTTTGTCCTTCATTCTCAAAGAGGACCACAACGTCAGGAAGGTGATGCCGTTTGGGACATTTTAGTTAGAAAGTCATTCTTTATACTAAGAATTGCAATGACCCCGCAGGCCCCTAGATGGTGCTCATGCCAGTGATACAGAGTGGTCCCTGGAGGCTGAGCAGAAGCCAATGACTGGGGAAATTAAGGGTGATGAGAGGCAAAATATATCAATGAGGGCCCTTATGTCACATGATCATAGACTTAAAACGTTAGAGAACATCTAATAGAATACCCACATTGTACAGATAAGGAAACTGAAGCCCAAAGAGATAAAGCTTGCCCAAACTTCACTCTAATAATAAGCAGTAGGGCCATGGAACTCTTTATTTCCTCCTGAAAATCTAGGGTTCTTTCTATTCTTAGATGGTCCAAACCACATAATTTGAAGAATATAAAAGGGGCAGAGGGCAGGGAGACAAAGGACAGGGTTTTTCTGTACTTCCAGTTAATATTTCCAGGACTTCAAATATAGTTCCTCTCTCAGGTCAGCTCTAAACTGTATTCTTGAAACTGTTTGTAACTTGGACCAGCCATGTTTAAGGCTAAAGAGATTGACCCCTGTTCCATGGCAGGGACAACTGAACCCCACGGAAGCCTATCACAAGAGCTGATTTTGAGTACCTATCTCAATAGTTCATTTAGATAAACAAGTCTGAGCAAAGGGCCAATGCCTTCTACTCCTAAATCCATTAGCAGTCTGCTCTGGCACAAAGAGGCCTAAGAGTCAACCTGGAGCCACTAACAAGTTTCACAAAGCCACACTTCTGGTGTGCAGCAAACCTTGTCTCTGTCTGATAAATGGAAAAGTTAAAAATAAATAAAATACGTAGTGAGACATGGTAGCTTCTCTCTAATTGATCAGTACTCATTACTAATGTTAGTTTTACAGGGTTTCCTGCTGTAAGGAAAACTCCAACTCATATTTTGTTGTGGGGCCTTAGTTCTTTTACAACTGACTACCATTGCTACCTGTGCTGTTTGATCCAAATTTGGCAGGAAGTCTGCCTCCTAGGCATCCAAAGTTGCTAAGCCCTGACCCTGGGATGTTTCATATCTTGTATCATTGACTTGTATGTAAGTATGGATGGCATTCTTGTCAGATTTGCAGATGACACAAAGCTGAGGGGAATAACTATTATGTGAATGACAGTGAGGGCTTAAAAAAATATGTCAGCCTGCTAGAATATTGGGATGAATATAGTATGATGGAATTTAATAGCAATAAATGAAGTGCTTGGATTAAAAAAAACATCTTGGATTTTTTTCATTTCACTTGGATTAAAAAAAATCAACACCATATGTACATGATGGGGAGGTGTGACAACAACAGTTCATATGAAAAAGCTGAGGGTTTCATTGAGTCTATAGTTTGCAAGGTGGGGATGTCACTAATTTGACAGGGCGGCTCAAAAGACTAAGGTTGCCACAGGACGGGGTTAATAGCATTGGAGTGTCTAGAACAAGGAAAGTGACAGTTACTATGCTCTCTCTGCCCTAGTCAGAAAATAGCTAGAGGGTAGCATTCATTTCTGGTTACCACATTTTAAGAAGGACATTGACAAACTGGAGTGACCCAGAGAAGAATGATAAACATAGAGAAAGGTCTGGATTCCATGCTATAGAAGAGTTACCGGAAAGTTTACAAGTGATCCTTAACCTGGAGAGAAAAGACTTAGGGAGGCTATCATATCTATCTTCAGATATATGAAGGGTTATTTGATAGAAAATAGATTTGATTTATTCTTTTTATCTATTAAGAGCAGAGCTAGAAGCAAACTAGAAGTTTCACAGTTATATTTAATGTTGATGTGAGCAGAGGAAAAAAAACAAACATACTTATTAACACTTATAGATATCCAAAATTTCAACAGGCTATCTCAGGGAGAAGTAGAGCTCTTCAAACAGGGATTGGGTAGGTATTTCCTAGGGATGTCTTCAAGGTGAGATTGAGTTCTGAGTTCCTGAGAATCTGTGATGTTAAAAGTCCACAACCCTAGATTACTTTCATATAGGTACCATCTCCCAGACTTTGCTCTCAGCCATGTTGCTAGGCTTTCCTTCACATTCATGCCAGGATAATTTCTTTCTTTGTCCTCTGTATGAACCAAACCCCCAGGATCACATATATAGGGCAGAAAGAGGCTCAGAAGTCAACTAGTTCAATCTCCTCATTTTAGAAAATAGGAAGCTGAGGCCAAGAGAAGTTAAGTGACTTTTCCTTCAGGCAGTAAATAGAACTTGGATTTGAACCTATGTCCTCTGACTTTCAATTCCACCACCTGACCTCTCTAAAGAAGGGAATTCTGTCACACGATATTTCTACCCAAATCTTTTCTGATATCCTTGGCAACCCACTCACACTGAAGTGATGCTTCCTAATCATCTTAAATCATTAATATATACTCCTTCTAAATAATCTGAGAAATGCCCATTAAAAAGTATTCATAACTGTGGTCTGAACTTTGAGAACTTTATACACTGCCTCTGTTACATTCTGTGTACCAACAGAATTCCCTGATAGAAGTGATTGACCAACTATTTTATGTTTGCTGCTGAGACACATAATCAGTATAATTACGTGGCATATTCTATAAGAGAGTCTTAATCTAGTCGCAGACACTTGACATACTTAGCTGTAATCTTATAAGTCTTATAAGACCTTGGGCAAGTCACTTAACCCCAATTTCCTTGGTTTCCCCTTCCAAAAAAAAAAAGAGAGAGATAGTCTTTTATCATTCATGGGCAGCTAAGGTGGTACAGTAGATGGAGTGCTGGGCCTGAAGTCAGGAAGACATCCTCCTGAGTTCAAATCCAACCTCAGACACTTACTAGCTGTGGATTCTGGGCAAGTCATTTCAACCCTGTTTATCTTAGTTCCTCATCTGTAAAATGAACTGGAGAAGGAAATGGCAAACCATGCCAGTATCTTCGCCAAGAAAACCCCCAATGGGATCATGAAGAGTTGGACACAACTGAAAAGATTGTATAAGAACAACAAAATAGCATGCATTCCTCTCTAAAGTTCCATGCCTAGGATTTTGGACTGAGAAGACCAACAAGTCTAATCCTAAAACAGCACTATGATAAGACTTTCAAGAGAAAATTTTAATAGGGTGGAGGGGAAGGGAATGAGCATTTGTATTGTGCTTCCTTTGTGCCAGACACCATGTCACATGCTTTATAGATATTCTCATTTGATATTGATAACAGCCCTGAAAGGTTGGTGTTGCTATCATCCACATTCTACAGTTAAGGAAACTGAGGCAAAACAAAAAAAAGAAGCTAAGCAACTTGCCTAGAATCACACTATTTGAGGCCAGATGTGAACTTGGAACTTTCTTATTTCTGGCCCAGCACTCTATCCACTGTGATATGTATCTATATAAATATCTGTATTGATATCAATATATACCCATACATGTATACATACATATACACACATATATATGCATATATATACATATATGTAAATATATATATGTAAGATTTTAAAAGTTTCCTAAGACATTCAAGTTATACAGCATGCCCTCCAATCAACTGTGAAAGCGTTAGAGCATTTTCTTTGTCTGGGACACTTCTCTAAGAGCTGCTGTAGTTTAACTAGATTATCATTCCAGTTATCTGATCTAGCTATCTCCCCCTTAGCTGAAAAAAATCTTAAGTAGAGAAGTTTCAGTTTTGGAAGCACTTTCAAATTACTAAACTGTTATGAAACAGAGTTCATAGAAGTTCTCCAAGAAAAACAACCCCTCATTGGACTTTTTCCTTTTTTTTTAAAGTAGGATTTATCATCTGTTATCTCCAAAAATAATAAATTCCTTCCTGATGCCCATGAGTACCTATAGGGTATTGGCCACTAGGTGGAGCAGTTCACAGAGTGGTGGGCCTGAAATCAGTAAAGTCTGAGTTCAAATATTTACTAGCTTTGTGACCCTGGACAAGTCACTTAATTTTTCTTTGCCTTGGTTTCCTCAACTGTAAAATAAGGAAAATAAAACTTCCCAGGGGTGTTGTAAGGATCAAAGGAGGTAATATTTATAAAGCACTTGGCACAGGGCCTGGTATGTAGTATGTACTTTATAAATGCTTCTTACCTTTCCCTACCTCTCCCTCCATGACAGCCTTCCAATTATAGGAAAAGATGATGCTCTCTACAATCTAATATTCCCATCAGTCATTTAGAGTTGTAGAGAACTAAGGAGTCAAGGGGCAAATGAAGTGGAAGATACAAGGAGTGCTGTAAGGGCAGCAGAGACTACACTGGTCAACTCTTTGGGATCTGGTGGAGTCCTTGAACATTCCGTTTATATTTTGACAGATTATTTTTTCCATTTAAAAAATTATGTTGCCTTACTTTCATTTTTTATGCTTATATCCCCTTTAGACTTATCTAGTTTAACTCAAAGACCAAATTTTCTGAAAATTATTATTATTATTCATTTTTAACACAGTCACATAATCTGTCAAGGATTTTTTTTTTAAACAATCGGGGTTAAGTAACTTGCTCAAGGTTACATGGCCAGTTATTTCTGGGTATGGTGCTGAGTATCTGAGCCCAGATTTGATCCCCAGGTCATCCTGACACTGGAGCCAGTGCTCTTACTCGCTGAGCCACCTGGCCACCCCTAAGCAATTGGGGTTAAGTAACTTTCTCAAGGTTACATGGTCAGGTGTTTCTGGGTGGGTGCTAAGTGTCTGAGCCCAGGATTCAATCCCCAGGTCATCCTGACACTGGAGCCGGTGCTCTTACTCACTCTGCTACCTGACCACTCCGAGGAATTTTCTATGGTCTAAATATGCATTGGAAATATTTTGTCAAATGAGAATTGTTAAGGTGTTCTTTCATTCTTCCAAATAAATGTTTTGTAATAGTCAACAAAGAGTTAACACTCTTGCATTCTCTGCACTTTTCTAATAACTTTGTAATGATTAAAAATAAGATCTCTTTGGATTATCATTTATGAAAACCAATCCTTTGGTATCTGCCCCTCCTTTAAACATCTTGATAATTAGTCAATACCCTCAAAGTTATTTTACATCTGTCACAGAGCTCTTCTCTTTTATATATTTGTTCTAGTTTTGTTCCTTGTTCTGCCTTTATTTTCTTTAGTGTATTTCTCCTTAGTGTATCACATTAATTCTGGGATGTTAACATCTAAATCTGGTAGCCTGAATGACATTGATGGAAAAAAAATGACTTGCTACAGAAATTTTGTTGAATTATTTTTTTCCTCCTCTTTTAAATTGGATGTTGCCTTCCTTTCAGTTTTATGCTTATATTCTCCTTAAAAACTCTAACTTGATGCTTGGGTCAAGTTTCTACAAATTATTTTTTTTCTGCCAAAGCTTCTTGTTTTTATAGAATCTATTAAAAACACTTTTGTGCATTTACTGTTAATTTAGTTGTATTTTTAAAATTTTCATTTAGCACAAGTATTTTAATATGGCATGATTTGTTTTTGTTTTTGTTTTTTTCAGCAACATGACAACTACTTGGTTGTTGGGGAAGGAACTCAGGTTTAAAGTACAAATCTTGAAGTCATTATTTATAAACAGTTTTTTTTAAATTATGTAGTTATTATCACCCTTTATGTTCTTTTCCACATTCTGTCAACATTACTGAAGAAGGAGAAGGGGGATATCTAGGAAATAATGCAATTTTCTATTTTTTTTAATATTTCATGGGCCCACCATGGACAAATAATTCATCACCAAATGACAAGACTACTGGTAATGAATATCTTTGTGCTTAGGTAGGCCGGTCCTCAGACAGAAGAAATAGTCTTTCACCAATACTGCACACAAAGCCTTTCTAGCATGGAAGAATTGTCAGACTTTGTGCTTTCCTGACATAGGCTTGTAGAACCCAGGGTCACCTCCAAACCAACATTAGTCATTAGAACAGTCTTTTGTATAGTCAACATCAACATTAGCTTCCCCCAAATCCAATTACACTGTGATTACATTGGCCCCAGTCAGTCTAGAGTTGCTTTCAAACTATATCTTATTTGAAGAAAGGGATTTTTTTTTCTTTTTGTCCCAACTATTCTTCTTATATGCTTTTTTACTATTCAACTTTTAGATTGATCTGGCAATGTGATTTCAAGTAATATGCTGACTCCTTCCCTTAACCCAGAAAAAAAAAGTGGTTAGAAAAAAAAAACATGCTCATTTAGCTAGAATCAAAAAACAAACAAACAAACAAAAATTCGGTTCTCTGAATAGAAGTTACTACTTAGTAAGTACTAAACATCAATGTCAGGTTTAAAATGGTAGTTGTACACCCTCATTGGAGATATTTCAGCATCATTTGTCCTTAGAGATACTTATCTGTATTAGTACCAGCAGCATGATGGAAAGAACATTGGTTTTGGACTCAGAACTCAATCAATCAATAAACATTTGCTTTCAGTTGTTTTGTTGTTGTTTTCCATATTTATTGTTGTACTCTTGCTTATACCAGTTTCCAGGTTCCCCTTACTTCATTTCATCGAAGTCTTCCCACCTTATTAGTATCCATTATGATATTCATAATTTCTTATGGCACAATAACATATCACTACATTCATATAGAATAATAATATTTAGTAGCATTAATTTAGCACTTTTATGAAACACATTACATATGTTAACTAGTTTAAGCCTTACAACAACCCAATGAAATAGGTACTATTATTATCTTCATTTTACAGATAAGAAAACTGAAGATAAGGGAGATTTAACTTGCCCAGAGTCACACAGTAATAAATATCTGGATTTCAACTCAAGTCTTCCTAATTCAAAACTTAACTCTATTCAGTGTGTCGCTTTGCTTCCTATCACAAATTATTAAGCCATTTCTCCAATTAATGGACATCCCATTTGTTTTCAGATTATTTTTTACTACTACAGAAAATCCAGCTAGGAAACTTAACAGCAAATAATTCAACAGATACTTATTAAACTCTTACAACATTTATGACACTGTTATAAACGAAATAGTTCTTGGCCTCAAGGAGCTTACATCTTATTTATAGTCTACTGTAAAGCACCTTGCTAAGTTAATACCAGAAAAAGCACATTAGTAAGTAAAAAGGTTATATTTAGGGAGAGGAGAAGAGAAAGCTTTAACACCTTCAAAGGATCAAGAAAGGGTTCATATAAGAGAAAGCACTTGACCTGGGCTTTGAAGAAAATTAAAGATTCTGAGAGGTAGAGGGAAGAGGGCAGTTAATTCTAGACTCAAGGAATAAATAACTTTAGTGAAGACAGGTAGATAGGACATGGAAAGTCAAGTTCAGAGGACAGAAAGTTGTCCATCTGGCTTAGAACATAGATTCTATAGAATAATACAAAATAAGTATAGAAATATGGGCTGGAGTCAGACTGTAGATGATTTTAAATGCCAAGCCAAGGAGACATTGTTTTTATCCTAAAAGCAACAGGAATCCATTGAACATTTCTGAGCTGGGGAATGAACCTGTATGGCCTTGGGCAAGTATTTTTCCCAAGATAGTCTCAGTTTCCTCCTTTTTAAAGTGAAAGCTCTGGCCTTGATGATGTCCAGGTATCTTCCAATTCTAAATCATCTTACCCTACACACTACTTTCTAGATAGGACAAAATTTGTCAAACTGATCCTTGCATCTCAGCATTGAGCCAAGGGTGGAAACAGAGAGGAGTCTCCCTAAACATTCTAAACACCAGGTAGGGAGTTCACAGTCTATTTCTCTGGAATGAGCGAACCTTTAACCATGGTTTAGGGAGAAGATTCATGTTTACCTTAACTAAAATCATCTGGAACTAGCAGGCAATTATACAATATTTATTGAAGGTTGTAAAAGACCTACCTGACCTTGACCTTGTCTGTAGCAGGGGTCAAGGGATCTGGTTCAAATCTATGCTATTAGATTTTCCCATTAGTGCGACCCCTCATTAAGCATTAATAAGGCTTAAGTTTCCTCCTGGATAAAATACAAATAGCAACATCTTCCTTGTCTGCCTAACTTACTGGGCCTTTATAAGGATTAAATGAGATAATGTATGTAAAGCTCTTTATAAACTCTAAAGCTTATGTAAATATGGAAAGTAGCATTAAGGATAGATGAAAGATACAAGGGAAAAAAATGTCAACCCGTAACACACAGAATCAATAAATAACTTTTTAACAATTAGAATTAGGAAAAAAAGATCTGACTAATTGGAAAGGTAATGAGCTCCCTATTCTTAGAGGTGTTTAAGAGGCAAATATGTGACCACTTTCCAGAATGCTTTATCAGGAATCCCTACACTGGGTGAAATACTAACAGCAGACAGCCTCTGAAATCAGTTCTAGATATGCAGAATGTAGAGATTTCTTATATACATGAACTCCTGTAAAAATGAGATACAAAGAAAAATTATTTTTTAACTGGGGAAATAATGTAAGGCATGCCTATGTAAGTTGCCACAGTGGGGAGGGCTCCTTCTGGGTCTAGAGACATTGGGTACTGGATTTGGGCATTGCTGGAGAGGTTACTAATGTGGAGATCACTACAGACAAATTTGGCCTGTTTCACAGAGCTGACCCTAACCCAAAGGAGGATGTTGATATTCAGTCCTGCCACCTCAAAAGAAGCACTATTTTCTACCTTGCTACTTCCTTCCTATAACTGTCCCCTTCTTTGTCTGCTTACTCTGGCCATAGGAGCTATACTGGGGGTAGGTTCCATGGACAGGTTTCTCATCTGTCTCTCCCAAGGAAATAGGTTGGCTAATTTTCACCACCACCATAACTTCAAGTGTTTTTGTTGGTTTGATTTTGAAACTGGAGAATGAAATTCCCTTGCTACACAAGATTAGACTGTCCTGCAGAAGAGGCACCTCTATGAAGCAGAAGCTTTGGTAGGTCCCCAGAACACAGATAACCCAATCAAGAGAAACTGTTCATGGTGAGTATTGGGTTGCTTCCCTGAGAAATACTTCAATTACAGATGCCATTGTGTTGAAGAGTGATCCAAAATGCTGGAATCAATAGAAAATAAGAGATCTGAGGCAGACTTCAAACCTGTTTCCCATGCCTTTTTGTATTCTGGGAACTCTTATCATCAGCATCACCCTCTGCCTTCCCTATGAACTATGGAGTCAATGAGAATGTGCTGATGAGAGGAGTATCTCAAGGCCAACTCTGACTCAGTGAACAGAACCTTCCTTAGGGAAACATCCTTCAAGGCAATCCTTAGAAGTTGGGAAAGAACATTTGTCACCATCAAAAGCATCATTTTGATTTTTTTCAGGAAACTAGAACACTGGGAGTGAATAATGAATAATTGGACATCAGAGTTTTGAAACCTGGCAATGAAAAGTAGACATTTCCTTAGGAAGGATAGGTCAGTCGGAAGCAAAGCCTCATTTCTTTTACTAGGCATTGGATCTGCTACCATGATCCCTTTGTCTGAAGACTTATGTGCTCTCTAATTTCTCTTCAGAGAGTGTAACAAAACTTCATAACATTTTTCAAAATCCAATTCATATTTCCTCATAAAACCTGGTAGACTGAAATAAAAAACCCCTGGCACATGGCAGAAACTTTATAAATGCTTGTTGATTGGAATTAAATGTTGCCCATGTACAGTAATTCCGCATACTATCTGTCATAGTCAAGGCTTGCCCAGCCACGGTTAGATTCAGGGTAAGGCAGGCTGGAAAACAGACAAACTAGTCTAGGGAGAAAAAACTCAAGAATTCAAATCAAAGGGACAGCCAAGTTCAGGGCCCAATATTAGCTACCAGGAAGACAGCAGAAAGAGGCAGCGTGTTGATTCCAAGTAAACATTTCAGGATGAAACCCAACGAAGGGGTATTCACCTCTTCAATCATTCAAAAATTAATTAAAAACCTAATAATTGCAGGTCAATTTGCTTGGTATTCTGCCAAGATTCAAAGATGAATCAGAAATGGTCCTTATCCTAGAGATACTTTTAAACTAGTGGGGTGGAGTGGTTAAGGTATTCTTATAAAAATCTAAACAATAAAATAGAACATGATAAATACATAAAAAGGGTTTTTTTCCCCTTGGAATTCCTTTCTTCCTTCGAATTTCCTTCCCCTTCCTCTCTCCCTCCTTTCTTTTCCTTCTCTCTTCTCTCTCTCTCTCTCTCTCTCTCTCTCTCTCTCTCTCTCTCTCTCTCTCTCTCTCTCTCTCTCTCTGTCTCTCTCTGTCTCTCTCTCTCTCTTTCTCTCTCTCTCTGCCTCTCTGTCTCTGCTTCTGAATCTGTCTCTGTCTCTCTCTCCCTCTCTTTCCTTCTTTCTTCCTTATTTCATCAGTACAGAGCACTCCTGGAGAGGAACTCTTTCCATAAATACCAATTAGTACCTGCTCAGCAACTTCTACTCTTAGTTGCTTGTGGCACTGACATACATTAAATCACATTAAGTAATCAAGGGCATATACATCCCTGTATTTTGCAGAGGTAGAATTTTAACACAGGTCTTCCTGATTCTAAGACTAGCTCTTTATCAAACATGACAGTCCACCTCCCCAACAAATATTTCTTAAGTGATTCTTGTTTTGAAGTCACCAGGTAGGCAGTCCATAGCCTATTTCTCTGGGGAAAAAAATAGAAAATAAAGATGCAATGAGATTCTCTACTCTAAGATCTTTCCCTCTAGTCAGGGACATTCTCAAGGTCTCCTTAGTTCACTTGCTGTTACAGAAAGCTAGAAGTCAATAATGAAGACAGTGTATTCTCTGACAGGTGGAATTTTCTGAGACCCATAACATCACAAAATTATTTCTGCAAGATGTTCTAAAGATCTCCCTTCCCTGAGAGTGGCTTATCTTCCAGGCTTTACTTAGCACACAGAATATGAACACTTCCTGAAACTTTCTTTTAAAAAAATATATTTCACTTAATCATTGCTGTTGGTATAGTTCCGCTATTATCCTCATTTAAGACTTCATTTGTGGGAGTTCCATTTTTGCTTTCCCAAATGTTCTTAAATGTTTTATGTCTCTTAATGGCATATTTCCTATAAGACTATGGATTACTGTTTTATACCTTATATGACAGTGTTCCTGGAGAGATAAAAATCTATGGGCCAGCATTGTTAATCTATTTTTTTCTTTTCTCATTGTAGGTCTTTCCTTTGCAAAGAAATGTTGACAGTTTGGATTTGTAGCAATGCATCCATAAGAAATCTTCAGGTTTTTATGATGCTAAATAATGCATCATTAGCCAAACAGAGGATAATGGGACATTTGCTGTTGCTTGTTTATTTTGGTGAAGGTTTCTAGAAATAAACATTAACTAATATAAACGTAGCCTATGGATCATCCAGGGAGTTAACATGCTAGAGCTAGCTGCTTGGACTATTCCTGTGTAAATTATTCATGTTTCTAATTTCCCTGACCATTTTCTTCTCTTAAGATATTTGATTTTTCTCATTTATATGACAGGAATGCATTAGCATCGATGAGACAAGGGTAATCCAAAAAGGTTGACCATATAGAAACACTGAAAGAAATTAAACCATTCCCAGTGTGGTGCTAAGTAGAAGCAACACTGGATTTGACGTCTGAAGCTCTAGGTTTGAATCCCCTTTTGCCCACACTACAGTGTAATATTGGACAAGTCGCTTCACTAAACTCTCCAAATCTTAGATGCTTTATTTGTAAAATGAGGGTGTTGGACTAGATGACTACTGATTTCTTGCAAATTTAAATCTATGATTCTATAATTTAATAACATATTGGAAAGATAGCCTGGTATAATGAATAGAAATATGACCTTAAAGTCATGAAATCTTGCATTCTACTCCCATCTCTGACACAAACTAGCAGTGTGACCCTGGACAAGTCACTCAAAATCTCAGTGTTAGGCAATTCTCTAATATTTTAAGAAGATGGTAAATTGAACTGATAGAGGGAGCTTACTCATCTAGAAGTCTCATGTGTTAATGAAATAAAAAGAATAATCCCAATGCCTATACCTCTGATGTATTATGTATATCTGGCTAAAAGCATCACTCCATTTTTTTCTTTGGTCTGGAGAGAAAAAAAAAAACATTTATTTCACTCTAGATTTGCCTAGTAGTCTGAACTGCTGACTGCCTTCATGGTGAATAATAAACTGTTGTCACTTAATAAATGTTTGTAGACTGAATGTTTACTGTTGATGATACATGAGATGGACTTGCAAAGAGGAAATGTCTCAAAATAAAGAAGAGTAAAGCTTCTGAGGATTCTATGAACAGATAAATAATAATTAAATGAAAAATATTTAAAATATTGAAACAATATAATAATATACAATTTTAAAAACAAATAAAATTAATATAAGAAAATATTTTATATCCCAGACTATTGTATCTCAAATTAGATCTCAATTGTATCCCTATTATATCCCAAACTATAAACATATCCCGACTACAGCATGTATCAGTACCTAGCAAGTTGACTTATATCCTTTAAGTCATTTAATTTCTCCCCTTCAGTAAATATATAAGTATCATAAGTACTTTAATAAGGTATGTTTAATATGTAGGACACCTTCCCACATAAATTCCACTCCCACATCCTCAAGAGAGTAGAAATTGGGGCTTTATTGTTCTAGAACCCCACAGCACTGGAAAGAACTGTGAAATGTAGGATCATGGTACCAGAGCAGAAATAGACCTTGGAGATCATCCTAGGCCAGTGCTATCATGCTGAAGATGAAAAGACAGATGGTCAGAATGATGAATGTATTGGTCATGGTTCAAAATACCCTACTCTTTCCATAAGACCATGCTGCTTCTAGAGTGCCAGGAAACTAACCTATACCCTCAATGGGGTATTTTCTTTTTTGCAGAAGGGAAACCATGGGGCACTCCTGCAGAGCCAATCAAGAGAAGCTTTCTTTTTTTTTTTTCTTCTTGGAGGGCAATTGGGTTTAAGTAACTTTCCCAAGGTAAAACAGCTAGGTTTTTTGTTCGCGTGTGTTGTGTCTGAGGCCAGATCTGAACTCAGGCCCTCCTGACTCCAGGGCCAGCATTCTACTCACTGCACCACCTAGCCACCCCAAGAGAAGGAATCTTGATGGCATTATTTTGGTTATGATATAAACTCTTTGCTATTACCTAGTTGTTTCAGTTGTGGTGGACCCTTTGTGACCCCATTTGAGTTTTTCTTGGCAAAGATACTGGAGTGGTTTGGCATTTCCTTCTCTGGGTCATTTTACAGATGAGAAAACAGAGGAAAACAGGGTTAAGTGCCTTGTCCAGAGTCACACAGCTAGTCAGTGTCTAAAGCTGAATTTGAACTCTGGAAGATGAGTCTTCCTGACTCCAAACCAGGAGCTCTATCCACTTTGCCACCTAGCTATGATACAGAGCAGACATACCCAATAACTCAGCCTAACAAGAGAAAGAGGTAACAATCTAGTATATAGGGGGATGAGTCCTGGAGTGTAAGAGGTTAAGCGACGTTTTCAACATCACAGAACTGGTCAGTGTATGGGGCACTGTATGAACTTAGGTGTTTCAACTCCGAGTCAAAAACATTTCCTATTCTGCCATGTTATCACTTTGTAAATTGAAAGCCAATTTTCCATTAATGTAGGAACCTAAAAGAGAGTATAAGGTATCTGATGATATCCCCAAAGACCTTTTCCTCAATGTCACAATAGAATCTGAGTCAGATTGCAAGAGCACGAGATCAAGGAGCAATGGCAACTGACAGAAGCCTAAGACACAATGGCCAGGTAGGCTAACAGGCTCCTGCCGTTTTTCTGTGCACTTAGCACATTACTTGGCATGCAGTAGGCACTTAATAAATGTTTATTGATTAAAAAGCACATTGTAGTTAATCTGTACACAATGGGATCTAGATACACAGCTTCAAACTATTAAAGCTAACAACTGCATTAAGATTTTTGGAATACCCTGTATTTTATATGCATAAATGTCTGTTCAACCCAAACAGGTGTGAAACAGTTGCTGGTCTCAGCAGCCAACTTTTAAGGCAGCATGAGCTCAGGCTGCAGTGGTTGATAAACAGTTCACATGGTGTATAAAATGGACCTGCTGCAGAGAAACAGAGAGGCAGAGCCTTCTCTATCATGAATTAAGGAAGCCTGGAACAATAACAATAGTAAGAGATCAGTGTTATTTTTACTAAAGATTAGGGATGACAAAAGGCTTGCCCTACATAATCTTCTGCAAGGCAAATAATAACAATAATATTAATAGATTTACAATTATTACTTCATAAAAACCCTTGGAGGTAGTTGCTATTATTATTCCCATTTTTCAGATGAGGAAACTGAGGCAAACAGAGGTTAAGTGACTTATCCAGGGTCACACAGCTATTAAGAGACTGTATTTGAATTTAAGTATCCCTCACTCCAGGTTAGATTCTGTATTCACTGCATTGCCTAGCTTCCTCTCAAGTGGAAGTATCATAATTGGCATCTCACAGTAAGCAAATTGACACAGAGAGGTTAAGTTATTTCCTTAGTATCACACAGCTAGTCAGTGTCAGAGCTCAGACTCAAGTCCTGGTCTCCTGATTCTAAATCCAGAACCTTTTCCCTTTGACCCAATTCCCTGGGAAATAAAGAAAGAAGTGTGAGTCATCATGTACATTAAGGTTCCATGTATATTTGAAATATGCAGCAAAGGGAGGATGTTTCCCCCTATGCTCCTGCTTAAGCCTCATGTCCACCTTCTCCTTAATGGGACTCTCTCTCTCTTTTGATGTCACTAATTGAATCAGCAAATCCCTGCTTTATCAGCACTAATAAGATTAATTGGATCTTGGAACTAGCTTAAGGGCAGAAGTTCATAGACAAGAAGATACCCAAGCTAATTCACATTGACCTTTGAAGCTCCTTATTCTGTGTCAAGCTGAAAGAAGGAAGTTCTTGCATTCCAGGGAAGTTAACCTAATGAATCTGGCAAAGCAAGTTCAGACTACATGAAGTTGGTAATACATTCGTCTTACTATGTTGCTCCCCTGATCAAAAGCCTTCTCTGGCTCCCTATTACCTATAGGGTAACATAAAAACTCCTAGGCAGTCATTCAAGTACATTCATGTTGTCCCACCATAACCTCCTGAAGTCATGTTTTGTTTCATTTTTATCTTTGCAGCCTCAGTACCTGGAATATGGTACTTAATAAATGCATGTTGTTCAGTTGTGGATCCAATCTATATTTATATCCTTATTTCTCTTTATAACACTTTAAACACTCTACTGCCAAACTGGAAGATTCATTTTCCCCCCAAACTCAGTGTACTCCTGCCAGCTTCTAATTTTGGAAATTCCCACTCCTGGAATGCACTCTCATCTCTGATTTTGTAAGTTCATGATAATGTAGAATGGAGGGGCCAAGATGTCACATCAAAGCATGCAGAGGTATTCTGTAAATGTGGCTTTCTGCTTACAATATGGTGAAGAGAACTCTTTTGGTGGACTGCTGGGCAGAAACTGTGTGTATAAAAGAAACCAAAGGGAAAAGTCATTCTCTTCCCCTCCTGCTGTCCAACATTTCTAAGAATTACTCTTTGAGCTCCAGAGGAGGAATGCTTTCCCTGTCTATTAGGCCAGCTTGTGGACACATGGCTTCCTAGACAAGACTGTGTCTGGGATGATCCTACCCCTCTTTTCTTTACTAAAGGAGTTGGGAAAACTTCACAAAACACAAGAGAAGCCACCAGAGTTACATAATTTGGAGTCCATAACAGAGTTTATTGGAAGCTGAGATGCTAGGTCCTGTAAGCAAGGTAGTAACACATCATCATCCATTCATCACAATATGCCCAGAAGTAAACTTTGTGATAAGAAGAATGTAGCTACCATTTTTAGGTTTGACCCCACTCTCATCAGGGACCAAATTAGAGTGAGACTATGCCCAGGTTTGGAGAGATGTTTTTATATTTTTGTTCTTGTTAGAGGTTTTTGGGTTTGTTTGTTTTTTTGCTTTTTGGAGGGGGGGAGGGTAGGACAATTGGGGTTAAGTGACTTGCCCAAGGTCACACAGCTAGTGTTTGTGTTAAGTGTCTGAGGACTCAGGTCCTTCTGACTCCAGGGCCAGTGCTCTATTCATTATGCCACCTAGCCACCCCTTGTTAGAGCTTTTTTTTTTTTAAATAAATACCCCTTTATAAAGGTAAATGATGTTAATTGGTTAGATGATATTGTTGTTCAGTCTTTTTTTTTTCAGTAGTACTTGACTCTTCATGATTCAAATAGGGTTTTCTTGGCAAATATTGGAGTTTTTCCAGCTCATTTTACAGATGAGGAAACTGTTAAGTGACTTGCCCAGAATCACACAGCTACTATGTGAGGCCATATTTGAACACAGGAAGATGACTCTTCATGACTTCAAACCCAGCACTCTATTCATTGTACCACCTAGCTGCCCTAGATGATATTACTGTACTAATTATAGTGATGATATTGGAGGATACACACTGAAACAAGGCTTCAACCAATCGCATTGGAGTAAACCTCATAACTCCTTTGGATTACTCTGAGAACTCTAATGAGAATTAAAGTAAAATTCTGGGGACCCAACCTGTCAGTGTTGATGGTTTTAAGAAAACAAGTTCAGAATCTCTATGGGCCACAATGGATATAAATTTAGAAAGGATGTTAGAGACTATTCAATCCAAGTGTTTGTTCTACAGATGAGGAAACTGAAGCCAAGAGAAGTTAAGGATCATATTATACTAATAATATACTAAGTGTCTGAAGAAACATTTGAACCCAGCTTCTTGTGACTCTAAGTCTTCTGCTTTATCATACCATGAATCTTGTAATCTTGAAATCAGTTTTTTTTCTCATATATCACAACACCATGCCATCTCTCTCCCTCAAGTAAACATTCGTTGACCCAGAGCAGTAAATGTCATTGTTAGTCCTGACATCTCCTGCACCAACCTATCCTTCTGCCCTGATTTCTATCCTGCTGGTCCCAAAGGAATAGCTGACATGGACCTTGAAGTAGACTGTCTAAGCACTAGAGTGTACTTTCTCCCCAATCCTTGATATTCATAGTTGTTTATGAATACATTAGGCTGAGAAAAAGAAAGATAGGCATAATTCTAGAGAAGAATGTCTGCAGAGAATGCACATGTACCAGACTTTGTGGACTGATAGGAAGGAAGAGAGGCTATAAGCAGGGGAAACTTATCCCCAAGGTTCTGAACAAATTTAGCCTTACTCTCCCAAGGGAAAGGGGGGAAAGTAAAAGAGGGAAAACCAATACACTACTCATCAATATTCAGGAGGAAACTAGATGGGGACTTCAGCTAATTGATAGTGGTTGTGGATTGGTTTTAAAGAAACTTGGCATAGTTTTAGAAACGGGGTTTACAGGGAATAGAATCTCCCAGGGCTTCAGATCTGGAAGGCAGAGAAATGTTAGGAAATCAGGCCTTTGGTGGTTATGAAGGAGAGGAGGAGTCTCTAGGTCCTTTTTGCTCTGACATTGCAGTCTTGAAGTACTGAGTTTCTGGAGATAGAGACATAACTGTGTGCTATTGACCCCCAGTTAATAAAGGCCTAAAGACATTACACATGAGTAAAGAGGATTTAATCACAGTGGCCTGACCAGATATCAATTCATTTGCTTACCCAGCATCCCCCCAGTATCCACTCAGATCTTTCTAATTCTTATTTGTAACCACCAGAGAACCAGCCCTCCAGTAATGTGTCCAGGGTAACTTTGAGCTTGGTTCTTAAGCATTCAGAGGATCTAAGATTGTGTAAATGTGTACATGGTGCCTTGATAATCTGCTTGGATAGCACCAGATAGCCTAAATAGAAATTTAAAAGAGAAATACTTCTAATTGAATTTCTAATAACCATACAGAAGAGACTTTCTACAGTTAAAAGAAAAAAAAAAGAGCTAGAGAGAAAGAGACAGTGCTGTTCATCAATTATGGAATGACCAGAGGAAAAAAATATGGCTTACAAATATAATGGAATATCAGCTTGCTGTAAGACATAAAGAGGATCATGGAAAATATGTAAGAACTGCTTCAGAATGACCAAAATAACTAAATTTAAAAAAAAAACAAAAACAGAAGATCTAAGGTTAGATGGGAATTACTAATCTTAGTAATGTCGAAAGGACATATTATAAAACACACTTCCCTATTTTTAATTAACTAGTCAACAAGAATTTTTTAAAGTGCCACCTATATGTCAGGCATCCTGTTAAGTGGTGGGAACACAAAGCAAGGTAGGTGTTTAGAGGTGCATAATGTTGCATCCCTAAACATATGTAATTGCTGTATTGGTTCAGCTTGCTCAACTTTTTTTTTCCCCTTTATTACAAAGAAGGGTTGCCTTAGAGTGGGAGGACATATAAAGAAATGACTGTGTTTTACTGGTATGAAAAGAAAAGGCATCAATATATTTTTTTTAAATAGAGACTCAGTTATCCAGACCATCCTGGCAACCAGTTCCAATGCTGAATTAAATATCTCACATTTCAATAGAAACTTGTCTTCAGGAAACAGTTTGTATAGTATTGAGAACAGGAGGAGGGTTTGTTATCTACTTAAAGTGAATGAACAGAACATGTCTTTTTATCACTATTTTAACTGTATTGGGAGTAAGAAGTCATAATCATAACATTTTAGCTATGCACCAAAATTGAAGTAATTTTGAGGCTCAATTTCCAAGCTGTACGGTAATTTGCAAGCTCGATCTGAATAACAGATAGACAGATACTCATTTTCCTTGATAGTAACAGGAGAGGTCTTGTACCTTAGGTGATGGTATTTTATAGTGTTTGTAAATTACCAAACCGGCTAAATCAGTACAGTTTGAGGAATCCCAGCTTATCTCATAACTCCTTTACTACTAAAATAGAGATTTAGAGCCATAGTGGACCTTAGACAATTCTGATTACAATTGCTTCATTTAACAAGTGAGGAAACTGAGGTCCAAGAGAGGGAGTACTTTATTCAAGGCAACAAGGATAGGAAATAGAAGAATTGAATTGAAGAACTGAATTGAAGTGAATGAAACCCAGATCTTCTAAAGTCAAACTATGAACCTATGACTGACAAGACACAATTTCTCACTTAGGCCCTGGTCAATATCATTAAACAAATCAAATGATTCCAGATCAGTCAGACTATCAGACTCTGACCCAAGCCATCTGATTTACCCTAAAGACAGATTTTTAAAAATGGAACCATATAATGCCATTTCCATCTATTATAGTCACTTAAATAGTGTAAAATAATCAATAAACCAACCCACTGTTTGGCAATACAAGAGTGCCTGATGATGACCGGGAATAATAATGGTGACAATCAAAAGAAAAGTTTGCATGTAGGTTGATTCAATAATCATTTACAAGACTAGACCCATAATCTCTAGGCCCTCATACTTCTAAACAGCAGAATCATAGCTAGCAATTTTTGTGCCCAAGGCAAATCACATGAAACATTCTCTCAATTCATTTTGGGGTTGTAGACACCCCAGGATACCTTGAAGGTGCTTCTAGGAGAAAATAGGGATTGTGTGTATACATTTGATAAAAGGCTGCTAGGAGGAAGAAGCTATCGTGGAGGAGCTTCCTAGTTTGACTATATGTCATGCTAACTAGGTACCAAGCTCAGATATTTCTACTTTGGTAAAGAGCTAAAATGTTGTCAGTGACCTTGCAACTTTCATTGCCCTGAATCAGAGCTCTTCTGTTTGCTTCATCCTATTTGCAGCTCTCATGAACAGTGATTCTTCTGACTTGAAAACACTCACAACACTGCATGAAATAATAAAAGTGAAAAAAATTAATCATCTGTGACCTGTCTTTGCCCACTTGGTTAGATGTTATTCTTCAGTTCTATACAAGAAGAACAGAGGAAGAATTTGCCTACTGTTGATAAGCAAGACGACCCAAGGATCCTGCAAGGCTGGAACTTAATATCAAGAAAGGCATAGGCAGCGTGACTAAAAGCATCGGATTTAAAATTCGTGATCTTCCTGCATTTTTAAGCTGATGATATATATTAGTCTATCCACAGGAGCTATCATTCATATCTGTTCCTGGACAGCTGCTAGATAAATTTATAATTTTACTTTTATTTTGAACAGATACTATCAGAAAAATGTCTTTACTGGGAACGCTTTTGATGGAAAAGTACCATGACATTCAAGATCATGATTCCTGCCCCACCTGGACCAGAGTTTGACAGACTTATCATTCACATTACATTTGACTCATCTGTTTGTTGGTTGGTTTGTTTTTTTGTCCTTCTCAAGTTAACTTTCATAGATTCATGGAATCATAGGATCAAAAATTTAAAGCTGGAAAATATGTACAGATCATTGAGTACAACCCTCTCTTTCTACAGATAAAGAAACTGAGGCACAGAGAAGTAATTTGCCTAGGGTTACACAACTAGTAAGTGCATAAGGCAGGATTCAAACTCAGGTCTTCCTGACTTCAAGTCTCGCACCCTATCTACCAACCCACCTTGCAACCTCCATTCATCTCATTCCACTAAATTAAAGGACAGAGATTTTGAAGGGTTACCTAGGAGTTTATATAAGGAATCCTAGAGATGAAGGTACACAAAGTACAGAGGGTGTTGAGTCTAAGACACTGGGGTTCTTGCAGTCATTTAGGATCATGAGACAGACCATTTTATTGTTGTGGGAGAGTATAAGAATAAGTAAATATTACCTGTGGATGACCTCATGATGATAGAATGCTTCTTACAGGAAGAGTATTTCTCATCCTAGTGTCTTTAAATAATAAATTCTTGCCTTCTAGGATTTAATTGGGCATGCCAATAGAATTCAGCCATCTGTCTTCTCCTGCAAATGCACACTATCTGGGAATTCATGTAATGAATTTATAATTTACGTGTTTAAATTTAACAATAAGTTATTAAGCTATATTGTCCAGTATTTTGCATGCTTAGTAAGCCTTGAAGAGTTAGCTGAAAGAAATATTATTGGGGTGCCAAAAGGTAGTTGCCATCAGAAGGAAGGGTAGGTCAATAGAATCTTGAAAGTCCTTCCTACTTCTAATATTCTACTCAATTTAGAAGAATTCAACAGTCATTTATTAAAGGTTACCTATATACCAAGTACTGTAGTAGGCACTGGGAAGACAAAGACAAAAAAGAAACAGTCCTTGAACAGAAAAAAAAAAAAAGAAAACAAAACTCATTCTATAAGGAGAAAACCAAGTAAGCACAGACAATATATAGAAAAGTAACACCCCTCTCTGGCCTGCTCTTCCCATTTGAATTCACAGTCACCAGTTGGGTCCCCAAAGGATGTTTTCTGTCTTTGATTCCAGAGAGAACCCTGTGGGTGACAACTCCTATTATTTTAATTTAGGACACGACATGAGTGTGTTTCCTTTTAATAATCAAATAGAAGATTTAAATAGCTACTATCAAAAGCATTTGCTAAGAATAGTAAAATAAAGTTGATATAAAACATTCTCTCCTTCCTTAAAAACCCTGGGGTACACCATCCTACATATACACATAAAGACTGGGGAAGGATAGGTAGGTACAATCTACGATGGTAGCAAAACCTATCTTCAGTTCTTCAGTCTCTAGATCCGAAGCACACGTGGTCAAGTCAACTCACAGCTACTAAACTAAAGGCGCTGGAAGTCCCTTCTCTCTTTGCAGAATCCTTAAACAGCTAGACTTCAGTGTGACTTCTCTGTCATGTTGGATTGATCTGTGAGGTGCATGTAACATTTGTGTCATTTAATTGCTGTCAGTTGTATCCAACTCTTCATAATCCCATCTGGCGTTGTCTTGTCCAGGACACTGGAGTGGTTTGCCATTTCCTTCTCCAGCTCATTTTATAGCTGAGGATACTAAGACAAAGAGGTTGAAGTGACTCGCCCAGGGGCACACGGCTAGTAAGTGTCTGAGGCCAGATTTGAACTCAGGAAGATGGGTCTTCCTGACTTCAGGCCCTGAGTCACCTGAAATCTAACTCTTGTATTATAGGAAAGGAAGCTAAATGGAGTGGTAGCTAGGCCTAAAGGTAGAAAGACAAATTCAAATCTGGTCTCATGAACTTACTAGCTCTATGACCCTGAGAAAGTCACTTAATCTCTTAATTAATTTGTTAAGAACTTGTTGAGAAAGTCTCTTAATTAATTTGACTCAATTTCCTCATCTGTAAAATTGGAATAAAAATAGCACCTACTTCCCAGGGTTGTTGCAAAGTCTAAATGAGAAATAATTGTATAGTGCTTAGTCCAGTGCCAGGCACATAGTAAATTTATATAAATGTTAACTATACCATTATTAATGAAAATTATGAGTATTACTTAATTATTCTCAGCCTTTAGCACAATGCCAGGTACATAGTAAGCATAATGCATGATTTTTCGTTATTAGGTTGATTGGCCTCTGTCTCACCCCACCACGTGAACATTCATTCCAATGGTTCAATGCAAGACTAAATATGAAGTACTTCTTCAGTCCCTAGATTTGAAGTCAAAACAAATTCACAAACTACAACCAATACTTTTCTTTTTTTTTAAGCAATCGGGGTTAAGTAACTTGCTTAAGGTTAACATATATAGGTTACATCTCTGGGTGTGGTGCTGAGTGTCTGAGCCTGGGATTCGATCTCCAGGTCGTCCCAACACTGGAGCTGGTGCTCTTACTCGCTGAGCCACCTGGCTGCCCCTAAGCAATTGGGGTTAAGTAACTTGCTCAAGGTTACAAGGCCAGGTGTTTCTGGGTGGGTGCTAAGTGTCTGAGCCCAGGATTCGATCTCCAGGTCTTCTCAACACTGGAGCCGGTGCTCTTACTTGCTGTGCTACCTGGCCGCCCCTACAACCAATACTTTTCATCTCCCAAATGTCCTTAATCTAGACCTTTGATAGGTGTGAGCATTTCTGACTCTAATCTGAGATGATGAAAATGAAGTTTCTTTACTTGGAAAAGTGAAACGAATCTTTTTGTATTGGCTTGAGAATTAGGTCAGGAAGCATCATTCAGGACTGAGTAATGTGTATTGTCTGTGAACGAAAAATGAAAATTTAAATATTTTCCAGAGGTACTTTTGAAGCTATATATTGAGGGTCAGTGAATTCCACTGGTCTGGTACAGAAAAATCACCTATTGAGCAGATATGTCTGTGATAGGTCTGCAGAGTTGGGTCATCTAAATAAGGCCAAGCAATCCTTCTATCCTTAGCTGTTTTTAAGTAAAAGTATTCCTCTTTCTTTCACTAGATACAAAACCTTTCAGGGCACACTTGGTTACCCTTTAAACCCTCTAACAACAATCTCTTCCTCTCCTGGAAATGGATTAGGGATTAAACAGTTTCTCTTCTGCCTGAGATCTAAGGTTATCTTACATAGAGCCTGCCAGTTTGTGTATTAGTGAGCTACCATTAGAAATGTAGAAATATCCTGAGAGTTTGTCATTAAACCCTTGACAAGAGGATTTCACAGATTCAGGCCACATCCTTTCAAGCTGTAACTGGGATCACTTGTGGTAGGTAAGTATAATAGCTACTTATCTATTCATTAAAGGAGGTCTTATGCTTTGGTATGGCAAGCTAAATCACACTGTATCATTGAGGTGTGTAAACCACAGAAAGAAATTTTCCAATGTGAATGTTTTAATCTTTCTATTTCCCTGGTTTCCAAGATACTGTATAATGCTGACTTGGTCCCAAACTCCCCTGACCACTTCTTCCTAGTCATTCTTTAGATTTATCTTCTTCCTTTGCCCTATAACTATGTGCCCTCCCTATGCCCACCCCTCCTTTCTCAATTGCATGTCCACTCTCATGGCTTCCTCTACAACTTTTATTGGAAGATGTCCACTTCTCTCTATATATATCTAGCCCTGACTTATCTCATATATTCCAGTTCTTTGTTTCCAAATGCCTATAAGACAACTCCAGTTGGATGTTCTGTCATCACCACTAACTCATGTCCAAAACAGAATAACTCATCTTTCCCTTAGCTTGGATTCATCTATCAACGTTTCCATTTGCCATAGTGCCAACACCATCTATGCAAGTAGATGCCCTGGAACCAACTTTGAGCCTTCATCTCCTATATCCAAGCCTTCAAAATATTTGTCAGATTTGTCTTCTCTTCTCCTTTCACACCACCTCCGCCCTAATCCAGATTTTCTCCACCTCCTACCTAAACTTTCAACTCAATTTCCCAAACTCCAGTTTCTCTTCACTCTAAAATATTTTGCATACTATTTCAGTCCGTTAGCTCTCATTTATTATGCACTTATTACTTGCCAGGAACTGTGCTAAACTCTGAGGATTGAAGAAAAGACAAAAAACATCCCCTGGCATCGAGAAGCTTACATCCTAACAAGGGAGAGAACATGCAAACAATTATGCACAAACCCAATATATACTAGATAAAATGGAGAGTGAAGCCAATAACATTGAAGGGATTCAGAAAAGGTTTCTTGCCGAAGCTAAGACTTTAGTCAAAACTTGAAGGAAGCCAAGGAAGCAAGGGTGAAGAGATAAGGTCATAACTACAAAACAGCTATCAGATTATGACCACTACCACCGCTCTCCAGTAGACAATGGTTCCTTATTATCTATTACATCAATCCCAGAGGTTGCCCTGAGTTTTTAAGTTCCCCTATAGTTTAGACCAACACTACTTATCCAATGTAATTTCCTTTTACTGTCCAGCATGTACCACTTGAAACTATGAGCTCCCTGCAGGCAGGAAATGTACTTTATATAACCTTGCACAAAGTAAGTGCTCAAGAGATGTCTATTGTTGAATGAAAGTGCTGTATCCATTCAGTCTCCCTGTTATACCCCAAATCGTTGACAGCATTTCCACAGCCCTATAATCTCATGTCCTGCTCTCCTTAGTGGATGTACGCCCCCTTTTCAATTCTTCTACTTATCTGATTCTTATTAATCTCTCTATACCCAGTACAGGCTCCATGTTTTCCATAAAGACTTCCCTAATTACTTTAGCTCACACTCATATTATTATTGCACACAGTCAGTACCTTGCATTTTGGCACATAGTTTCAGGGCTGTATGATACAATGGAAAAAAAAGAAAAAAACAACAACTAGAGATTTATGTTTAAACTCTACCTTTTTATCACTACTGGTGTAACTGACCTTGGACAGGTCAGTTAAACTCTCTGGGCCCCAGTTTTCTCCTCTATCAAATTAGAATTTTGGACTAGTTGGCCTGTAGTGTCTCTCCTAGCTCTCGATTTATGATTTTCTGATTTTCTACTTGTCCCTTGTCTCCTCCTGAGTCCCTCGAGGGCAAAAAGTGAATATTGTAATTTTTTTTTTTTCTTTTTGGAGGGGGTAAGGTAGAGCAATTAGGGTTAAGTGACTTGCCCAAGGTCACAGGGCTAGTTTTATGTTAAGTGTCTGAGAACAGATTTGAACTCAGGTCCTTCTGACTCCAGGGCCAGTGCTCTATTCACTGCACAACCTAGCTGCCCTGAATATTACACTTCTTTGTCTCACCCAGTATTCTTCTTTGTGGGGGTTCAGTAAATACTAATGACTTGTTGATTACTATATTGGTACATCAAGTAGGTCTTAGCCAAGAGTCATCAAAACAGCAGAGAGAGTGTGTTGGCATCATTTTGGTTGGTTCCAGTGGTTTCTGAAAGGATTAGTTTCCTATATCACATAATGACTGAGGGCAGGGCCTCATCCCACTTGAGTTTGGCAAAGTGAATATTGAACCAGTCTCTGTTGTGCTTTGAAAAAATCAAACAATAACTGTAGCACTCACCCACAATCTGCTCAACAACTGGTAAATGAGAGAGTATCAGAGCATTAAAGAGATTCCTCTCAAGGAGAGACTCCAGAGACTGAAGACTGCAGGGATCTTTTGGATTTCACTGGGCTCCTTCAGAATACATTCAGACTTTGTCTTATAGTCCCTAGAGCCAGAGGGTGCCTCTAATATCTAACCTCTCGACATAATTTAAGGCATTTGCACATCTTACACTCACTGTCTGTAGCAGAAAGAACAAATCATCAGAAGTGATTATATAGGTTAACCCTTGAAATCTTTGCAAAATCTCCTGAATCTTATTTCCTTTAGCTCAAAGAAGGAATGATGCAGGTTGTTTGTATTTGGTTTTTGTTTGCTTGCTTGTTTTTCACTTTCCATTTATCTTCCCAAATAGAGAACATGACAGAATAGCCCTACTAAGAACAAAAACAGGAATTGTCTAGTGGTAGCTATCAGTTCCTCCTTTTAGTTGGCTCAGTGCTGAATAAGAACAGAGTTACAACTAGGACTGAGTGATTTGGGCTGGACTTGACCCTTGGATGCCAAGTTGCAGAGGATACTGACAGGGTATTTGTCCCTTTAACAAGCAGAAATAATTGAGCATAGCAAGACTTAGTTAAAATAAGAAACTACCAGATGCCCCACTTCTTCCCCTTCCCCTGCTCCTCCAGGAAGCCACAACTCAGGTAAGTTCCTCCCTGGGTCAGCTCCCTTTATTCTTTCTCTCCCTGAGATGGCTTTTCCAGCAGTATTCTTAGGGTACCCAAGGATCTCTCCATATTAAGCCAGTGTCTCACAGTTATTACCCTCCTTCCAGCAGTGACCCAGGGTAACACCCTTTCATCCAGCCCTATTGAGGCTAGTGTCCTGGACTTCCTACTGCAACTGAATTTGTCTTCAAAAATTTATTTGAAGGGCCATTTCTCATTGCTTGCTCCTGGCACCAAATTTGTTACTTATGGTTCCAAAGCTTAGAATCTCAGCTGGAAAAGACCTCAGAGGTTGACTCTTTGTACCTGACCAGGCTTATGCATTTTTCACTTGGAAATCCATCATAATTAGGTCTCCACAGAAGCCCTATACTGCTTCTAGATAACCCCAATACCACGTAGTTTTCCCCCTTTATATTGAGCTGAAATCTCTCTCTCTGTAACTTTCAGAGGCAGCTAAGTAGTGCTATGGAGAGAGCATTGGGCCTGGACTCAGGGACACCTTAGTTCCAAGGTGATCTCAGACACTTCTTAGTTATGTGATGATAGGCAAGTCATTTAGCCTCTGTCTGGCCCAGTTTCCTCAACCACAAAACAGGGGTGATAATAACACTTAATTTCCAGGGTTGTTGTGAGGGAAAAATGAGATATTTGTAAAGTGCTTAGCACGGTACTTGATGCGTGGTTGGTGTTTAATAAATGCTTGTTTTCCTCCTGCCTATTGCTTGTTTTTCTACCCTCTTGAGTCAAGCAGAGCAAATCAGCTCTCTCTTTCATTTTATAGCTCTTCAATGACATGAAAGCAGTTCTCATGTTTCACTCCTTGTCCCCTTCCCTCCCAAGTTTTTCACTTTTCTTTTATCTTTTTTTTTTTTCCAGCATAAACATTTTCTTCAACAGAACCTCAAGGAAATGGCATGGTCGCCAGGTCCCTTGCCATTCTAATCACCTTCTTCTGAATCCACCATAGCTCCTCAATGTAATTTCTAAACAGGCAACCAGGACTGAATAAAACATTCCTGAAATGGTCTGAACAGGGCATAGTATGGAGTGATTATTGGATCCCTAATTCTGGACCTCATATGTCTTGATGCAGCCTACAAGAGCATCTGAGTTTTTGGCTACCTTGTCTATCTTGAGTCCACTGAACTCCCCAGGGGCCAGTACCCATCCAGGCTGCTCAGTCCACTAGAGGCTTCTCTGCCTTTGCTTATGTAAAGGGAGGCTCCTTCCACCATCCCCTGGAGATATTTATTTTCCTCCCTGAGGACATTACCCCCTCATTCCTGTTTTGCATTTCTATCTCCTGACTCCCCTGATGGTTAGGGTTCATTTGACCTAAATCTGAAAAGTGTGAATAATTCTACTGAATTTAGAATCAAATTATCCTTCTTGCATTTTCTAAGAATATCATCTATAAAATGAATATTTGCATTACCTTCCTCCTTAGGCAGATACATGGTTCAGTGGATAAAGTGTTGGGTCTGGATTCAGGAAGACCTGGGTTGCAATTCAGTCTCAGATACTCATTAGCTTTGGGACCTTAGGCATAATTTAACCTATTTGCCTCATTTAACTCAAAAGTAAAGTGGGGCTAATAGAAACTGTCTTACAGGGTTGTTGTAAGGATGAAAAAAAGATACTTGTAAAGCTTGGTGCCTGGCACATAGTAGATGCTATCTATATAAGCTATTGCTTTTGTAGTGGCAGTTTTTGCTATGATTATAGGTTTATGGTGAAGAAAGTACTTTGTTAACTTCAGATACAACACTGAATGGCAGATAGAGTGCTTTATCTAGAATCAGTAAAACCTGATTTCAAATTGCCTCTCTGATGCTTATTGGTATGACCCTGGACAAGTCACTTAACCTCCCTAAGACTCAGTTTCCTCCTTAGAAAAATGGGAGAAATAATTCTGTGATTATAATTTCATTATTCTGGGACAAACTGATACCTCAGAGGAAAGTAAAGAAATAGTGGCATCATCACATTATTCAATATGAAAATATCCCCTAGATTTCAAATAACTGACTAATAGATTTAGCACTGAAATATGGTTAAGATGTCATTGAGTTAGGTTCTTTTTGTAAATGAGGAAACAGGCTGAGAGAGATCCAATGATTTCCCAGAAGTCATGAAAATAATAGGTTTTAGAGTTAGGATTTGAACCCAAGTATATCTGACTCTAAATCCAGTATCTGATTTGCTAAAATACTTTGCCTTTTATTAGAATATCTTCTTGTTTAACATATTCCTTATTTGGCTACAATTATTTGAGGCATATCTTAACTGAGATAGAGTTTTTGCAGATCCTTGAGGTACTACTTAGCACAGTGAAGCAGTTTTTTGTTGTTGTTGTTGTTTTGTTTTGTATTATTTCTTTGGTTTTTTTTTTTCCTGAATGGCCCTCAGTGTTGTATTTTTGTTTGTTTGTTTATTTGTTTGTTTGTTCTTCCCAGATTGTAGTGTTAAGATTAAGAGGACAGGACCTGACAAATATCAAATGTAATTGGCTCCTTAAAACCGATCAGATATTAGTCTAACTTTCCTAAATGGCGCAGTTCAGGTCTGTCAGATATGGCAGTGGCGTGCTAATCCCACCCCCACAACCCCAAACTTTGTCAGCAGTGACATCTGGGTCCCAAACCATGGCTACCACAATGAACAAAGACCACACATTACCTATGGGATAATCATACTTCATTCAACCAATGTCAACTTGTAACTATTTACAAATCGTTGACAGTGGAAATAATCATTCACAGTCACTATATAAAGTAAAATATTGTAAATAGGCTATCATCTAAATTGGTGGCAACCCAAGGACCAGGTACTTTTGTTCCTGAGTCCATACTTCTATAGACTGTTAAAACTGGGACAAACCCATGGGGCCAGCCACCTTTATATCAGTATAGGAACCAAGGGTCCTCTTCCTTTATCACTGCCTTCCTGAAAATATGTTGTAGTGGTGGTTTATCTTTTGAATCACACCCATGATTGGAGCCAGGAACGACCGCTTAATATTGTAAAAAGGACACTGAATTTGGAGTCTAATGTCCCCCTTAAGAGAGACCAGAAAAGAGTCTAGCCTGAATAACAGAGGGAAAAGTCCATGGTATTGAGTGTGTTTAAGGGGGGTTTTGCAGTTAGAAGAAGGTAAGGATGGAGAAAAGGTGATGGGAGAGAGAAGAAATTCCAATTCTAATTCAATCATCCTTCCCTGACCTTCTCCCCTTTTCTCAGCAGTAAAGGGAAGACTCCATCCAACTTTTCAGTATGAGCATAAGTTATCTAGCTAAGTAGAATGTGCTCAGAAACCTAGTGATCAGAACACACATTTTTTTTTAATAGAAATCATATGAATATGTCAGGGACACAGCGTATGTCTTGTTCATTTCTCAAGGTTTGTGCCTCAATAGGAGCCATCCCTAGAAAGATAAGTATTTGAAAAATGAACATCACAGCCCAGTGTCTTTTCCTAGCTCTAAGAAACTCTTTCATAAAAAACTCCACTGCTCACAGAAGGGAGTTGTTACCTGTTACACCAGACCCAGTGAGATGCCATGAGTACTTTCATCCCCAACCCCTATTACCTTCAAGGAGTCATGGCTATCCTGGCCACCAACAATCACAACTTCTGCCATGTCTTCTGCGTTAGATGACCGCCCATGGATAAATAAAGCTGGACCAACAGCCGATATGTTTTTCAGTGCAACTAAAGCCCCATCTGGCTTCACCTTGAAGTAGGGGTGGGAGACATCAAATCTCAGCTTGTCATTTCCTTTACAATCATTGAATGTCACTGAAAAGAAGAACATAGGAGAAAACATGTTAATGAGGCTCCCCACTTTGGAATCTTTAGGTCCTTTTTCTTGGGGCTACACTCAAAGGGGTACCACACCCAAACTGTATTGAGACCTTCCTGCAACTTCACTTACACCAGAATCCCTACTTACAGTGATGTCTTTCATTTACCAAAGGTCCACCAAAACAGAGATGGTCATTTTCCCATGCAATAAGTAGCCACAGGACCTGCCTTTTGAAGCTTTTCTTTCTCTCTCTTTCATCCTTCCTCTTTCTTCCCTTCCTTCCTCTCTCCCCTTCTTCTTTCCTTATTTCTTTCCTTCCTTCCTTCTTTCTTTCTCTCTTTCTCCCTTTCTCTCTCCCTTTCTTTCTTTCTCAAGCCACAACATAGAATAAATTTCCTTCCAGGCCATTAAGTAATCCTCACTCAAATGACTACCTACATTCAGGTGCCCAAATACCCTTGGAAAGCACCCAAAGTAACGTCTAAGACACATTATTGAATAGAATTTATCGAAAAGAAATCATATGAGTATGTGAGGGATACAGCATAATGTATCTAGCCATTTGGCATCGGCATCAGGATCCTAAACCTTGGATTGGCTTGCTTTTATTCTCAATGTATTTTTATTCCAATGTATCAACCAGTTCCTAAGGACTTCACATTTCTCAGACACTTTCACCTTTTTTCAGTCTCATCATGGTAGTTGAGATTAATGGAGACATGCCCACTAGCATTTCCTGAAACTGAACTCTAAAGGAGAGGAAACAGCATTGCTTTCATCATGACCATCAATTCCCATTCATCAGACAAAGTTAAACTGCTTAAATTAAACAGCAGGCTGAGAATCTGGCTCCTCCAATTGCCTTTGTGAAGGTTTTATCCCTAAGAGAGATGAATCCCCCAGGAATAGCAAAGCAAACAGTGTCAGAGTGAAAGGAAGACATTTTCACTGGCTCTGCCAGTGGTCACCAAGGCCTTTGGCAGGTTGAAACTAGTACTGAAAGAAAAGCATTTTGTTCTAGTTATTTTCTGCCATCCTCACCTTTTAATCCTCCCTTCTGTATTGGGATCATTTTTGTTGTTAATGATTATTGTCTCCCCAGTATTACAATCTCTCAACCTCATTCCCTATTCTCACTTATTTCCCTATTGAGATTGATGTATTTCCTTCACCAAACTGTGTGTGTGTATTAAACCTTCTTTGTCTATTTTGGGTAAGAAGGAAGTCAATGTGATGCTTGCTAAACTAGGTGGCACAATAGAGTGCTAGTACTGGAGTCAAGAAAAACAGTTCAAATGTGACCTCAGACTTACCCTGGACAAGTCATTTCACCTGTGCCCCCCTCAATTTCCTCAAAATGGGGTAATGATAGCTCCTCCAGAGTTGTTGTGATTATTATATGAGATAGTATTTGTAGTTTGCATAGTGACTGGCACATAGTAGGCACTGAATCCTTTGCCACTTAAATCCTTTTCCTATCCTTTCTTCTTTTCTCCCTTCCTTCCTCTCCTTTATTTGCTTCCTGCTTCCCTCCTTTCCTCCCTTCCTCCTTTGTCTATTCCCCCCTCCTTCCCTCTATCCCTCCCTCCCCTTCCTTTCTTTGCTTCTTCCTTTTCTTTCCCTCTTCCTTCTTTCCTCCATTCCTTTCTCTCTCCTTTCCCCTTCCTACCTTCCCTTCTTTCCCTTCCTTCCTCCTTCCCTTCCTTTTTTACTTTCTTCCTTCCTCCCTCTTTCTTTCCTCCTACCTTTCTTTTCATTTTCTCTCTCTCTTTTCCTCCCTTCCTTCCTCTCTTCCTTTTTTCTTCCTTTCTCCTTTCCTTTCTTTCCTTCTGCTTTCCTTCCTTTTCATTCTTTTTCCCTTCTTTCTTTCAACTTCCTTGAGATAGGGGTTGAAGACATCAAATCTCAGCTCATTGTTTTCCTTCTACACTTTCTACTCTTTATTCCATTTTTATATGCTCTTCTCTGTCAGTCAGTAAATCAGTTGATAAACATTTATTAAGTGCCTCCTATGTTACAGATACTGTGTATCCCCACTAGTGATACAAAAAAGAGGCAAAAGACAGTTCCTGCCTTCAAGGAACTTAATAGTCTAATGAGGAAAGACAACAAGCAAACAAATACGTGCACACAAGCTATATACAAGATAATTAGGAAGTGAATAAAAAAGGGAAGAAAGAACACCAAGCAGAGAGATAGACAAAGCCCTGAGTTTCAAACCAAAACACCTAAAATTAAAATCCTGGGTCTTCCGCTTATTAGTTGGGTGATTTTAGGCCAGCCCCTGCCCCTCAATGTACCTCACCTTTCTCCTCTGTAAAAATTAGGAAGATGTACTAGAAGATTTTATAGTTTCCTTACAGGTTTTACATACTATGACTCTAGGGCTCCAGTTCCCATTCCTTGTCCCCTCAGAACTGCTGAATAATCCAAAGGTTGTCATTAGAAATAGTTAAGTACAGGTATTTCTAAGCTTTGACTTTGGGACAGAGATTTTGGGAAAATGCCTCAGTTGCTAATAGCTTTCCTTTGGTGGCCTGTTCAGTTATGGTATAGGTCAAATTACTGCCTGTGGGATTCTCATCCAAGGAGATTTAGATAGTGAGAGTTTATTGACAAAATCCAGAGAGGAGATTCTTGTTCTACTGGCTAGATAGTAGGTCTTTAAACAGGGTAAGAAGGGTTTGTTCTATTCCTTGTATTTCTATCCCTAGTGACTAGCACACAGTAGGTAGTTAATAAATGCTTAGTAATTAATTGATATAAATTATTAATAATTCATTTGACTCAATGCTCTATGAATCAGAAACCCCCTGCCCCAACCTGATCATTCCTATATAAAATGAATTATCTGAACCTGAGGTGAAGAACAGGACCTGACTGAGAAGGTAGCCTTAACTACCTTAAGGAAGGGCAGAGCCCACGTGTCTAAGTCTTCTCAGAATGCCAAAGTACAGCCTCTTAGCCAAAAGACTGGACTGGCCTAGACCTGGGATTTCACTTGTATTGGGAACATATTGTTTGTAAATAGGATAAAATTTTTAATTTCTGGATTAAGATTAAGGAGCCCAGTTACAATCCCAGCTCATCTCTGTACTATGAAGCTGTGTGACCTGGAACAGTTTGCTTCTCCCTGAGCTTCATTTGATTTACCTGTAAAATGGGGATATTATTTTATGTACTTCATGGGCTTATTGTGCGGAAAGCACATTTGCTATCTTAAAGTAAAGCATGATATAAAAGTTACGTGAGCTATTAATGTTGTGAGTATAAAGGGGACCCATCCAGTTGGAGCTCCAGGGAAGCAGGGCAGTGTTTGCTGGAGTCAGTGCTGCTAAGTGTTTTCTTACACCATGTGGAAATTCTGGGTACTTTAAATGGCCCTGGTGCTAACAGACAAAGGCATGATGGGAGCTGAAAGGAATTTATTCTCCTCAGCCTAAATATCAAGTGAGCTTTGGGGAGTTCCTTCTGAGGGAAAGCAAAGTTTTCAAAGAGACAGACTTACCTTAGAGATGTTTTTTTTTATTTTTAGGCTAAACAAAAATGCTGAAAATGTGCTTATGATAAGTAGTAGAGGCCTTTTTTAGACCAAGGAAGCATCACAATTCCTACTGTCACTATGATGTCTGTGGTGGTGGTATTATTTTTGTTGTCCCTGCTATTATTATTTGAGGCTTAAATAGTACTTGCAGGACTTTCCACACAATACTATGAAGTACTAAGATAAACCAAGATTTAAAAATAAGGAAATAGTTTCAAGGAGATAAAGTTTTTAGTTCAGAGTTGAACCATGAGTTAGTAGTGTCTGTAGTGTGCAAATATCAGTTCTAGTATTTTAACCATTACACCCCTTCATGGTCACTGTTACCTCCCTTTGTTTCTGTGCCCTTTGCCCAACACTGTCTCCCTGTCACTACCCCTGACATTTATAGTTTCCCCAGTCCTTGCTTGGTATGGTACTGTAATGGGAATGTAAATTTTTAAGATCTTCCCTGCCCCTAGGCTAAAGTGCACCTGGAGCCTGGGGTGGGAGGCTTGTTTTTCAGTAGATACTTTTTGATTGGCCAGTGGGTCCAGAAGGTTGTTACATTCTCTGAGCCAGGAGCAGGCTATATAAACCCTGATTTGAGGCTTTGTTTTGGGGCTCACTTTGAGAAGTGTTCTGTGATTTGGTCAGATGAGACTCTGGGAAGCCGTTGTTGAGAGCCCCTGGCTTTGAAAAACCCAGATGTTGATTTGGTATGGATGTAATGGTTGGACAGTTTGGAAACCTGTCTACTTGATTTGTTTCTCTGTCTTGATAATTCTGTCTGTATACTCTGAAGTTCAGGGTGCTGACCTTTTTCCCCTGAACTAGGTAAACGATACATATTTCACTGATTAAAGTAAGTTTGTTAATGCATTTTGAGTTGCTTTCCTTTATCAAAGCAGATCCAAGAACCTGTGTTGGCAGCCACCCTGGGGATGCTGGGGTGCCTGCTGCTACAGGTACTGGAAGATGCTGCTCTACAGAAACCATGCATGGTAGAAATAAAAATGTTGCTCTAAATGCTTTGCTTCTTCTACCTCAAAGCTGGTGTGATAACAAATGGAATTCCTGGATTAGAGAAAGATTAGAGAGGCAGGGTGGCAAAGTGGATAAAGCACTAGAGTTGTCATCATAAAAACTTAGATTCAAGTCCAAACTCAGACACTTAGTAGCTGTGTGACCTGGTGAAATCATTTAAATCCTCTTGACCTCACACTTACCATTTGTAAAATGGGTTTGAACTGGATGGTGGTACCTCTCAACTCTAACTCTATGATAATAAGACCTCAGAGGCCATCTAGTCTAATACCTGAACATGAACCTCCTTCTAGATCATTGTTGGCCAAGTAATCCTTTGGCTTCTGATTAAAGAGTTCAAGTGAGGAGCAACTACCCCTTAAGCCTGACAATTCCAAATAAAAATTATTCTAAAAAGTATTCCCCCCCCTCTACTGACATCAAGATAAAAATGTTATAGTTTAATTTTTTTAACTATTTATAAGGTATTACAGTTACTTTAAAGTGTCATTTTTTTTCTTCCACCTTGTCTCAGCAAGTACCCAATGGCTCAGCAATAGCAGATATCTTCAGATCCCTTTTCCTTCCCTCCCTCCACCCCCAGCATCATTTGTCAGGTAACCCTGAAGTCTAAAAGCCAGAGCTCAGCCTGGCTGTGATCTAGGTCAGGGAGGGAGGAAGGGGAAGAGTTGGGCGGAAATCATTGCTTAAAGCAGCTCTTTCCTAAATAAATATATCAGGCTTGTAATTCAGACTCAAACCTCTTTAAAATGGATCAATCTTCACAGTGGAGCAAAAGTCTACTTGAGTAATATCTAAAATGTGGATCTGACACATCTAAAGGGTTCTTATACCCAGAAGAGAGATTTCATCCTTTTTCTACAGGAGAAATGGGACCTTCTCCCACACAGATTGCTATCTTGTTTCATGTTCTCTGTAACAGCAGCATTTTGATGCTATCAGGCTTAGATCACTTTCCAATATTATTAACTTTATTGATGCTGCCAAAATGTCAGTATTTTTCCAACTCTCAAATAGAGATTGAGCCCATACATTTCAAGCCTACAAAGTACAGAGAACACACTAAAGATGAAATTGAGGATTTTATGCCCAATGACTTAAAAAAAATAACCAAAACTTTTTCCTTGCAATCAACAATTCCATAATGGAATCAATGTGTGCCTCCGCTCTCCTTGTTGAGGTAGACTTATGATTTCATATGTATAGAAATTTCGTCATGAGGAAAGTTCCTACACCAATGCAGATTCTCACTTTCTTTACAACCTATAATCTCAGAAAGCTGATGGAATCCCTAAGAGATAAAGTGCTTTCTCCAGAGTCACTTAGCTCATAAGTACAGATCAGATGACAGAAGGCTCACTTCTAAATGAAGGGAATAAAGGTAAGGTATCACAGATTCCATCAGTCAACACATATTTATTAATTAAGGTCTTACTATGTACCAGACACTGTAGATACAAAGAAAGGCTAAAGACAGTCCTTCCTTTCAAGGAACTCACAGAAGTAGAATTTGAAGTGGGCCTTAAAGGACCAGTGAAAGTTTTAACAAAACGGAGACTGAGCAGCATGGCGGGGAAGGGTGGGGAGAGGGAAAAGAGATGATGTAGGGGAACCAATATTGCTACCTTCAAATATGTGACAGATTGTCATCAGAAAGAGGGATTTTACTAGTGCCAAAAAGCCCAAAGAACAAAAGGAGTACCAATGAGAGGAAATTAGAACAAGGCAGACTGTTTCAGGAAAAGGAAAATCTTCCTGACAATTAGAGCTATCCAATAGTACATCAGCTGTGTCAAGTGGTTTTAAGGTTCCCTATCATGGAAACGCATCAAGTGTATACTTGATCAATTTATGCCAAAGTCTGTGTGTGTGTGTGTGTGTGTGTGTGTGTGTGTGTAAATCATGTTAATTCGTATGCTGAAATCAGATGCCCTAAGAGACTGTATAAATTCCATATTGAGAGAATAACATTAGCAAAGAAACCAAGACGGAGGAAAGAAGTTTTTGTTTGGTTCAATAGTGAGTGATTCAGTTTGCTTGAAGCTAGTGACTATGGAAGAGACTAGAGAAAGAGTCTGAAATGGGAGAGGCAGAGCAAGAAGCTTCGGATTCTAGGCTAAGGATTTTGCATTTCATCAGACATTTATAAGCTACAAAAGATTTTTGAGCAAGGGAATGATAATAATTGCATTTCAAGAATATTAATCTGGCAGTGCACATGAAAGATGGATTTCAGAGAGTGTGAATTTGGAGACAGCAAGTTGGTTAGGGGATGATTACAGAAATACAGATGAAAAATAGATGGAGGACAAGATTTGGGACTTGCTATATCAGAAAGTGGATGGAAGGGAAGGTTCAGCAAGCTGATATTTTGTACTGACATTGAGGGGTCAAAAGGATAAAGAAAGAATGGTTGGGGTTCAATGGAGAACTCAGAGCTATGAATAGAATGATCACATAGTTTTTAAACTGGAAAAGGCAATATAGTTCAATTTCTTCATGGGTGAGATAAGTAAACTGTGGCCAAGAGAGATTAAGCTGTTTGTCCGAAGTCACCCAGACAGTTATCATCGGTGCCGTATTGTGGAGAGGAATTTCAGTAAAGTGGTGATAGTATAAACCATACCACAAGGAGTTGATGTAAGACGATTTTTAAAAAAATTGTTATTTCATTTCTGAGGTAATTTGTAGATTCTTTCAATGCCTATTTTACACTCTTGTTCCAGTATATCAAGGCCATTTTCCTTGATGATTTCTTGAAAGATTCTGTCCAAATCCTTCTTTTGATTATGGCTTTCAGGTAGTCCAATGATTCTGACATTGGCTCTCCTGGACCTATTTTTCAGTTTAGTTCTTTTCCTCATAAGGTAGTTAATATTTTTTTCCATTTTTCACTCTTTTGAATTTGATTGATTTTTTTTTTATGTCTCATAGAATCATTAGCTTCCACTTACCCAATTCTAATTTTTGAGGAGTCGTTTTCCTTAGCATTTGTACTTTCTTTTCTGTTTGGCCAATTGTACTTTTTAAGGAGCTGTTTCCTTCAGTGGATTTTTGTATTTCCTTTTCCATTTGGCCAAGCTAACATTTTAAGAAGTTCTTTTATTTTTCCAAGCTATTGTCTCTCTTTTTCATAATTTTCTTGTATCACTTTCATTTTTTCCACAATTTTTCTTCTACCTCTCTTATATGATTTTAGGATCCTTTTTGAGCTCTTCCATGAGTACATCCTCGACTTGAGATCATTTCCATTTTACTTTGGGGTTTTGCCCATAGGTGTTTTGACATTCTTTTCCTTTTCTGAGTTCGCATCTTGATCTTCACTGTCACCATAGTAACTTTCTACGGTCATTTTCTTTTTTTGTTCATCTTTTTTGACATTTTTCCTTTCTTTTAAATTTGAGCTCTGCTTCTGGAGTGGAAAAGGCACTGTCTTAAGCTTCTTGTGCCAAGGGCTGCATGCAGGCCCTGGTGTTTACCTGGTACTGCACTGATGTTGCCCTGAAGCCCAGGAGAGACCCTCATATCTGATGTTGCATTGAAGGGTTGAGGGTGGGGGATGACCTGAACTTCTGGGGTTTGTAGGTGTTTGACAGCTTAACTGGTGCTGAGTTAGGGTCCTTGTGCTAGTGTATGGCATGACTGGTGAGGGGTTTTTGCATTTTTTCTGGAGCTACACTGAAGCACAAGGATGTCTGGCTACTAGAGCCTGCCTGTTTACCTAGGGCTATGATGAAGCACATGGCAGGACCCAGTGCTGGTAGCTGCCCTGTAACTTAGTCAGCTGTGGGGTTGGTGTCTGCCTGTTGGCCTGGGGCTATGTTGAAGTACATGTAGGTTTTCTGGGCTGGAATCTATCCATTCCCCTGGCTATGCTGAGGCATGTGTTTGGGGCAGGGTGGAAGAGGGGGAGTCCAGGAATTGGTGTTTCTCTACTCCACCATACTAGGAGCAGAATTTCCCAGTAGTTTGCTGAAGCAGGGCTTTCTGCTGGCTTGCTGGGACACATTCTGTCCTGGATTGCATTCCCCTTTTACCCAAGTGAGACAAAACTTTCTTGGGCTAAAAGATCATTTCACCCCATCTTTTTGCTTGTTCTTCTGTACCATGATTTGTTTTGGGGTGCTAATTTATGATTTTTTGTGGGTTAATATGGGAGAGTTAAAGCAATTTACTGCTTACTCCACCATCTTGGCTCAGAAAACGGCTTTTTAAAAAGACTCACAAACTGTAGATTGGAATGTATTGGAATTGGTGGCTCATCATTGCCCTTCTAGGCAGTTGCTCACAGCCTCAGCAGGATAGGGGAGGAAGAAAATGCTCAGGAGATGGGAAGGCACAAGCAAACTGGAACAGCAGACCCCACTCTGTGTTTCAATTATGTTTTCACCAGGTTTTCGCCCTCAGTGTCCTCTGGGTTTAATAGAGACATTATAACAATAGGAACTTTATTTGGGAGAGAAAACTAAGATTGAAACAGGAAGTTTTGTACATGTATTTGAAGAGTTTAATCTTCCTGACCTTGATTTTAGGCTCTTTGATTCAGTTCTTTTTGAATTTGCTCCTCATTAATGGAAATTCAAGAAGGACAGAATTAGAAAACAAAGAAATGAGTGAGACAACAGCTTATTAAATCAGGTTACAAGAAATGCATGAAGATGTGATATGTTTAAATATATCTGCAAAATGTCAGCTGTACCTTCTGCTGTGCACTGGTATAATTCAGGCCTTCTCTGAGCTGGGTATTCTCTTACGGGTAGGTTTGTGTTAACCCGCTATTCTGGGCTACCCTCTCTCCTTTAGGCACGTATGAACCAGTCACTTTGATCTATGCACTCTCTTTTAGGCACTCTATCAAACAGTAAAAAAAAAAGATGCAAGGACAGAGTTCTATTTTATCAAAATGCTTGAAAATTGACAGTATTAGACTAATTACACTTTATGGTAAGAGTATTCCCACCAGCTAAAAGATAGTTGAAACTATAAACCTAAAGTAGGAGAGCTTCAGGCAAGTCCAGGTACGTTTTTAGACACTGGGGTCAGAGGGGACCCAAGTCTTTAAACATGGCTCAATATTGTATCAACTCTCCTTGAAAGAACCAGCAGGGCTTTCGACAGAGATGCTTCTTAAAGAAGAAGAATGATAATAACAAACAACAACAAGGAAAAGAAGGAGAAGAATAACAAGAAGAAGGGAGATGAAGAGTTTTCCACATATTTCTTAGTGAGAAAGTGACATTGATGTTAACCAGAACAGGTTACATACAAAGCATCCTGGTTAATTAATATGGCAATAATAGGTATATAAAAACACTTGTGCTATCTCTTCTCCAGTTATCTTGCATTTACTTAGTATATTTGTCATATTCAATCCTGAACCATGCCATCCCTCCCTCAGGAGAACAGTGAACAATTTGAAGTCATTTCCCCATCTCCCTCACCCAGCATCTCTCTATTGCTTCCTTGGTCTTTTTATGCCAAGCCCCAAATATAGTACCTTACATACCTAGCGGGCATTTGAGAAATGCTTGTTAAGTCTAATTGAACAATCTCATTAGATTTAATGCTTAGTGGACACACGAACAAAGTATCATGAAGGCTTTGAGGAGTAAGAGGTCTCTTGCATTGGATGGAGTATGGAAATAGGAAATTGGGAAAGGCTTAGTGAAAGAAAAGAATGGATATAATAATGTAGTTTTTTTTTTCTTTCTGAGACTGCTAAGGATTATCTAGTTTGTAGTTATTATAATTAACATAGCATTTTAAAAGTACAAAGTAACATCTACAAGTACTATCTCGGATAAATTTGTTCCTTGTAAAGCACATTTTCTGTGTATTACATCTTGTTTTTCTCATTGACTACTATTATAAAAATGGAAATCTTTTCCCATAGAAAAATATTTTGGTATATCACTTGGGGGTCATAATAAGATCATATTTAGGAATACAGAAAATGTCTTAGAGCCAGCATACTGAAAGGAAAATAAAATTTCTTTTAAAATAGCATTAATAACATTATTCAAAATGAGGAACAAAATATACATACAAAATAGCTAAAGCTATTTTTTTTATATTTAGTACAATGGCTTAAAGGTCTAATGGAATGACAATAGCAACAATTCAATTCAAAAAACATTTATTAAATGCCTACTAAGTTCAAGGCCCTGCGGATACAAATGCTAAGTGAGCAAAAAGAACATTCTGGAATAAAAAAAAAATCTCTCCGCCTTGATTAAAGTCCCTTCTGCAGTTGCCAGAGTGTTGTAGAATGCAATATAAGCTGCAGTCCCCTTTGACTGTTGTAGTCTGTACAAGAGCCAAAACTCTTTGAGAAAGCTATGAGGTTTTAGGAACAGGACACAGACACAGGGATATCAAAGGACATTTCATTCAACCTCCTTATTTTACTAATTACAATTTACAAATAACTTTACAAATAAGGTAATTGAGATCCAGGGAAGTAAAGTGACTGGTCTATGCTCACCATGGATAGTAACCATGAAAACTAAGATTTGAACTTGGTGGTTGAATAGTTTCATTGAGGAGATACACAATAGAAATAACAATACAGACGGTAAGATTAAGGGATAATGCCACCACCAGCAACATCCCCCCCCTCAAAAAAAATAACTGACCCTTCATGGAATGTTCATTAAATTAGGAGCTTGAGTTATAAAGAATAAAATTATCAATTTCAATATCATTAGGCATAGTCATAAACAGGACCTATCTTTTTTTTTCTATGACAATAGTATTGGGGAATGTGGGGTATTGCAAAACTACAGAATACATAGATCCTTCTCTTAAGGGTGCCAAAATAAACATGGCTACATCCATCTATAGGAATAGCCACTGATAATGCATAACAGATTTCTAACATTGCAAGTCATTCGCAGATAAAAATTACCTATAAATAAGTTTAGGGTTCAATTTGTCACTCATAAACATGGATAAGAGGGTGGACTGCAGGATGGAAATAGTCAGTGGAAGGAAAAACAAATCTTTTTCATATGCAACACAATGGAATATATTTAGATAAGTAAAATCATGAAAAGCAATTTGCATCAAAGATTTTGATATGTCAGGAAAAGAAAGAGGGTTTTTTGAGGGGTGGGGGTGTTATTTATTTATTTAGGGAAGAGAGCCTTTCATAACATTTCCTCCATGTTTACTTTCTTTCCTTTAAAAATCATCAAAGATCCTTTGAGTTTGGGCTTGCACTCAATGCATATGTATATGTACTTATTACATATATTATTACATATTTGTAATATTTATATATGTTTGTATACACATATATAATGTATGGGTTTTAATAAACAATTAGGGGGTGGCTACGTGGCACAGTGAATAGAGCACAGGCCTTAGAGTCGGAAGGACCTGAGTTCAAATTCATCCTCAGACACTTGATACACTTACTACCGTGTGACCTTGGGCAAGTCACTGAACCCCAATCGCCCTACCTTCCACCTTCCAAAAAGCAAAAAATTAAAATTTAAAAATTAAAAAAAAAAACAATTAGGTTGGTTAAAAGATAAGTGCCTATTCTATACCTAACTTTCCCTAAAGCTTCCTGAGTCATCTACTTTAGTCTCAGGACCATATACATATTGAGCTTAAAGGGAAATTGTTCTATGCTCCCAAACTCAGTGATGAGAAGGCAAAACTCTGGGGAGGTGGTGCATAGACAAATTCCATTTTCAAAGATTTTTTTAAAATTTATTTTAATTTATGGAAAAAAACAAATATCTCCATAACATAGTATAATAAAAAAAATTTGCATATGAAACTGCAAATCTATTATGTGCAACTTACTATTCCTTTTAAATATATAATAAAGTTATCATTTAAATTTCTTTCTTTTTTTTGAAATGGAAAAAGCTTCTTTCCATGGAAAAACAGGACTCCACTTCTCAGACATTGTTCCACTTGTGATTCCTTCCCTATCTTAAACTCTAGGTCTTGTAAACTACTCATTCTCTTCACAGTGTTACCTTCCCAACTCTCATTCCTGTTTCTGTTCCAAACTTAACATTAATATCCTCTCCTGGCCTTATGCTAGAGGACAGAAATTATTAGGATAAGGTCCTGTCCTATTGGCCTGCAGCTAGCTTGACTTCGAGAAAAGGAGCACAAAACCTGACCCAGCGGGCCAGCTCTTTCCCACCTCCCATGATGGGCTCTTTCCAGGCCTTCTGAACCAAACAGGCTGGAGAGTTGGATTTACCCTGCCAGCCCTCAGAGCTGCTATGATGAAAGAGGGGAGCTGACCACTATGGCAAAGATAAGGCTGAACAGGTTTGCTTGGAAGAGGTCTGTCCCTGAAGAGTCATACTGTCTCTGCAACCCAAGAAGCAGGACTGTCAGAGGTCAAGCTGACATGAGCCAGTAGAGGAAACTTTGATGCACATGAACTTTTTCACAGAATGTCTTCTTACATCTGCCTCTGTCAGTGTGCAGACATTTAGTTATTCACCTCCACTCTAATTGCAGGCAGATGAGATCATCTACCAGCTGTGATTACAAATTGGTTCTGTCGGGTTGACAAGAGCTTATCAGGAAATTAGAATACAATGATCTAGCTTACATTACATGGAGCAGAAATAATTCCTTTATGCATGTACCATTTTTTTCTGATGTAAGCAAGAAAATGATCAGCCCCGGTTGATCATGCCTATTCGTCCCCTGTTGCCAGGAAAACATCTTTATTGGATCAAATACTGTGCCATATGGTTGAATTCTGACTGCAAAGTTGGGAGCATGGAGTGGGAACAGTGCCAAACCTTCCTGGCCCTTTTTGGAAAGGATCTGATTATCCTATATAGTATTATTTCAGGCACCTGCAATAGCCTTCCATTGTTTCCTTAGGAAGTGAAACTCAAGTAACAAAGGAAGAATTTGTGAGAGATTTCTCAGGGTATTTTTCTTGTTCTCTGTGGATAGATAGTCTGTGGTTCAGGGAGGAACCATAGCCTTCCATCAAAAGGGGCAGCAGCCTCTGTACCTGGCATATCATCCCATAGGAATGCTAGTATATAGGATTAGCATAATAATGTTAACCCTCCAGGTATCTGTGGAAAGCCTGAGCTTTATTATGCTTTTCTTATATTCATTCTGAAACATATGCTCTCACACAACTGTGATATTTATGAAAATGAAGGACAGATTTTTTTTTTATTGATGTGATTGTCAAATAGTTAAAGGCAATGGATGTTGGAATCCAGCAGAAATTAAGAGTATTCTTGAAGCTGTTGATTTTCAGGTGCCCTGGCTATTAATGAGACTGACTCTTCATACTAGAATGAGTACAGGAAGTCTCTAGCAATGGGGCAGAGAAATAGTGATAGGGGTACAAATAGATGTGTCTTCTCCATCTGTCTAATGCTGTCACTGGTGGCTGAGCTGTCAATCACCATAACAACATGCAGGAACAGTTTGAATTATTATAGTTACTGATCTAGTACTGCCTGATGGATCAGCCAGCTAGTGCACAGAGTAAAGTGGGCCTTTTTGCTCTTCCTCCTTCTCTTTTCCCTCCTTAGCTTCCTCCTCTCCCTTCTCCCTTTCCTTGTTATCCTCCCTCTCCTTATGTTTCGCACAGTTTATTCAGACAGCCAAAAAACATTTGTTAAGCATTTTATATGCCAGACATTGCTAAGGCAATCTCATATGAATCTTTGCCTTGGACATCCTGAATGTCTGTTGGTCACTCATTCAAAACAGATATGTGATAGCATCAATTTGGATGTACCCTCTAATGATAAAAGGTCAAAATTCCCTTAAGCCTTTGCATCTTCTTTGGCTGTTTTCCATTGTTCTCTCATAAAATCTCACCCTACAGAGGATGTCACCCAAAATGCTAGGTCCCTTCATTGCTTTGTCTTGGCACAGAAAGGGTGCAAGCACAGGATTTAAGACTATCCTAATATTACTCTTTACTTTGCCATGTGATCAGCCAATTGTCTTCCAAAATTTTACATTTTTCTTATTAAATCCTTAATTCCTGCTATTCTTAATTGTTCCTTATTTGTTATATGTTGCAATTGGCTCATACCCGCCATGTGTGATATTCATTTTCAATTATTTGAAGACTCATGTTCTACGTCCAACAACCATATAACACCAAGCCTATTGTTTACTTCGTGAAAAAACAAAAGATTTTCACTATTTGGATACTGTTTCCTTGGCACAGACTGACACATAACCCTCTTTTGTTTGTTTGTTTGTTTGCTTGTTTTATTCCAGTGAGCAGCCATTGATGGGTTACATGCCATTATTAGACATAAAGACTAGCCATGAAGAGTGAGAAAAGGGCTCTAACACACAATTTCCTAAATGTCCTCTCAACCTGGATATTGCTTTTAATTTACTAAACTACAACCATCCTGATGATATTTGCCATTTAAAAGCAGACTCTCAAGTGTTTTTGCCTTGCAAATAGGCAATCCATTATCTGTAGTCATTAACTCTATAGCCAATCAACACTTCAGAAGATGAATATGCCTTAACTGGTATAGGGAAGTTCTATGAATCTATATTGTTTTGCTGGATCCAAAATTATAATTTAATTTAAAATTGGAGAATTATCTTGGGTCTTTGCTCATAAATAAAATTGACTGTTTTCAAAGTTGGCTTCTCATACTTCATGTAATCTGTCATCTTTAAATGTGATTTATCTTTAATGTATGATGCTTTTCTTATAGACATTTCTGCATGATTTCAGAAGTGACTGAGATCTCTAATTTCCTGTGGTTGTTCCATGAAGTCATTTTGAAAATGGTTTGCTAGATACTGGAATGGGAATTATCCAACCCTAATGTAGAATGGAAAAAAAAGGTTCTGCCTGTTATGTACTTGGTTGGAAAAGGGTAAAACAAAAGTGGAAAGAAGAAAAAATTGTTTAAAAATGTATTAAATGGGACTATTTGCATGATATTGGTGCTAGATTTTATTTTAGAAGCATTCAAACTTTATCATTATGCTATAGATGTTGAAATAAAATCACACTCAAAAGAAAAAAAAGTGTAGAAATCCCTCTATTTTAACATTCTCTACTGTGGATATTTTTATAAGACTTTTGGACTCCACTTGCTAGATTGTAGTTTCATATAATGAAAAACTTCCTAAAAATTAGTGCAATTCAAAAGTTGAATAAGCTGCCTTAGGAGGCAATGGGAGTCCCATCTCTACAAGACTTCAAGCAAAAGAAGAAAGCTACTTCTCAGATATTGTAGAGGGGATTTTTTTCAGGTATAGGCTAGACTTTATACTCTCTGAAATTTCTTTTTAACCTGAGATTATAGGTTCTAAGTCACCAGTGTCAGGTTCACAAAGTTCTTATGTGAGGCCATGTTAAGTATCTATAATTTTGGCAGTATGGGAAACTTGAAACTTGGAAACTCCACCAACCCAAGAAATAGTTGATTTATAACTAAGTTTCAAGGTACAACTTAGTCTATCTAGAAGTTAATTTGTCAACAAGTATTTATTAAATACATATTATGTGTCGAGCACTGTGATAGTCATGGCAGACACAAACATAATAAATATTTGCCAGGAGTTAACATGTGCTTGATATGGGATTTGAACTGCCATGTTTGAGTCAGGCACTCCTGACTCAAACCCAGGTCAAACCCTGCTCTCTCTCTCTCTATAACATCAAGGTGCCTCTACACATCTGTAATTTATGTTTTGTTTTTAACTCTATAGGAATCTGGATAAAAAAAAACAATTGTAAACTTTATCAGTCTACAAATTCACAATTCACAAATGAGATAAGGAACATGAAAGTAACATATACATACAAGGTAGTATAGTTAAGATTTTTTTGTGGGGGAATGGAGAGAAAATTAACTGGATTTCCTTTATATTAGTGGAATTTACAGAGAGGCAAATTATGTCTTGATTTAAGAAATAACTCCCTAAGACAGCTATCCTAAAGTGGAAAGATGCTTATTGAAATAATGGGTTCTCCTTCACTGAAGGTCATCAAGCAGTAGCAGATGTAAAAACAAAAACTTTAATGAATTGCTGTGATCATAATCAAGTAAGGCATAAGAAAAGAAGCCATGCTCATCTCAGATGTTTAACAGTGTCAGAGTCCAAATAGAAAAGAGAAGCTCCAAGAGGAAGTTCCCCAGCTGTTTCTACTGACAAATGACTACATTTATTTCATCAACTTCCAGAACCCTTATTAAAAGTATCTTTGATATGTTTGCTTTTGCAACAGAAGTTTTCCTTCTCAAAAGATACCTAATGGTTTCAAGGATGTTAACCTTCCTAAGCCTCAGTTTCCTTACTTGTAAAATGAGAGGGGTTGATTACCTGACCTCTAATGTTGATTCTAACTTAAGCACAATGTAATTAAATGAATACTGAGTTTGGTATCAGGAAGATGAAGACATTTATGAACTGTTCCACCTTGGGGAAGCCACTTAAAATCTCTGAGTGTTATTCTTCTCATTGGCAAAATGGGTGTATATTATACATCTATAGTATCTACTCAAAGTTTTGAGGAAGCTCAAAAGAGATGATATATTTTAAAAGGTCTTTTTAAGTGTCAAATATTATCAGGTCATAGATTTAGAATTAGAAATTACTTTGAATCTGATCTAGTCCAATGTCTTCATTTCACAAGGAAATTAAAGCCAAGGGAGGTTAAGTGATTTGCCCAATGTCACACAAGTAGTATGTGGTAGGACCAGTAGTTGAACTGAGGTCCTCAGACTTCCTCACCCTCACATTCTACTCTACCACATACCTTCTGAGAGGCAGCATGTTAGTAACTATAGTGCTGGAGTCAGGAAGTCTTGACAGTCAGTCCTGCTTCAGACACTCACTTGCTATGTAAACTGAGCCTCAGTTTCATCATCTGTAAAGTGGGAACAATAATAGCATCTACCTTACAAGGCTGTTGTGAGAATCAATGGAGCTAAAGCCCCTTGTAGCCCTTAAAGTTTTATATAAATATGAACTGTTTCCTTTTCACCTCCTTGTTTCAAAAGTCTTAGTTTCCTACAAGGCTCAATTCAATTACCACCTTCTACATGAAACTTTCCTGATATCCCCATCTGCTAGAGCCCCCCCCCCAAAAAAAAAGCAGAGATTATAGATTTAGAGTGAGAAGAGACCTTAAAATCAATCTAAACTCCTCATTTCACAAATGAGGAAACTAAAGAAGAAAGGAGTTAAATGATCTACCCACAATCACCCAGTTAGTAAGCATTTGAAAAGGATTTGAATCTGTCTTCAAAATTCAAGTCTAGCACCTAATCCACTGACTATATCATGGTCTCGCAAAAAAAAAAAAAAAAAAAAAAAAAAAAAAAAAAAAAAATGTAAAAAAAAAAAAAAAACACTAAATCTGGATTCTGAGGACCTGGGTTCAAATTATGTGCCTTTCATTTTTCTTTTTTTTTTTTTTTAAAAAAACCCTTCCCCTTTTTTTATCAATCCCCTTGAATTTTTTTTTATTTCCT
>NW_027187359.1:23865031-23891494 GCF_028583685.1 Petaurus breviceps papuanus | reverse complement strand
AAAAAAAAAAAAAAAAAAAAAAAAAGCAAAACACAAATATGTGACATATTAGAAAGAACACTGAATCTGGATTCTGAGGACCTGGGTTCAAATGATGGCCCTACCATTTACTCTCTGTATGATTTTAATAAAATCACTTCCCCTCTTTGTATCTATCACCTTGTACTTATTTTGTATATGCCTATATTGTACATGCTGCAACCATGTGCTAACCACTGTCTAAACTGTAAGCTCCCTGAGGTCAAGAAATTCTCTATTTTTCACTTTGTAATCCTAGAAGCTAGCACAGTCACAGCCTGACACATGCGATTATTGTTTACAGTTACTATTATTCTAATCCTATAATGTGTGTGTTGGAGAAGGAATTCTTGTACTAGATAGTCTTTGAGGACTCTTTTAACTCTGAGATTCTGTGTTTCTGCCAAATTTCATAAGTCACTTAAATGACCACTATTTGTTTTGGAGAAAAGGGATGGTAGCTTCCCTGTTCCAGATAGGAATGGTTTCCACTAAAAGACGACTTCATGTTACCTTCTTCCCCAAGAATCCCTGTCAAAATGGTGAAAACGTGTTAAGAAAAAGACATTGTATTCTGGAGGAAATGGATACACTGTTTCTACAAGTCACTTCCTGATGGGGATAGGATTTTTTTTTTAACGCTGCATTGTATTCACCCAAATATCACATTTGATCCCAGTCAACATGTAGCCCTCAAGAAGCTTGCATTCTGCACTGCAGACTAAGTATAGAGTAAAAGAACGACAAAATTTAAAGGATCCAAGTTGGAGGGAGTGTGAAGGATGCCTTTTGCTCCTCTCTAGGCTCAGCAGGTTTTGTGCTAACTTCCCAGTTCCCCTGTTTAGACAGTATCAGAGTCACAGTAATGGTTACAAAACTGAATAACCTTTGTTTGCATATGGACTCTGACGCTCATCAGACAAGGCATCCTACAGGGAACAATCATAGCAGAGCTGTACCATGTAATCTTGCTCTATACAGGCATTCCCTGAACATTCTTCTTACACTTCAAACACAGCCTTTGATACTTCACAGGAAGACAGACTTTGGCATCTTCTACAAAGGAACTGCCTTAGGGGTGAGGAAGTTGTGTCAGTCAAGACCATTTATAAGAAGTAGGAAATGTGTTTTCATATGCAACAGAGAGAAGGCCTGTCAGATCAATGCGGTATTTTCTCTTTGTTAATGAAAGGATATAAAGATGGGTCTAAAAAATATACCTGACATGGTAATAAAGTACTTCATGTTAATTAACTATTGGCGGGGGCAGGCTCACACTAAAAAGTGTGATCGAGACTTGAAAGTAAGAATTGAGCTTATTAAACAGAGAAATCACTGCACAGGTTCCAGTTGAAGGATACATGAGTTTTGCATTTCACAGATGTTACAGCAGTAATTTTAATCTAGTTATTTGCTTCCAAAGCAATATCCAATGTATCAGAAGGCTTCAAACTAAACACTAAAGACTTTTGATACAAAATCACAAACATATTACAGATCATGGCATCACAGAATAATAACATTTCAGAACACAGGTGAGGAGGCTGGCTTCTCTCCTCTTAGGAAAGGGGTGGGGGGTATAAATTCCAAATGCTGTTCACACTGTTAGATATTTATTTATCTGTGTTTTTTTTCCTTTGCTTTAGGGAAAGTTTCAATGCAGCAGTAGGGAAAAGTATTGAGCATTAACTATGCTTAAAAAAACAAAAGGCATACATAAATCTATGATGAATGATGATGATGACGATGACGTTATTGTAGGGAACATGAATATAATCTCAATTAACCTTTCAGCAGTAAGATAGGAACCAGATAAACCAAATCTTTCCAAATTTCCTTCTAACATTAACAATAAGAGAAGCAATACAATTTTCTTTCTGTTCCAAGGTTGTGGTAACAGAAAATTACCCAACCTCTAGCACTCAAAAATGCAGGAGGTTTCAATTATTTTTTTCTCAGTGTAATAGGGTTTCTAAACTGTCATTGTATCCCCTGGGTTTTCCTGCCTCATTCATTCAGCAAACATTTGTTCATTGCCTGCTATCTGCAGAGTATTGTGAATAAGGCCTGGAAAAAAATGTATAAAGTTTAAATAAGACATAGTGCCTGCTCTTGAAAAGTTTACATTTTAGATAGTAGATATTACACACACACACACACACACACACACACATCTAATATTGCATAAAAAGTTAATTGGGAGAACTAGTAAGGAAAATCATATATGAATGACAAGGAGGGCATTTGGTTAATAGCAGGGTGGATCACAAAAGGATTCCAGTACAGCTAAAATCTGAATCATGTTTGGGAAGCATGTTGGTCAGATTTAACCTTCTTTCCCCAAAAGGATGGAAGATATATGATACCAGAAATGGCAAGTATAACTGATGAATTTATAAGGCATAGCCAAGAATAGCCAAAGTGATCATACCAATCGGGGTGCCCAACCTTTCCTAGATCATTTCTGAGTGCTATGTGCTTGGATTCATGAGGCTATATAGAGTTTTTTTTTTAATCCCTGAGAAACTTATTTATTAAGAGAATGTTACCCACTCCTACATTCCTAGAAGAGCTACTTCATTCAATAAGTGTTAAGTCCCTACCATGTTCCAGGCACTGTGCCTAGTGCTAGGAATTCAAATACAAAGTTGGGCTTCATGCATGCATTGGCATGACCTAAAAAACAGGAAAAGTGAGACCCAGAGTGGCTATGTCGTAGGCTAGCACATGACCTCACAGCTTTGAAATTGATAAAGTGAACATAGGTAAGTTCATGTGTAGGGTAAGAAGGAATGGGGATATAAATCTTTGTTAAGTTTCTACATAGTTCTCATAGAAAGACTTACATGTACCAGAAAACACAATCAACTATAAAGCAGAATACCAGTATATGTTACCTCCATTTTTTCCCTTAGTATACAGTCCTCGCTGCCATATGTAATGTAATGCCAAGGAAAGGCAACTTCCCAAGGTTCAAAATACCAGCATAGGTGCTCTCCATTTTATTCAGTGACAAACCAAGAACAGAGAAGGTCAAAACTTGACATCATTCAAAATGCAGCATTTACTAAGTGTGATTAAATAATCTCCAAGTACTATCCCACCCCAGGACCTTCCAATCATTCAATCAATTACAAAGTCCCTGTTCTAAATACTACTCCACCCCTAGGCTGTACCTTCATTTAGTCCACCACAAAGCCCCTCTTCTCAAATGGAGATTAGTTTCCAATCTAAGTAAAGTACATTCATTTGTTCAACCACAGAACACAAAAAGGTCAAAAGTTCCCCACCCCTGGATCACAATTGAATCTAAGCCAGAGTTACATCAAGTTTAAGCACAGCACTTAATACCCAAATAGAGGTCTTTTCTTCATCTTGACACAAGGCAAGTTCTCAGCAATCTTAGTTCCTGGGGAGACAAGGCTTAGCAAGGCCACAAGATACATTGCCAGTCCCTTCATTAATTCATCCTCTGTCTGTAGAACAGTCCTAGAACCCCTGAAAACATTAGCAAAACCCTCTCCCAGGATTTCTGTAAACATACAACAAGAAAATCCTTCTTCAGGGCTTCTGAACCAACAGAAAGGTTCCCAGACCCCTGCAACAACAGCACTGTCCTTCACCAGTGGACAATATTCACTCTCTGTCTGCAGGACAGTCTCAGGATCTCTTAGCCAACAGCCAGGTTCCAGGACTTCTTCAACAAAAGGACTGTCTTTCACCAGTGGGCAAATCTGGCAAAACAACATCAAAACAGACAAAGTACCAGCAAAACAGCCATGTCTCCGCAGTCCTTGGCAGCTCAGGGGGCAGGTCTCAAAAGTCCAGGGCAATTCAAAGTGGCCCCCAGCAATTCTCTTAGTCTCTCTCTCTGCCTCCACGAGGTGCTGCTTCCAAAAAAGTTCTTCTGCCTCTCTCCTGTGTCTCTCCAAATCTACGTCACCAGCTCCTCCCAGTTCAGGACTTTCTTTTCACATCAACAAGTCCATCCCACAGGTGGGATTAACAAGCTCTGGGTTTTAACACAATCAATTTGAAAACCAAGCCAATACAGGGGAATCTTTATATTCCATTACTATCACACCATAGCAATCTCAGGATTCATCTATGATCTCTAGCTCCAACTTTCTGTCTTCTGTTGCATTTTCACTTCTCATTGCATAATTCTGTCCTGCTTTATACTGTATCTCTTTGGGTCATGGGGAAAATCTCAAGTTCTTAGGTTCTTAGCAAAGGCCAGCATCACTTACTCCACTCACAATGGAAGAATTCATTCTAAAGAACTGAGCTGATTTATAAGTGGATGCAATTGAAAGAATGATTAGATTTGTTCTAATATAACTATTACATATTTCTTGGGTCCAGAACTAAACTAGGACCTATTGACAGAAGTTGCAAAAAGACAAAATTAAGTTTGAAGTAATTCTTTTAAAATGCTTGAAATTTAGAGGTATCCAAAAGTGAAATGGGCTATATTGGTAGAGATTGAAGATTAAGGAGATTGAGGTTAATAGTGAAAGTAATCTTCTGGAGAAGGGAGATAATGAAATGGATGATATGTGTAAAGGGGTTGGCCTCTTCATTAGAGATTGTAGCTAAAAAGAAGATAATAGGACATGATGTCAAAGGGTTGTGAAATGAGAGAGGGAGAAAATGGTGAATGAATGAATTATGGGGTGTGGTGCTCAGCTGATGGGGTGAAGAAAGTTGTAAAGAGACATGGATTTTTAAAGAGCAAAAATAAGATTTCAAGAGGAGCTGTGGTTAGAGGGATAGTGAAATGGTGAAGGAGAAGAATAAAAGTTGAGATGACATAAATTTGTAGTGGACCATTGGCTAAGGAAAGAGTAGAAGACACTAGCCACTTCTCCAATTGCTGAAAACTAGACTAATGATCCTAGAAAAGAGGGTCAAAGAAAGGCTTTTGTAGGATTAGGAAGGGTAATAATGTTTGTAGGTATAAAAGAAGGACCCATTTGAAAGGGGGGATTGAAGAAACAGGAGAAGGGGTATCAAGGTTCTAGTTTATATAGGAGATAATAGGTTCATGCATACCATCAGAAGGGCTGGCCTTCAAAATAAAAAGTGGTATTTATTCTTTTATGAACAAAGGGTATTAAAGGTGTTAACTAATTTAAGAGGATTACATGGAGATTGTTAGATGTGAGCAACAAAGAGGATGGGAGGGTGGTCTAAACAGATTACCTCTCAAGAAAAAGTTATTGAGCAACAGTAATAGAGGAATAGTGCAGAAATGGAAGTGAGAGAAGCAAAACACTATGCCCACCTATCCTTCTAGCCCTAAGATTTTGGAAGATGAGTGAATCAGGGGAAGGAAGATAGGAAGCATGAAGAAATAGGGACAACAGGTACAATGGATGTGTTGTCTTCATTGATGACCTGAATGTCGTTTACAGAAAGGAAGCTGAACACAACTTGATTGAAAATTTGAGTATGGAGGGGATGTTGATAAAGCTGAAAGAGTACAGATTATGATGTTTAATAGGAATGCATATATAGAACCTATATCAGATTGCATGTCATCTTGGAGAGGAGGAAGGGGAAGAATGGGGGAGAGGTTAAAAACTTATGGAAGTGAATGTTGAAAACTAAAAATAAATAAATTAACTTTTAAAAAAGAGTACAGATGATGGATTGAAAGGACATGGGTTTAAATCTCATCTCTGACGACTGGGCCTCTAGAAAATCAAGAAGTTTGGCCTAGATGGTCTTTCAAATCCTTTCCATCTCTACAGCTTTGCTTCTAAGAGAGCAAAGGCTATAAAACGCACAGTATAGTAGACTGGGAATTTTACTGAGCAGATTGGAGTGAGTCAGATACAGAATTTAGTTGACTAAAGTTATGTTGAGGGCTTGGAAACAAGGGAAGGGATGAATGTATCTTCAAACAAAATGTTTCATCCATGGTTTCCTGAACCTCTGCCTACTTCTAGTCTTTCTAACTTCCACCTTTCTTCTTCCCTTCTGTAATAAGAGTATCCATTTGTCTTTGTGCTCTGGGAATACATTCTATAGAGAATTTATGACTCCCAAGAGGATTGGTATGTAAATAAAACAATTACTCTGAAATCAAATATATTAAATTGAAAATATTTGATTTGCCCTGTGAAGCATGAATATACTGCAGGTATACTCATTTTAAAATCATTTTGGAACTTACCCCAATCTTCTATTATGTGCTATATCAATAGGATAAGAATGCATGAGATCTACCTGAAGCAAATACACTAATAATGTTCCCACAGTTGCAGTTTTATAAAATGATAATGATAAGAGCTAACTTTACATAACACTTTAAGATTTTCAAAGCATTTTGCATATATTATCTCATTTTATTCTCACAACAACCCTGGGAGGTCTTACTATTATCCTCATTTTACAGATGAAAAAACTGATACAAACAGAGGTTTAAGTGACTTGCCTGGGGTCACACATTTAATAAATATCTAAGTCAAGATATGAGAAGCAAGGTTTGAATTCAGGTTTCCTGAGATCAATAAATCAATCATAAATATTTATTAAATACCTAATGTGCCAGGCATTGTGTTAGGCATTGGGGATACAAAAAGAGACCAAAAAACGTCCTCAGCCTCAAGTAGCTAACAATCTGATGGGAGAGACAACATGAAAACAAATATATACCCACATATATACAAAGCAAGCAATATACAGGATAAATAGGAAAGGATTAGCAGAGGGAAGGAATAGGAACTAAGAGAGGTTGGGGAAGGCATCCTATAGAATGTGGAATTTTAATTGCTCCTTGAAGGAAGCCAGAGAGATTGGTAGCCAGTGATGGAAGAAAAGCAGCTCCTAGTAATCCATTATAATACCTACCTGCCACATCCAAAGAAAATAAACAAGAAGGGGGAAAAAATAGTTTATCGGACAATTTTTTTTTCGATGTTGCATTTGGACAGCTATTTTTTAGCTGATCTTTAATGATCATAGTAAAGCTCTACTCCAAATGAGATAGTTGTTGAAACCTTCCAAGAATGAAAATATTCTTTCTATTTCAGTTCTATAGTCAGTGCATCAATTGGCTATGGCTTCCTTCTTCTCTGACATACACCAGGACTAGACACACAGCACTGCTAGCTTGATCATGCCAGCATTTGGGTTATTTTTGTCTGCATAAGAAATAAGGCATTGCTTCTATTATTTCTCCATTTATATTAGTAGCACCAACAGAAAAGGTAGCTATCTTCACTTTACATCTTTCCACTAGCATTTCATTCGTCCTTTTTTTTCCCAGCTTATGTTTCGAGGCCTTTGAGATAAGGATTTTGAAGTTCAAAGATATGGGTTAAGTTCCTAATGCTTTACTTGTTATCTGTGTTGATTCTGGGCAAGTCCTTTTCCCCTTCTGAGCCTCAGTTTCCCCATCCGTTAAATATAGTACAACTTGCCTTTTGGAGTTGTGAAAAAGGTGTTTTGCAAAGCTTAAAGTAGAAATTTGAGCTATTCCTCTTACTATCATTAAAGAGCTGCAATGGCTATCATTGGATACCATGATTACTCTTGAGAAACAGTATGGCACAAGGGCTAAAGGGATAGCCTTGGAGTCTGGAGAACTGGTCAATTTGGGCATTGTTCCATTGCTGTATAAAATCTGAGTATGAGAACAACATATAAAAACCTCATAAAGTTTTAGTCTCCTCCTCTGACACAGACTAGTTGAATGACTCTGTACAAGTCATTAAATCTCTGAGTACTCCAGACATCTGTCTAAGTCTATTAATTATGGAGTTGCCAATGTATATGAGAAAAGAGAGGATCCCTATACTGATAAAATCAGTTTCAGACAAAAAAAATCCTGTTATTGAGCAGATAGATACAACATGGCCCTATACATAGTAAATAGTGCTGGACTCAAAAGTCAAGAAAATTCAGGTGCAAATTTTGCCTCTGACACTTATTAGCTCTTTTATTGTGATTCAGTTCATGCTGCATAAAACTCTCACCCTAAATGCCGCTGCAAAACCTAGTACTTGTGCACAACAGGCTGGAGAAGGAATGGATAAAAGTGCAAAAGGTTCCAATAAATAGCTCTGAAACCAGCTGTTCCTACTGGCACAGAAAATGATGTAAATTGTAAGGACCTGGACCCCATACTTCATTTGAATTCTTTTACATGTGACAAGTTGGTTGGTGGAGGGAATTCTAACATCAACAAACTTTGAAATCATAGAACCATTCTGTATTCATGTATAAAAAATGAAAGTCAGAGTTTAATATGATACTATCTACGGTCACCAAGCTTCTCAACTTCTGGATGACACTGATTAATCCAAATGACTCCTTCCAAAACTGCAATCCCTTACCACATCAAAGGGGATATCTGTTCAGAGCAAGGTGGCCTGCTCTCTGCTTCTTGCTGCATGTTCATCCACACACTGGGCACAACTTCAGATCAACAACCTTTCGACCGACCACTTTCAAACTATCTCCTAGTCGCTGAGAATTAGACACCTCTGGCTAATTATATAATTAGAATTGACACCCCCGGCCTGAGCAAACCAGTGAGTGTGTGTATGCATGCATGCATGTAAGTATGTATGTAGATAGGTACGTAGGCATGTCGTCATTTAAAGTAACATAGCTTTTCACTGCATTTTGAATGGTGCTAATGTGAACTTAGATGTGGGGAATTCCAATGAAAATAATTATAAATGAGTCTGTGAAGAAAACTCAAACACACATACACATACACACATAAACACACACGCATGCAGTTTAATGATACTTGCTGACAAAAAGACACCCAACAAAGCTGATAAGACAATGAAACAGACACGGTGTTGGTATATGATGATTTTAAAGCAGGTTAGTCTTTCCCAATAATACAGCAGCAGTGTTCTCTGGGCTGACATTTCCATCTTTATGCTCCAATTAGAGAAGAAGATGGATCACTTGTGCAGCCAGAGGAGAAGAGAGGCCCTCATATTCCTTACCTCCCCTCAATTTTGGTTACCCCATGGATGTTTATAGATATTCAGCAGGAAAATAATATAATGATCTCCCATTCACTGCCTCCCCATGGAAAATTCTCAAGTAACAAATTGGTTTTTTACTAAAATGGAAAACAATTTGCTCCTTTCTCCAAAGGCTTACTTTCTACTTTACGAAGTTTTGATATGTTATCCTCATACTCAAATTTAATACAACAATGGAGCATTGCAAAAAATTGGACAGAAAAGAAAACTGTGCAAATCTCCCCTACTCCACTAGTTTCTCCAATTTTTAGTCCTTTCCAGGAATGCTGACTTCATAGAAGGAGTCTCTTTCTCTGGCCTCTTTCACTCAATGTTGTAATTACAAATATGTGTGACTTGAAATCAAAAGACCTGGGTTCAAGTGCACCCCCAATACTGAGTACCCATGTCATCCTGGCCAAGCCACTTTCTCTATGCATGGTTCCATTTCCCAATATGTAAAATGGAGATAGCAATTTTATAAGACCTCTTTGAGACAGCTGGTGAAAAAGTGGTATAGAAACATGTTATATATGTACAAATACACAAACACATGTAAATGAATACATGCATACAAGTGTATGTATATATGTATGTGTGTATATATTCAAAGTTATTTATCTTTACAATGTTATTATTTTATGAATCGTTCTCCTGGTTCTGCTCATTTGCCTCTCCATAAGTTAATAAAAGTCCTCAAAACTATTTTTATGATATTGATGTTATAGTATAAATTATTCTTCAGAGTCTGCTCACTCCACTCTGCATCAGTTCATACAAGTCTTTCAGTGTCTCTTTGAAATCATCTGTTTCCTCATTTCTGGCAGCACCACAGTATTCTACCTTCAGATTAGCACTTCTAACACTTCACTAGATCTGTTACCCTAGACAAATCCCATAAATTTTCTGAGGCTGTTTCTTTATCTGTCAAACAGGGCTAATCCATGGAATATACCTTAAAGGGTTGTTGTGGGGCTCAAAAAAGTTACACAATCTGCTTTAGAAACCATAAATTTCCATGTCAATGAAATAAAATCAATCTATTGGTCTTCATAAAAGCACAGGTCTGATTTCTTTAGAGGTCACAAAATTCAGGACCACTCAAGGCCAGAATGAAGATTAAGCAATGGTGTAGATTACTTGAGATTTAAGAGAATAAAACTCCCCTTGGGAGAAGAACACTCTCATTCAACAGGATACAAATGGCTCTGACCACAGAGGAAATGGGCTATGGCCACTCAAACAGCTATGATCTCAGAGAATCCTTATAATATACCAACTAGCATGGGCAAAGTCTGATTTGTGCTGGTAAGAACCCTTCCCACTTCTAGTTCATGATATGACATGTATCGCAGAGGAATTCAATTCCAAGTATCAACAGCCTTTCAACAGAGATGAACTATTTGGGCATCATTCCTAGACTGAAACTTTGGGGGAAATGGTTATTATATAGTTCATTGTCAGAAAAATATTTCGTTCCACTTCTGCAATACTTCAGTGGATATATGAGCTTCATGATGTCTCTCCAACATGGAAGATTATAAGCCATCTATGTCTTCTCATTTCTTGATTCTAGCCCATGTACTTCCATAAATCCTTTATAGAAGTTCTATCCAAAATGCTTAAGGCCTTCCTGTAGAACTTTTAATATTCCATGCATTCCAAAAAAATCTATTCACTTATTAGTTCTCCTTGTTGCTACATGATCAAATTATCTCTGTTGCCAGTCACACATTTTCTCAATTGTATTTTTCAAACCCCCTCATTATTTTGTAAATAAATAGTCTTTGATAATTTGCTACAGCCTAATACACCCAAAACATAGCTTTCCATCGAAGAATATTGACTTTTAAATGATGTTTTTTTGTATCAGGAGATTACTGAAAATGCTGCACACATTTTCCCTGTTCTCTGTTACTTATTAATTTGTATATTTGTGTGTATGTATGGGTGTGTATGTATAAATGAATTGAGAGAGAGAGAGAGGATAGAAATGGACTGATTTAATTGACTGCCCATCCAAACAAATATGGACAATAGCAATTTTGAATGAATGAATAAAGCATTTATCTAGCATTTATTATGTGCAAAGGACTTTACTAAGCACTAAGGATACATTTCTTTTTCTAAAAATGACAATTCTCCCTCTCAAGGTGCACACATTCTCACAGGAGAACAACATGTATGGAAGGTTTCAGATGCAAGGCAGATGGGCATGATCTTTAGAGTATAATAACCACTACCACATACACCTGAAATATAGAAGCTAAGGGCATCTGAGGGAATCATCAAAACTCTCATTCTACAAATGAGGAAACTGAGTCTGGCAGATATAATAATTCACTCAAGCTCATGTAGCTAATGACAGAGCTGGAAATAAATATAGGTTTTCTGACTCAAAAGTTAAACACTCTGTTTTCATTAGGCTGCATTTATATTTTTGTAACCAGACCTTGATGAATGCCCAGATCACTTAAGCTGGAAGCACTTTTGGAGGAAGTGACACACTCCTTCTGGGAAAAGACATTCTTCCTCCCCCTACCACATGTGTGGGAGAACCCCTGTTCATTGGCTTTGTAGCCAGAACTGGCTCCACCTTAAATTTATCTGACAGAGGTATAGTTTCTCTTTTTATCCAATGGCATCCAAGAGTGAAAGTTTTGTTCACCCACCACATGGAATCCATGTAAATAAACTGTTGGAAAGCAAGGGTCACCTTGTTCCTCGCCCCTTCCTTAGTCTCTGTGCCACCCCCCCCAAAACAAATTGTGACTTTCGTCTCTTTTGTTTGTCTTTTTTAACTCTAGGGAAGGGGGAAAGAGTTTCAGACTTGGAAGCAATGGGGACCTTGGAACCTAGGATTCTAGGTCAGACATTGCAGCCAGATTATCAAGGAAGCCCTGAGATTTGAGGGCCACAAGCCTATGGGTGCTTGGACTTGGGACTTGGTGGGACAGATTGTTGTTCAGCCATCTTTTTAGTCATTTCTGACTCTTCGTGATCCCATTTGGGGTTTTCTTGGCAAATATTCTAGAGTGGTTTGCAATTTCCTTACCCAACTACAGATAAGGAACTGAGAGGCAAATTAGGTTAAGTGACTTGTCTAGAGTCACATAGTAAGTGTCTGAGGTCATATTTGAACTTACAGGGATGAGTCTTCTTGACTCCAGGCCCAGCACTCTATCCATTGCACTACCAAGCTCCCTATGGGAAGAAATACTATGTAGGAAATGACTTAAACTATATAGGAAATGAGACTGAAGTGGTATAGGGGGTAATAATGCCTAAAGTTGTTATAAAGAAATGCATATTCCTTTTTTGAAGTAAATATTCCTTTGTAGAAGCTACTCTGTAAAGTAGTTAAACAGAAATAGGGTCCTAGGGATCCCCAAAATTAAGGGAAAATAATTCTTGGGGACTTTAAACAATAGGAGGGACTAGACACCCATCAACACCATAAAAGTACATGGAAATACAGGATGAAATAGAACATATATGTATAGATATAGATATATACATGCATATAGATGTACCTATATAAACATTACTATAACAATAAAAGCTTGTTTGTCCTATGCCTCCTCCTAATTTCTTAACTGTTTCCATACTTATAAATTTTGCTGTTGCTGCAATATTTATATCACTTTGTCAATGTGTATTCTGATAGTCTAATTCTTCTTTCCTTGCTCTATTTCACTACATACTAATGTTTCCATATTTCTTTGTATTCTTCATGTGTCATTCTTATGACATAAAATGTTTTGTTAAATTGATAGAGTAGTTTATTCAGCTGCAAGAAAATGATGAAAAGAGAATTAACACCTTGACAAAAGAAGCACAAAAAGTCCTAAAGAAAAATCATACCTTAAAAAAACAAACAAAACAAAACAGAATTAACCTAATGGTAAAAACAAGCACAAAAATTCAATGGAGAGAAGAATTCCTTAAAAAGCAGAATTGACCAAAGGGAAAAAGAGGTACAAAAGTTAATTGAAGAAAATAATTTTGTAAAAATTAGAATTGGGTATGTGGATACAAATGACTCCATGAGACATCAAGAAACAATAAAACAAAGTCAAAAGAATGAAAAAAGAAAAAGAAAATTGAAATATTTCCTCAGAAAAACAACTGATATGGGAAATAGATTGAGGAGACAATAATTTAAGAATTATTGAACTACCTGAAAGTCATGATAACAAAAGTTTAGACATCCTATTTCAAAAGGAAAACTTCACCAATATCTTACATCCAGAGGATTAAAATAAACATTGAAAGAACCTATCACCTCCTGAAAGAGATATAAAAATAAAAACTCCCAGGAATATTATAGGGAATGACAGAGAGTGGTGGGCAATACTTGAACATCTCTCTTATTAGAATTACTTCAAAGAGGGACAAATATATACACACTCAGTTGAGCATAGGAATTTATCTTACCCAATAGGGAAATAAAAGGGAAAAGGGACAACAGATAGAGGGGGATCACAATAAAAGGGAGGGTGGTTAAGGGAGGTGGTGGTCAGAAGTAAAAGGATTTTTTTGAGGAGGGCCAAGATAAAAAGAGAGAAGGATAAACAGAAAAAAAAAAATAGGATGGAAGGAAATACATGGCAGCCATAACTGTAAATGTGAATGGAAGTAGATATTAGAATGTATTAGAACAAAATGTTGTTTACAAGAGACACACTTGAAATAGAAAGACACACACACAAAATTAAAATAAAGGGCGGAGCAGAATCTATTATGCTCTTGTTGAAGTTAAAAAGGCAGGGGTAGCAATCATTATCTCAGACAAAACAAAAGCAAAAAAAGACTTCCTTAAAAGAGATGACCAGCAAAACTACATTTTACTAAAAGGTACCATAGGCAATGAAGTAATATAAAAATAAAAATTAAGGGCAATTTTTTTCTGATAAAAGCCTTATTTCTCAGATATATAGGGATCTGAGTCAAATTTATAAAAAAAAATAGTGCTGGTCTTCTTTGCTGTAGTAGTAGCTTTTTTGTGATCATGTTCTTTCTTTTGTCATTGTTAGCTCATTTTTCCAACCTATTTCTTGACTTTAGGCTTGTTGCCTAAGTTGGGTCCTATTTATCTGAGGGTGGGAGACACTGTCCCAAAGGTCAGACTTTTTCATGATCCTGTTTTCAAAGTTAGTTCTGGGGGGTTGCAATTTTTTGTACTTCTAAATAGTTGTGAGGCAGGTCACACCTCTCCTGGGGTACCCTCTGGTCTTTACCCAGGAAGGGCCCTTGCTCCTCGGCAGCCACAATTGCTAGTGCTCGCTCCTCTTGGCCATGAAACATATAAAGGGCCCTGGTCTCCTACAGCCACAGCATTAGCACCCCTCTCTGCCTGGGGATTACAAACAGGGCCCCTGCTCCCTTATTACCAACTACTAGTATTCCTTTCTGCCCTGGAACTGTGACCCAGAACCAGCAACAGTTCCCTGTAATCTCTTTCGAACTACTTGTCTGACCCCCTTAACATCTCTAGGCTGAGAGTTTTGCTGCTACTGCCCCTGTTGCTACCCACTTTTGTGGTTGCCTCCAAGGCTCACTGCTGATGCTCCTGCCATGGCCTTGGCAGGCTTCCATGCTGGTGTCCTAGACCCCTCCTGCTGACCTCCTAAGTTGTCTTAGACTCAAAAAATGTCTCACTCTGACCTTCTGTTCCTCTGCTTCTCCACAATTTGATTTGAGCAATTATTTTAAAGTTGTTTGGAAGGGAATACTGGGACTGTTCAGCTGGGTTGCTGACTGTATTCTGCAAACCTGACTCCTTTCCATTCTATAAAGTCACCTCAAATACAGAACCATTGATTCTAGAGGAAATACAGGTTCCTACAAGCCACTTAGTACAATATTTACTTTAGTATTTTCTGGAATGGCCTGAGGTACAAAAAATTTCCTCTTCCTTTTTATGGATGTACCATATTTTTGAGTCGATAACAATGAACTCCTGGCCAACAGCACTATAACACGCCTGAACAAAGCTCATCTAACACGTGTTTTCTCCATCAGGCACAACACAGCCTTCTTGTGCTTAGAAATAGCCCTTTAGCATTACGCTTGGAGGCCATTTTAAACAATAAAATTACCAATAAAAAAGCAAAAAAATAGACTATGAAAAGGACACTTGTTTATGGTATGAGGAGAAACAAAAGGCAGAGAATCACCTTGTTCAGCCTCAGCTGGAAATGCATATATTGAAGAACTCAAATTTTTCCCCCTTCTGCAATGAATGACTGAAAAAGCACATGAGCATTGATTTGGCAGTTACAAATCCATTTTAGGTAGTAGGCAAATTTACAAATATAGAATCCACCAATAGGGAACAACTCTACTAGCTGGATTCCTAGGTCAAAGCGCATGACCAGTTTCACAAGTCATTACCTATGGGCAGATGATTCACCCAAAAGACTCTACAAATTTGCAACTCCAATAGCAATTTAATGTCAATCTTTTTTCCTTTCATTTCTACCAATGCCGGACTTAGTAATTCTTTTTTTCCTAACTTGATGGGTATGAGGTATGAGCTAAAGCTTCTTTTAATTCACATTTTCCTAATTGTTTAGAGACATAAACAATTTTTTTTCAGTAATTACTAACAAGTATTATCATCCTAATAAGTCTGTCTTGTTGATAATCATTTTAAACTTCTTTTGGCCTGCCAATTCATCATACTCCTCAAATCCAATGACTTCCATCTCAAATGTACCCTCAGCCACATATGTTTGATTTAAATCCTACTCATTATCCAAAACCAGGTGTGAACTTTGAAACAATCATGATCTCCTTTCCTTCCATTATTTTCATGCTCTATTTCTTTTTTTTAACATACTTCCACATTAGTCATGTTGTGAAAGAAGAATCAGAACCAAAGGGAAAACCAGGAGAAAGAAAAACAAAAAATGAAGCAAAAAAAGTTAAAATAGTATTCTTTGATCTGCATTCAGATTCCATAGTTCATTCTAGTTCTTTTTGAAACTGCTATTTACCTTCCCTGTGACCTTCAATCTTACATGGAATTCATTACTCTCCCTTTTCTTCTAGCTTATTCCTCAAGTTTTAGCTTCATTTTCATATGGGAATGAAAAGCTTTTCATAGGGAAGCATCTCCATAAGCTATTGCCTTATGTCACTTTTCCTCCATTGCTATGTTTTCATGTTGGCTTGTTGTTTTTGGAAAAAATATAGTTTGTCTTGATACTCTCTTTATTTCTTTATTGTCCTTTTAAAACCCATTCCAAACTTCTTTCCAGAGTGATTTTCTTTTATTCTCCCTCAAACAGTCCAGCCAAAGTAGCCTACATAAGGTTCTCCTTACATGATATTCTGTTTCCCACTTCCCAGCATTTGCACTGGTAACCACCCATGTCTGGGATAAGGGTAAAAACACATGTAGGGTCCATTCTTGTTACACATATCAAATCTAAATCTCTCTCACTGCAATTTCTACCAATTACTCCTGTCTGGGGCCTCTAGAGGCAAGGTAATGTGTCTAATCCCTCTTCCCTCTTCAAATTTCTGACTATAACTGTAATGACTAGTGTAACGACACGTAGAGATAAAAGAATCCAAGCCCAGTCAATTAATGAGCATCAGTTTATTAAGCTGGCCAGTGACAGTCTCCTAAGGAACCTTAGGAGAGCTGCCCCGACCATAGGGAAAGGGGTAATATTTAAAGTCAAAAACCACCAAAAATAGGTGTGGGAAACAAAGTTAGTCTTGTGGGAAATAAAGTTAGTCTGACAATGGTAGGTAAGTCTGACAATAGTAGATAAGCACATCCGTTGTAGCCAGGCCTTGGTCTGGACAGTTGTATAGTCCTTGCACTGATTTATTGTGAGACCCAGATGCCCAGGATCATTCTGACATCTTATCAGGAAGTATGGCCAGGTCTGTTTCTCACAAGAGAGGGGCTCCTGGATAAGCACGTACGAGTTCAGGAAGAATTCAGTAATTTCCAAACTTGTTACATACAGGGGCTTAGTATATGAGGCCATGGGCATTTCATAATCACCTTGAGCCACGCCCCCCCACCAAGTTTTCTATTCTCAAGTTAAAATACTACTGCTTCAAAAGGCTTTTTGTAAAATGTGATCTCAAAATTGTTCACCACTCTGGATGCCATCTTCTTAATATACATCAGCAGACAAGCATATAAAAGATCTGTGATTTCATTGGTGGAAAGTTCATATACCGATGAAGATTGGAATCCATCTGTAAATTAATAGATGGGTAGCTAGATAACAGAGTAGCACTAGGCCTGGAGTCAGGAAGAATTGAAGTTAAACCCTGCTGCAGACATTTCCTAGGTTTATGACTTGCCTCTGTCAGCTCATTTTCCTCAGTTGTAAAAAAAAAAAAAAATGGAGGCAATAAGAACACCTACCTCACAGGAGCTATTATGAGATAATGTTTGTAAACACTTAGAACAGTGACTGGCCCATGGTCCCCATCTCTTAAATAGTTGCCTGGAGGCAGTGGGACATTAAGTTACCCCAGGTCAAAGAGTCAGCATTTATCAAAGACAGGAGTCATCCAAATTCTGGTACACCATTGAACTTTTACTACCATATAGGATATAATAGGATTTTATATAACTTTTACCATCATATATATAGGATTGAAGGAATCATCCTAATAAACCATATTTTTAAAAAGTGCACTGTTATTTTGTTGATAGATGCCTTTACCAAAATGTGATGTCTACTAATATTTAAAAAATTAAATTAAAAAGAGAAATTATTGCATATGTATGTGTGTATAAATGTTTATATGTATGGATGTGTATCTGTACATATAAGCAAAAGATAACATAGTAGACAAGGGAGAAATTTTAGAGGCATTCCCATTAAGAGCTGGCACAAAGCAGGGCTGTCCACTTCCACCACTATTATCTGACGTAATTTTACAAATGTTAGCTCTAACAATGATCAAGGAGCACAAAATAAAGAGATTTTCATGAATTTTTGAGGAAAAGGTTAACACACCTCTTTTTTTTTGTATATTACAGGATTGTTATTCTAGAAAATCCAAGATATACAAATAAAAATTAATTGAGGTAATAAATGACTTCAGCAACATGGCAGGGTATAAGAAAGGCCCACAAACATCTTATCTGCATTTTCATAGCACTCATAAAAATCAGAAAAAAAAATTGATAGAAACTAGCATTTACCGTAATGAAAAAAATGTATCAAATTTGAGGCATTAGTCTACCAAGACTCATATGAGAGCTATATAAAGATGAATTTAAAATGACTCTAACAGAAAAAAATAGAATAAGTGGACAATTAGAAGGATAGCTCCTATTAATTAATAGGGAGAGCCAAAGTAGTAAAAAAAAAAAAGTCAATACTTTCTGAATTAGTTTATAGATTAAATATTATGCCAATGCAAATATCAATGAGATTATCTGTAGAATTAGATAAAATGATAACATTTATATGAAAAAACAATTGGGCATTGAAAATCAAGCCAAACCATAAAAAAGAATAAAAAATCTCAGGGTCAATTACTAATATGATAAGTCATGTTATATGATAGAAAGAATGCTGATCAGTCAGAATTTGGGTTTATATCTTGGTTCTGCCACCTTATCAATGTTAGAACCTTGGGCAAATCAATTAGACTTTTCAGACCTCAATTTTCACATCTATAAAATTAAAGCAATTAAAATATGTGGTGTGTAATGTCCATCTACTTTTAAATCTATGATCTGAAGACAAACTCAAGATTATGAAAATGGGCTAAAAAGTGGGTAAAAATAGGTAATTCAATAAATTTTGGTCAAAACATTGGGGGGCGGCCAGGTAGCACAGCAAGTAAGAGCACTGGCCCCAATGTTGGGATGACCTGGGGATCGAATCTGGGCTCAGACACTTAGCATCCACCCAGAAACACCTGGCCATGTAACCTTGAGCAGGTTACTTAACCCCAATTGCTTAAAAAAAAAAACATTGATCAGTGAAGTATGAATAAAAATTGCTAGGATCACATCTCATATATGTATAGTAATAAATTATAGTTAACTTAATAATCTATTTTAGTGGCAGATGAAAGAAATAATATATCCATGCTGATTGTGCAGAAGAGAAAAGCTTTATCAAACAAGTAGAATATATTGCTCAAAACAAATCTGATCATGGAAATGTGTGTGTACACACACACACACACAAACAAGCAATAGCATACGCAATAAAAAGAAAGTTTCCTCTTTCTCAATTTTCTTTTTAAGTCAATTGCCTAAAAATATGGATTTCCAAAAGATATAAGGAATTGACATAAATTTATATAACTAGTACTCTTTTTCTCTAATGAGAAATTGTCAAGGAACATAAACAGAGTTTTCAAAGAAGGAAAGAGAAATTTAACAAGCATTTTTATTAAGTACCTACTATGTGCTTTGAACTGTACTCAGCACTGGTGATACAAATTTTTTTTTAAATGACAGTCTTTTCATTTAAGAACCTTACTTAGGAGTATACACTTTGAGTTGGAAAGTTAATAAAAAACTTCAGGGGAAATGACACCTAGGCTAAACCATATGGAAAGATAAGGATAAATAATGTACATTACAGAAGTTAATTATTTCATATATAATTTTGAAATCATTCCTATATTGGAATGTTGATATTTGTTAAAGAAGAAGTTCATAGAAATGTTTTTTTTAAATTAAAGGATAAGGATTCCAGCAATTAGAGAGGAGGAAAGATTATACTCCATGCCAGGAGGATAACCAGTATAAGTTCACAAAGATGATACACAGAAGGACAAGACAGACAGAACTTGGAGTCTGGCCTGGCATTTGTTTATGGTCTATTTGTGAACATACAATACAAATGCATATGTTTATATGACTTAAATATGTATAGAAGCATATGTTTATATACATATACATACATATAAGCATATATGTGTATGTGTATGAGAGAAACAATATGGTAAACTGAACAGAGAATCATTTTAGCAACTAGGAATGCCTGGGTTCAAGCTGTATACATATTAACTATGTGACCCTGGGCAAATTACAAACCTTTAAAGTTTGGGAGTACCTATATTGTGGACATCACAAATTCATCAAAGTATAAAAGTTCTTTGATGGTTTGGAACACTTTACTTGTGGATCTGTCTGGTCCTTGTGGTTTTCTTTTTTTGTAAAGTCATGAATTACTTGTCGGATTTTTTCATAGAATAGCTTATTTGTTTACCTTTTTAGTGCTTTGTCAATTTGGGTGTTTTGAGTTTTTTTGTAGATAAGTACAATACAATATATTACAAGATAAAACCAAATGAGACTATACACATTTATTAAGCTAGTCATCTGTTTCTTTTAAGTCCTGGAATTTATTAGCATAAAGCTATGCAGAGAAATCTGATAATTTTATTAACTTCTTTTGTATTCATTACTATCTCTCCTTCCTCATATCTAATTTTGGTTATATGAGTTTTCTCTCTCCATTAAAAATGCTAGTTAGTTGTTTATAAATCTTATTGGTCTCTCCTAAAAAAGAGTTCTCATTTTATTAAAACAATCGTTCTTTTTGTTTATATTTTATTAATTTATGATTTGGCTTTGATAATCTCATTTTTCCTTTTTCCTTTGTAGTACCCCTTTGTTCTGTTTCAAATTTCTTTAAAAATAGACTGGAAGCAGAGGATCTTTTTCTCTTTCTTGTCACTGTAATAATTCAGCACAATAAATTTGCCTCCTTCAAATGTTGTTTTGGCTACACCCCACAAATTGTATATTTGATATTTATTTTGCTTTTACCTTTGAAATAACCTCTCCTGGTAATTTGGGACAATTGTCCCTAACCCAGATAATATTCAATAAACCATTTGTTAATTTCCATGTAGACCTTCCACCATGGTACATAAAAACAGTAATATTAAAGTTCTGCTTTTCTAAACTTGCCTAGAGATCCCAATGACCAATAATTTAATAAATGTTTATAAATGTTTCAGGAACTTGACAACAATGCACATTCTCTAGTTTTCCTATTAATTATTCTCTATCCATCTATTGAGATGGTTGGAATTCTTTCCCCAATTCCACTCATTCAGGAAACAGTTCGTTTTCCTGAAATTATATAAGTCTAAGGATTACTAAATTACTTGTCTCATATATGTCTATAAGCATAATAGCAAGTCTGTTACTTTTAATTCTTTCTCTTAAATATGACTGTCCAATTCATAGGATCACAGAATCATAGGTTTAGAGATGAAAAGTATTTTAAAAGGCAATTAAGTAAAAAACCCTTAATTTACTAATGAAGAAAAAAAGCACAGAAATTAAATTACTTGCCCAAGGTCACACAAACAGTAAATGTCTGCAGCAGAGTTTAAAAATAGGTCTTTGTAACTCCAGGTCCAGTACCCAAGCCAGCATGCCACTAAAGATTTTTTTTAGCTAATTGGCATATGATAAGTTTTAGTCTTTCCCTTCTATTAAAATCTGCACATAACTTTATGGTAATTGTGGTTTTTCTAGACAATATATTTTTAAAGCCATTGCTTACATAACAGTTTTCCATTTAAGTGGAGGGGGATTTCAATCCATTTGCAATTGATATCATAATTATTAAATTTGTCTTATCTTCCACCACTGTTTGTTGTAAGAGAATTTCCATTACTCATTTTAATATGCCTATTATTAAATAACCCAAGGAAAGGACACTAAATATTATTTCTCTATTTTGTGCTGTTGACAGTGTAAGCATCTAAAAATTCATCCCCTACTTTGTTAAATATAGAAGAATAACCATGGGATCACCACCCCATCCTCTACCTTCATTCACCTTATTTTTCTTTTCTTTAACTGTGACACCTTTTCCTCTGCCTTCACCTCCTGTTCTAAAAGTTTCCTCCCGGTGATTGGTTAACTCTAGCTTCTTAAAGCATGACATCTAGTATATCTTAGCAGCTAAAAAAAAATTAAATATGTACCCAGCGAGGAACTGTATGTCTGAGAGCTGAGTTCAGAGAAACTTAGCACAAGTAATGGATATCAGCCCAAGCAACACATGAAAACTTCCTCTTAAGTAACTGCAGGTTTTCAATCTGCATTGTTAGAGGTAGCCCCTACTCCAGAGGTGGGGAACCTGTGCCCTCAAGGCCACATGTGGCCCTCTAGGTACTCAGGTGCAAACTTTTGACAGAATCCAAGTTTTACAGAACAAATCCTTTTATTATGGGGCATTGTTCTGTGAAGTCTGAATTTAGTCAAAGGGTCATACCTCTCTCAAAGGCTACATGTAGCCCTGAGGCCATAGGTCCCCCACTCCTACCCTACACCAATAAAATCATGTGTCCTTAAAATATTGAGGTGATTATCTTTTAATTGCATGCTCACATTTCCCTTAATTCCTTTTGCCTTTTTGTTCACTGTCTTCAGGGGTTTTTTTCCCCTTTTTTCCCAAATCCAGTTATATTACCCAGTAATTTATCACACATAATACTATAGTAATTTTTGGCATGGATCCAGACTCTTACATTATGATTATAGTTAATCACATTTGTTAAGTGTATATTGTTCTAAGTACTTAAGTTTCTCTTATTTCTCAGAGTTCTAAATGCTCTTTTGAAGTACAGGTTTTTTTTTCTTTTCCTTTATGAATTCTTTAAGGTCCTCTTCATTTTTAATTGTCTATTGTTTCTTTTGTTTTCAAATAAAGAGCTTAGATTTACTGAGAAATTATTTCTGAGATTTTAAGTTCATTTATACTAAGCAATATATTCTTGGTCAGATCAAGTTTTTAAAATCTGATGAGAATTAATGATGTTTTAGAAAACTGACACCTTCATTCTGTTAGGTTTATGTATGAGCATATATATAGACATGCACATACACATATATTGGCATATATCTCCATTGTTGTTTTGAAGATTTATTAAAATTTGCATCAGAAAAATGTTGATTTTTTCTTTGTTTTTATTGTTGTTATCATCTCTGCTATATAACCTGACACATTATATTCATCCAAATTTTCTTGTACCTCTTAATATTTTTAAATTCTCCATGTAACATCCCAGTTTACTCAGTTTCACCATCCTCCTGTTCTCTTATCTTTTAACTTGTCCTCAGTTCTTCTTTTGATCTCTGTGAACCTCAACTTTCTCATCTATAAAATAGGAGTAATAATAGCTTCAACCTTACAATGTTTTTGTGGGGACCAAATGAAATATCTAAACAAGTTTGCAAACAGGCAGCTGTGACTGTTATTTTAATTATTCCTCCTATAACTTTTTTTTTTGCTGATAACACATATTCATTAAACCCTCATAGTATATCTTCAATTCCTTTACTCAGTTATCCATTCAACCATCATCCTTGAAATTTCTTGTATTATAGCTGGCATTATTTCTAATATTGCTTTGTTATGACATGAAGAAGAATGCATACATATGTATATATAAACAGTATTGATGCTTCTTTATATATTATACTCTTGGAATCCTTCTTGAGTGTGATAATTGTCTTTTGGGTGGATCTTTATTATGTTGTAAGAATTTTGTTTAAATCCAGTGTTTCGATTGTGATTTTTGAGGGGAATCCTGATTATTCAGACTCCTTTGTTAGCTTAGAGATTTTGTACCAATGTTACCTGCATTTTTCATTGTTTTATTTAATTTATATAAGTTAATGCAATGGAATCCTTTATTTTAGGCCTATATACCAATGTCTCATAATGATAAGGGGTAATCTTGCATTTTCTAACACAGGCAGTTGAGTATATTTGCTAGCATTTTGATCAAAGCAAGAAACACTTTATGGTTCTAGGAACAGCCTGGTTCTTGTTATCAGAACCAACCTAGCTAAATAAGAAATATCACCTCCCATTAGATTGGACACTAGGTGATACTTTTTTTTAAAAGCATATTAACCCTTGAAACAAAGAAAAAATGACTTTCAGTTCTGGGCAAATCCATTCTACTTATATTTATGCATTTATGGAAAAATATAGAGAAACACTCAGGGGAGGATGCTAAGAACCCCACCATATGAAGGTCCTTACATATTATTCAAGAGGTAGCTAGGAGGTTCAGTGGATGGGGCACTGGTCCTAGAGTCAAGAAGATTTGAATTCAAATTCATCCTCAGACACTTGCTAGCTGTGTGACCATAGGTAAGTCACTTAACTTCTGTTTGCCTTGATCCACTGGAAAAAGTAAGTGGCAAACCACTCTAGTATGTTTGCCAAGAAAGCATCATGGACAGTATAGTCCATGGGAGCACTGAGTTGGACACAATTGAATGACTGAACAACAATAACAGATAGTAACTTGCATCTATAAATATGAAATCCAAGTCTAATGAGTAACAAACTAATATATTAATGGAAACACTTAACCACCATCAATATTGATGTTTTCACTAAAAAGTAAGCCAGAAAATATAAGAATGGTGAAGTTAAGCAGAAAGTTGACTAGAATGTTTAATTTAGAAAGGATAATAAAGAAACTGAGAGAGTTAATGTCATCTTCTGCCCAAAGGCCATAAGAAACATTATTTCAAGAGGCACAGTGTTCTTTCTCTTTGTAGTGCTCAGGAACATAAACAAAAATATCACCATGGAAATTACTGAAGCTTGTATTTCCATTGTTGCAATTTGAATGGAATAGAGGTATTATAAACAAAACTTAACAAGATATACAAAACAAAACAATATGAATTTTTACTGTGTGACTACTGTAAAGGTGGGGCCAGAGAGAAGGAATGTGAAAATATGTTAGGAAACTACATTTCCAGGTTAGAAATGCAAGAGTTCAAAGGCTTGTTGAGTACTCAGGAACCTGCTGACTATAAACCCTAAATACTTTACTCAAGAAGAAAGTCTTATCCTAGACATGGATGAAAACTGAGAACTAAAAAATGAAGTTGAGTATTCCTTAATGAAAAAGAAATGACTGACTTGGAAGTCACATTGAAATAGTTGTCTATGTGTAATAAGAATGCTTACTCATTAGAGCAAAGGTCAAAACTGACGGCAACTTAGAAGATAAGATGAATATGAGAAGACACTCAGTAAAAATATAGCAACGATAACTTGACCTATTCAAGGAAATTATTGACATGGGAAAAGTATATAATGGGAAACAGTAAGATATTGACTTGGTAATCACCATGTTGTGAAGAAGTTTGACTAATCAGTTACCACAATGAGGACATCAAAAAATCCTGGAAACTACCCAAGTAAGCAAACACTCCATCTTCCCAACAAACAATGAATGGTAGTTCATTTGGAAAATATTACAGAGGAGAATGGTAGAAGATTTTTGAGCAGTGTCACAAAACAGGCAAGAGGAATTCTGGGGGAAATGACCTTGCAGGAAACTTCTACAGGACCCCCAACTTACCAGATGATTTTGAGAGTATTTGGAGATGATACTGAGAGAAAGACAGCAAAAAGAGAGTGGAACGGACATGATAATTTCTATAAGTATTTTCATTATCAACACTGTACTCAAACTCCAAAATCTCCATCTCTGATTGCTATATTAGAAATATAATAAGAATAGAAAGAATAATTAGAAATGAAATTAAAAATTAAAAAAAAAAAACGTGTGAAAGGTAGTCAAGTAGTCAGGAAAAATCCAGGCTAAAGATGGCATAACTTTGAATACATTGCTCAATGTGTCATTTTATAAGATAACTTGTGAAGGAGAAGGGTTTCCCTCCCCCCCCCAAAAAAATTAATGGAGAAAAAAATACATAAGACTATTGCTCAAATTGGTAATAGAAAGAATTTCATTAGTTCTTAACTTATATGCCTACTTTCTCATCTTTATAAAATCTTTATTAGGGTTGATTTACATATATACTGAGAGTGCCCTTCATGAAAAAACAAGAAAAGAACAGACAGGCTTTCACAAATAATTTTCTACAGCAAACCGCGTCCTTACTCACAAAAAGATCACTTAGTGGTATAAAGAACATGACTTCATGGCACTGATTGTTTGTTAATTATTTTTGAACCTGTAGAGTAAAACATCACAGGTGTATCTTCCAACAAGGAGTTAGCCAAACACAAGTAAAGTTCCTACAAACTTCCTTGACTAAAGAAATGAGAGGGATGATTGTTTAACAAACATCTGAATTTCACTAGTGAGACAGAAAAAAAAATACTAAGGTTTTTGCCATTGTAATGGAGGATGTACAGTACCCTGTCAAAATGAAAGAAGCATTCCTTATAGAAAGTGAGGTACCCCCAAATTTAAAGAGGCTTCTGCTCTAATTGTATCAAGTCCAAGAATATAGCAGTGAGGAAGAAGAGCAGGAAAAAGAAGAGGAAGAGGAAGAATAAGAAGAACAGGAAGGAGAAAGAGGAGAGAGAAGGAGGAGGAGGAGAGAGAAGGAGGAGGAGGAGGAGAGAAAAGGAGGAGGAGGAGAGAGAAGGAGGAGGAGAAGAAAAAGCAAGAGGAAGAAGAGGAGGGGGAG
>NW_027187359.1:23811229-23865021 GCF_028583685.1 Petaurus breviceps papuanus | reverse complement strand
GGGAAGGGGAAGAGGAAGGAGAAGGAAGAGAAGAAGGAGGAGGAGAAAAAGCAAGAAAAAGCAGAGGAGGAAGAAGAGGAGGGGGAGGAAGAAGAAGAAAAAAAGAGAAAAAAAGAATTTAGACTGACCTACTTAAAAAATCAAATTGATGGAAAGATGTCTGTTATACAAGCTTAGAAATATTTGAATGGTAAATCTATTATTTATTATCTAAGTACATATGTCAATCAATCAACATTTATTAAGTGCCTACTTGTACCAGGAATTGTGTTAATCACAAAGGGATACAAAAAGGGACAAAAGAGGGGCCTGCCCCCAAAGAGCTTATCTAAGTCAGGCACTATAAATAGACAATAAATTGGGCCGAGAATTGAATGAGATGAAAAAAGTAAGATGAATTCCACTTGGAGAGAGAACCTGGCTGTCTTGCGGAGTCTGCAGGCCCAGGCAGTCTCTCTTCTGGACCCTCAGGGGTTTCCCCGAGACAGCGACTGCAGCCACTAAATTAAAAGCTGCTCCTTGGAAGGAAAGCTATGGCAAATTTAGACAGCACACTAAAAAGCAGACATTGCTCTGCTAACAAAGGTTCATAGTCAAAGATAAGATTTTTCCAATAGCGACGTATGACTGTGAGCATTGAACCATAAGGAAAGTTGAGCCCACAGAATCAACACTTTTGAATTGTGGTGCTGAAGAAGACCTTTGAGAGTCCCTTGGACAGCAATGAGAACAAATCAGTCAATACTTAAAGAAATTAATGCAGACTATTCACTGGAAGATCAAATACTAAAGTTGAAGCTTAAATACCTCAGCCACATACTAAGAAGAGAGGGCTCATTGGAAAGGGCTCTGTGGTGGGAAAGATTGAAGGCAAAAGAAGAAGGGAATGAGAGAGGATGAGACAGACAGACAGAGACAGACAGATAGATAGAGTCATGGGAGCAACAGACATGAGCTTAGATAGATTTTGAGTGCTAGTGGAGGATAGAAGGGTCTGGTCTTCTATGACACATGGGGCGACAAAAAATTGGACACAATTGAACAACTGTGCAACAATAACAAAATAGGCCCATGCTTGGAGAAGGCAAATATATATTCCTATTATATATTATATAATATGTATTATTTTTGAACCATAAACATATATGCATATATTATATACATGTAAAATAAAACTAAAAGGTTAAATAACAATAATTTATACTCATCAGAATAAAATATAAAATCCATTGGGAGGCCTGGAATCTAGCAGGGATACTCCAAAGAGTTCCGAGAACCTTCCCTGATTATCATCTTACTACAATCATGTTAATCAGATGAGTTAATTACTACTTTAGAAGACAAAAGCAGCTTACCCCAGAAGAAAGAAGGTGTAAGGGCATGGGGGAAACTTTGAAGGGAGAAAGAAGAAAGAACAAGAATTTGTTAAGAGTCTAGTATGTGCCAAGCCCTTCATAAATATTATCTCATTTAATCACCACTTTACAGTTGAAGAAACTGAGGTATACAGAAGTAAATGATTTGCTGAAGAATGTGTAGCTAGTAAGTGTCTCAATCTGGATTTGACTTAAGGGAAGGGAAAGGCTTAAGCATTATATTGTACCTACAATGTGCCAGGCAATGTAATGTCTTTTTAAAAATATCTCATTTCTTCCTCAAATGACTCTGGGAGGTAGGTGCTATTATTTTCCCCTAATTTGTGGTTAAGAAAACTAGGACAACCAAAGATTTGCCCAGGGTCTCACAGCTATAAGTGTCTGAAGCACAGTGCCTGGCACATAGTAGGTCCTTAATAAATGTTTATGGAATTAAGGCTGAATTTGAACATGATTCTTCTGGATTCCAGGCCCACTGTCCTCATTCACTCCATCACCTGGTAGCTCAGGGAACAGCTAGCCTTGTGCTTCATTTTGGGTTGGTTTTTTTTGTTTGTTTGTTTGGGGGAGGAGGGGTTGAAGAGAGAAGAGAAAGGGTGGAGAGATGGGAGATGGCTGGTAAATAAGGGAAATGACTAAGAAGGGAAGATTTAAGTGGCTGTTAGGCAAGGAGGGAAAACTCTGGCTTTAGACCTGAACTGTCTGTCTTTGCCTGCCAGTATGGAATTACTTTGATTCCAGCACAGGCCTTTGCAAGTCAGTAAGAACAATCAACAAAGGAGAGCAGACTCATTCCTTCCCTTTGGCTCAAAGAACCTTGGCTCTAACCCATATAGTCTAAGTCAAGGGTGGGGAACTTGCAGCCTTGAGGCCACATGTGGCCCTTTAGGTCCTCAGGTGTGGTCCTTTTACTGAAGCCAAACAGTCAAAGGGCTGCGTTTGAGGATTTAGAGGACCACTGCTTGAGGATGCAGACTCACCACCCCTGGTTTAAGTCCCTAGGAAGCAGTTGGGGAATGGGGGAGAGGAAAGTGAACACCTCCAGCTATATTTTGGAATTGGAGTCCACTAATGCTCTCATTTAGTTACAAGGCTTTATAAAGTAATAAATTAGTAAATTAAAACTATGATTTTTTTAAAGCAAACAAAAAAGAGGAGATTGTTGCCTCTTTTGCCCAGAGAAGGGATACATATATAAGAAGAGGAAGTAAATGCTCTGAAGATGTTTGTTTTATCTTACTATGTAGAATTATACCCTCTTGAGGCAGAAAGAAAAGGCATAGGCTTTTGTGGAAAGCACTTAGATCAGAGAACAATATAATAATGATTAGCATTATATAATGCTCACAAAATCCATGAGAGGTAGGTATTATTATTATCCCCATTTTACAGATAAGGAAACTGAAACAAACAGAGATTAAGTGATTTGTCCAGAGTCACACAACTAGTAAATGTCTGAGGCCAGATTTAAACTCAGGTTTTCTTGACTCCAGACCCAATCACCAAGCTGCCCTGGCAAAACCAGGGAAAGGTAATCTGTGTCTTACCCTACTGACTAGTAAAATATTAAGGATGGCCTCTCTCCTCTCCATGGCTCATCGGTATTGTACTTCTTATGGTAGTTTATTCCTATTTCTCTTTCCCCTTATCCCACAAAAGGAGGACCTAGACCACGAAGTATTTAGAACTTCTTCAAATTGAGTCATATTTAATTACTTTTCCTGAAAATTGTTTCCCTTCTTCAATTCCATTTCGTTGTACCCCAGTATTCTGCCTCTACACACAAGATAAATGAACAAAGAGATAGATATAGCTGTATACATAAATGTGTACACATACACAGAGTCTCTTTAATTATAGTTCCTTTGAAATTCTATAGCACAGGGCATATAGTTACATATTGATATATGTATATGTGTGTATGTGTATAGGCCATAACATCTGGAGATGATGACATAATTTGAAGTTGACTTTGATTTGAGTGAGGGAGGACTATGCAAGGTCACCAGCCTCACTTTCTCCTCCAGAGTTTTCTGAGTCCAGTGGTCAGACACTCATCAGGACTATTGGAGATGGCCCAGGATGCAATGGGTCATGTCATGGTCCTCTTGCAGAACAAAGGACAAACACAACCTGTGAGTGAGTAGTAATTCTGCTCCTCTCCTTTCCCCTCCTGCCCTCTCCTCTCCATCCTTACCTGGGGGTGCTCTGCCCAGGGAAAAGTACATTTCAATGGCCAACAGCTGCCTTTTTTCCTTTGGGTTTACTGGCTAGATTTATTTCTCAAAGACCAAGCCTTAAACCCTGGAGCTCATACTTTGGAAAATAGGTCCCTGCCCTTCTAGCACAGAGTGAATATAAATACTAAATAGTAACTATTTCTCTTTATGTCAGGAACTCTGAGGGTCTTCCCCTCCCAGTTGGATTTTTTTTTCTTTTTTGATTAAAGAGGCCATCCTTTGAGTAACTACTTAAAGAGGCCTATTAAGGGAATGGACATTAGCTCACTCAAAGTGAGAACCTGAAGAAAAAAAAAAGATCTTAGCCTATACATATCTATATGTATATCTCTACATACATACACACGTGTATATACATGGGGACATATGTGTACATATATTTGTGTGTATGCATATACATATACAAATATGCATACATATATACATATGCACATACATATCCTTTTAAGTCTGGTTAGGATTATAGGTTTCAGAACTGATGGAGAATCACTTAGCTGAGTTCCCTCACTTTACAGATGAAGACACTGGGCCTCAGAGGGAGCCAGAGAGAGAACTGGAGTCAGCAAAATGGCAGAACTCAATCCAGTCCTCTTGATTCCAAATTCTCTTTCCACTCCACACCACACTGACTCCATACTGCCAGTAATAAAGTTCCAGCAAGGTTAACTTATTAGTTTCTGCAAAAGAGAATAGAATGGCTGCCAGTGTTTGAGCAAATGGATGATATTTTAAATTCAAATTAGGCAGCATACATGTTGTATAATGATGTGAAAAGAGATGAGAAGGTAAATCCCATCTGAAAAGGAACATGGACAATTACAGTGCAATGCTGTATGGCACCAGCCAACTGAATGAAATCCCTCACAAACAATGATCTACCATAAAAGTAGGGTCATTGGGCACCAATTTACATTAACTCCATCTAAAAAGAATCCTCTCCTGCTATACCAGGCAGCAAGTGGAAACTTGTGGCGGCAAAGATTTTGGAATATTCAAAGTTAATTTTCCAGCAGGAGAAAGTAATCAAGGAATTGATCATTAATGACTCCTGGGCTAGTTTTTGTTGTCTTTTTTTAAATTATTTTTCAGAGGGGTGGATATTTTATTTATTTCATTTCATTTTATTTTATTTCATAGTTTAACTAAGTGAAAGGTCACCATTGATGGTTTTGAATATGCTACACATAGAAATCATCACCAACCACACTGGGAAACCTCAAAACCTCAGAGAAATCTTTTCTCCTCCAGTGATTTTCATTATGTAGTTATTTCCCACACAGCCTTAGATTAAATATGCATCTGAGTTTAGCTCCCCTAAAGTTGAATAGCCATTAAATCTTCTCTCCTTCCTCTCTATTCCTTCCTCTGGAGGCGCAAATAATTTCCACATCCCCCATAAGGCCCTAGCGGTCATGGAGTCATTGATTTAGAGCTTAAAGGGAACTTAAAGGTCATCCAAATTCATAGATGACATCACAGATCTAGAAATGAAAAAGACCTATAGGATTATAGGGACTACAGAGGTTCCTTTGAGGCCATTTAATATAATCCCTTCATTTAGACTATAAGCCCCTTGAGGGCAGGGACTTTTTAGGTCTCCTTTTATATTCCTAGCACTTACTACATTTTTATTAAAGTGAATTACATTTTATAGATAAAAACACTGAAGTCTAGGGAGGTTAAATGACACCTAAGGTTACATATATAGAAAATGACAAAGCCAGGATCTCTATCCAGGTCTCTGTCCACTACACCTTGCTCCTTCCCTCAGGTTTTTTCACTCTAGCTCCTTGGAAAACCTCTAACATGGGATATACACCACCTTTGTTGTTGTCATTAAGTCATTTCAATCATGTCTGCCTCTTTGCGACCCTATTTGGGGTTTTCTTGGCATAAATACTAGAGTAGTTTGCCATTTCTTTCTCCAGCTCATTTTCCAGATGAGGAAACTGGGCCAAACAGATTTAAGTGACTGGCCCAGGGTCACACAGCTAGTAAATATCTGAGGTGGATTTAAACTCAGGTCTTCCCTGACTTTGAAACTGACAGCCTAATTGCTATGCCACCCAGCTTTCCCAGCTAATGCCTAGATCTATGCCCAAAATGGCTCCAACAATGCAAATAAAAACAGCACTAAAAGACAAATAAAAATCAAGTCAAAAGCAAGGGACAAGGCTGTTACCAAGCTATTGTGAGATGAAGTATTTTCCAGAATAGTCTTCAGTGCCTTAGAAGCCCTAGTTTTTCTTAAAGCTCAATTTAAGAACCATCTACTAAATAAGGCCTTTCCTTATGCCATCTGCTGCTAGCACCCTACCCCCTCCCTAGAAAACACCTGTGCTATTCAGGGCCAGTGAAATCATGAACATGGTATCCTGATTCCCAGCCTGTGCTCTACCCACTGCACCACCTAGCTGCCTCTTTCCAAACAATTAGACTTATTCAAAAGGCAGGTGACCTGTTTTGAGAGGTGGTGAATTTACCTCCTAGGAAATCTTCAAGGATTTGAAGGCTAAAGGATTACTTCTTAACAATCTCTAAAATTATGGAGTAGAATATGACATGTATTACCAGGAAAAATCACTGTATTAGGCAGTTTTATTTAAAACCATTTTGGAGAATATGCTTTGTGTTTGTGGGGGCTGACATAACTTTATACTTGTTGAGAATTATCCATTGTGTCAAAACAAACTGTATCAGTAAAAATATTTTTTAAAATATTTCATTCAATATTCACTACATTATACCATATGTTTATAAAAAAACAAATTCTGAAAGTGATTTATCTGAGATTTTAAACTGTATTAATATTAAAGGCCATGAACATCTTGCTGGTCCATAACATGTTCTGCACTTGTCACTTTCCTGGGTCATCTAACCTGATGACAGTAAGTAAGCATTCACTGTCTAAAACAAATGTCAGTTTTCACTGAGGTTTTTACTTGTTCAGAACATCATGCTTTTCATGGCTATTTTAATAGTTGATTTGTTATTATCCTGAAGAGGATTACTCACTTTAGGACTGTTTATGACATCTTTCTCTCCTCTTCCCAGGTGGAAGGCCAGAGTGCATCAGGTCAGAAGAGGACCAGGTCCAGATTTGAGTCATCTCTATTAAGGCTTCATATACTTTGTAGCGGAAGGTTTGTTTGTTTGTTTTAATTTTTAAACTGCATTGTATGTCTAAATAATTTAAGTGAATTTCAGATTTTAACATGTATCTAACTTTGGGACAAAGCAGTTCAAATTAGTTGAGGAAAGCTTGGGATATGCGGTTCAGGTGGTACTTATATTCTGTGGACCCCACACTTGATAGTGACAAGACTCAGAGAAAAGAGGATTCATGAAGTAATGCTTCTGTTGGGAAGAAGGGACTTCCTGAACAACGCCACTCTTTTGGAGAGAAGAGGATAACATGATTCTGGAGTTGGGGAGTTGCAGGGCTCTAAACCATGACAGGCATGGAGTTTGCCCCATCATTATTACTGTGAGTTATTTGGAGTTATTTGAATGTGGCAGATCCTGTGGAAAGAAAGTGTGTCTCCATCAGCCTTAATATGTATTTCCTCCCAAGGCAAATTCAAACCATTGGGTGATGTCAAGAGGCACAAAGCCTTTATTCTCCCTGATAGGTATGCAAGAGAGTATCTAGGGCAGATCTGCATAACCTGGGGCCCTCCAGTCACTTACATCCCATGCAACAGAGGTTGTGCAAGCCTGATCTAGGGACTTTGGGGAGAAGAGAGGAGCTGCCCCTTTTACAACCACAAGTTAATTTATCATTTGAAAGCTATTCAAACCAAAACTTAGGGTTACAAGTTTGGAAAGAATAGGAGAGTGAGAATCAAGAGTGAGGGAAAATAATTACATTATTTATAAACATCTATAAGCATTATGTGTTGGTGGGTTTTGTTTGTTTGCATTCTTTCAGTAAAGTGAAAGAAAGGTTGTCCTCTATGTGATATACATCGCAGTCCTGAATGCTTATATAAGAGCTGGAACTTTGATCTGTGAATTCCCAGACATGACTATATTTTGAATTTACAATAACATCTGAGCAAGAGAAAAACAAATTGAAAAAAAATGTGGGGGCCGATAGGTGGTACAGTGAATAGAGCACTGGCCCTGGAGTCAGGAGGACCTGAGTTCAAATTTGGCCTCAGACACTTAACACTTACTAGTTGTGTGACCTTGGGCAAGTCACTTAACCCCAATTGCCCCTATGAAAAGCAAGAAAGAAAGCAAGCAAGAAAGCAAGCAAGAAAGAAAGAAAGAAAGAAAGAAAGAAAGAAAGAAAGAAAGAAAGAAAGAAAGAAAGAAAGAAAGGAAGGAAGGAAGGAAGGAAGGAAGGAAGGAAGGAAGGAAGGAAGGAAGGAATGTGATTTGTGGACCACTCCAAGAATGAGACCAGTCAATGTAAACCCAGGGCTCTTCTGGATCATGGGTAACATGAATTATTACTACAAGTATCAGCAAAGGGTCTGGGACCCTTATAAAGCATGATCTTGGGGGCAGGGAAAATATATGAGAATATATGAATGTAGCCATACTTTCTTATGCATGTATGGTTTACATAATTAAGGGAAAAAATAATATTGGAGCCTGGTAATCTGGATTCAATTCTAGTCTCTTAAAGAGAAATTTATTACATGACTGGTCTGCCTCCTTTTCTGATCATATATTTCCTCACTGATCATCTTTTATACATGGCATGAAATCAATGAAAACCAAATGTTTATTTAAAGTCCCACTGGGAGGCATTTGGTGACTAAAGTATATATATGGCCTTTTTATGAATTTCTGGCTCTTGCCTATACAAAGATGACTAGTTACAGCTCTGTTTATATGGTCTTTAAAAGTTCCTCAACTGAGTTTCACATATTCCAAGGTTAAATTGGCAGACATCTCTTTAACTTTCCTAGGGATTTATATGGCTATAGCTCTTGGAAGTTTTTGCTCACCAATGATTCATCCTCTCTCTCCCAATTTATTTTCCTGAAACATATTCATTAAATGGATATAACTATTTCTACCCTTTTGGTGAAATTTGACTTCTCCAATTATTATACATAAGTCTTCTCTAGAAAATAGGTGGCTTAGAGACATGAGTGCAAGGCCACTTTGATTTCCTCAGGGTTTGATTCTACTGAATTTTACATCTCATTTGAACCACACAATAACCATGTAAGGAAACAGAAGCTGAGAAATGTTAAGGGTCACACAGCTAGGAAGTGAGGTAAGATTTGAATTCAGCTCTGACTCTAAGTCCAGTACTCTATTCACTGCACCACCAAACTATATAATGAACTATGCTACCTTTAAGCTACCCATGCCTATTCTTAGACTAAAGATCTCAAATTCCTTTAGCTAGTGTTTATGTGACATAGTTGTACATCTCCTTATCTTCCTATTCATCTTTTTCTAGCTGTTCCTCAGCTTATATATTTCAGGATAGAAGGGACCTCAGAGGGCATCTAGTCCAAAATCTGTTCCCTCATCCCCACATTTTATAGATGAGGAAATCATTTAGGTTGGGAAAATACTTTGTTCTGTTTCACTACCTAGCAAATGTTAGAAGTTTCAATACTTTGAAATTACAACTGTTAGAGACTAAAGATAATTATTAAAAGAAAAACTTCAGTGAACTCATATAGGGAATTTTCCATTGCAATATGACAGTATTGTGTATTAAGAAAATCCATTCTCAAACATGACCAAACTTAACTGGAATTTTGTGGCCCTCCAAGGCCATCAGGACAAGGACTAGAAGGGATAAAAAGAGTCATGAAGCCAAAGGCACAGATGAAATATGGTGATTAAAAAAACATGACATAAACATAGCTAATATGGAAATGTTTTTCATGACTTCACGTGTAATGAGTATCATGTTGGTTGCCCCCACAGTGGATAGAGGAGCAGGAGGGAGGGAAAGAATTTGGAACTCAAAATCTAAAAAAAAAGAATGTTAAAAATAAATGAATGAATGAATAATCAAACAAATGAATGAAAGATAAACAAATAAGTAGTGTGATGGTATACTGTTCTTTATGTATGAAGGTGAGGTTACTCATGCATCATCAAAAAAAATAAGAGCTCATTTCCTAAAGGTAGTGATGGGTTATGTTAAGTTGTTCGCTCTCTGGCATATCTCTACCCTTAAATATTGAATCTTTTGCTTCTATCATTCAAGTATTCATTGTTTAGTAAACAAAGAACAAAATTAAATCTTTCTGTTGAGTTGTAGATTGTGTATTTGCATTCAATTTCTTTCAAAGATGGTCTAGTTTTTAAAGTCCCAGCTATTCAAAGCTTTTCCTTCAGGAGAGGTTGTTATCTTTGGGATTAGTGTTAGAGACATAAGCTCTACTTTCAATGCCACTGCCCAAGGGCTTAAGTCTCTCTCCTTGGTCTTTTAGTTTCCCTATCTCTTCTTAGTAGAGCAGAATATCATAAATTTAAAAATAGAAGGAACCTGAAAAGTCAAGTCCAACAATCTCATTTTTTTTCACAGATGAGGAAACTGAGACCCAGAGCAGGGATTTGCCCAAGACCTTAAGCAGGTAGCTAGGTGACTCAGTAGTCATTAAGAACATCACAGAATTAGGAACTGACATCTCTTAGTGCAACAAAAATAACCAGACCAGCAACCAAAGAGTCATCATTTGATGGTATTCATTCAGATCAGCAAGAAGAGAGGACACTTTGCTGGGTCCAAGAGAAATATTTGACTTAAAAAAGTCTCTTTCCACAAGGGTCTACATGCCTCCTGATTCCAGCTTATTCCTGGTCCAATATCTTTGACTGATACCTGACTCCCTCAAAAAAGATTTTTCTCTGGCTCTTTGGGCTTTTTCCTCCTTTACCCCTATACTGACTGCTGCTTATCTAGACAAGATCCATAAAAATGTCAAAGCTGAAGGGAACTTAGAAGCCACCTAGAGAGATTGATACAACATGCTGCCAAGGGTTATGGAGGTTGTTGTAGCAGAGGATACAAAGCTTCAATGGAGCTGTCCAGCAGCAACCCCTTAGTTACAGCTCCACTACCTTGCCTCTGCCACACCCTGCCTTCCAAATGCTTTGCTAATGTGTCCAGTCTAGCATTATCTCACACCAGCAAAGTCATCACGCTGGAGGACTGAGATATAATTATAAGTATATATAAATTATAAGTATAAGTCAGGTTCATCTTCTACATAACCCTCTGGCATTATTACCCTGACTGGCCCAATGTGGTCATGACATCCTGGAAGCTATGAGTCCTTACATAACAACCTAAATGCTCTCCTTCCCTGACACCCACAAATGCCCTTTAATGGTTTGAAGTATCTCTCTTTCTTTCTCTGGTCTCCTATTTCAGGTATACTGTACCCACAGTTACCCATTGAATATTGCTGGATTTGATCTAACTCTTGCCAGCTAGAGAATTCATTCAGTGACTTCCCTATGACATCAATAGTCACCATGATGCTAATCCCCTGGGGGAATGAATATACATGGATTTCTGTTTAACACTCCCCCACAGGAAATGAGTCTAATTTGCTAGGATATGGTGGGTTGATCTAGGTCAAGGAGAGTAATTCAATGAGTCAGGCTCTGCTTAAGCCATTTCCTGGTGATAAAAGGCTATTAATGAACTACTGCTAGACCATAAGTAGTTAAACAGGCCAACCTCAGCACAAGGAATGGAACAGCACTGAAGAACCAAGAGGAGTTATTTAGAATGAGGCATGGTAGTGAAAGCTGGAACTAAGTGGACCTGAACCAGAACAGAAGAATGGATCAAAAATGAAAGTTATTTATAATGTTGTATACAATGATAAGTCTATGTGCAATTGCAGACAATCCAGGGACCTGGGTACTATATCTGAGGAAGGTGATGATAAGCCTAACCTCTCTAAGATTCAATCTCAATTCCCTCATCTGAAGATGAAGTATATATTTGTTTGCTTATTTTTTTTTGGGGGGGGGGGCAGGGGAATGAGCTGGGCTCTATGGCCTCTGAGATCCCTTCTGGACTGAAACACATAAGCTGAGTCACATCCAGAAAAAGATGAATAGCTTGGCAAAGGAATTTAAAACAATGTCATAAGTACCAGCTGAAAGAACTGGACATCTCTAGACTGGAAGTAGGGTGGGGTGGGTATAGGAACATTAGAGGTAGCATTGTTACTGTGGTGCAACTAGGGAGAGATCTTACAGCCAGAAAGAACTGAATTAAAATCCTCTGTGAGTCATTTCCTAGCTGTGTGATCCCAGGCATGTCATTTAAACTCTCTCAGTCTCAGTATCCTACCAGGGTTGTTATGTGGATCAAATCAGATGGCATTTATAAAGTACTTGTAAAGTGCACAACTATATAAATTTTAGATAGTAGTATTGTCCTCAAATATGAAAGAAATTGTTCTCAAAATCAGAGATTTAAAAAATGGAATGGGCTGCCTTGAGTAGTCCTTAGTTCACCAACTCTGCAGGTCTTCAGGTGGAGATGTGGAGATTTGGGGAGGGGGGAGAGCACTTGTTGGGGATGTAACAGAGGGAATTCATGCTTCAAGTAGGACTAAATAAATGGCTTCTCAGGTCCCTTCTAACTCTTGGATTCTGTGATGATTTCTCTAACTGAAAATGTATAAATTTCAATAGTGATAGATTTTATATTGAAAGGAAAACACTAGGGGTGGCCACTTGGCCAGTGAGTAAGACTGGCCCCAGAGCAGGGAGACCTGGGATTGAATCTGAGCTCAGATACTTAGCACCCACCCAGAAACACCTGGCCGTGTAACCTTGAGCAAGTTACTTAAACCCAATTGCTTTAAAAAAAAAAAAAGAAAGGAAAACACTAAAGGGAAGAATGAATGAATTTAAAAAAATTATTAAGCAATCAGAATATGCCAAGCACTGCTAAGTGAAGGAGATACAATTACAAGGAATAAGAGAATCCCTGCTTACATTTTAATGTCATTGTTGTTCAGTTGTTTCAGTTATGTCTGACTCTTCATGACCGCATTTGGAGTTTTCTTGGCAAGGATACTGGAGTGGTTTGCCATTTCTTTCTCTGGCTCATTTTATAGATGAGGAAACTGAAGCAAACAGGGTGAAATGACTTGTCCAGGGTAACACAGTATCAGAGGCTAGAGTTGAACTCAAGTACTCTTGACTCCAGTCCTGTTGCTCTATTCATTGTGCCACTTAGTTACCACTACATTCTAATAGGTGAAGCTAATAGGGGATTAGAGCACAAGGAAGGGAATCCACTGAATGACATCTTTTGTAGGAATGTTATTGTTGAATTGATTACTGTTCCCAGAGTAAAAAGGTTCATGGTTACACATTCAGCAACATGGTGGAGAGATGGCCAGGATGTGTTGTGGTAGAGTTGAGTCTGGGCACAATGCAATCAAATTTCAGGGTCAAAGGGGTGTAGTCTATGTTCTATGTGGAATAAAAGGCAGAGGAAGAGGTAGGAGTGAAGGTGCCATGGAATGAAGACAGCTAGAAAGAGGCATGGTGGACCAAGGGAAATAAGACACTCAGCAGAGATAAGCATTGTAGGGGTGAGAGTCTAAGTTCTGGGAAGAGTACATGACTGAAATCCAGAGATAATGTCAAAGAGATGGCCAGGATGAGAAGGTTAGAATGTACTGGTTATGGGAGAGGGATGCAGGATAACTCTGTAGAGGCTTTGTATTAGAACAAAGAATTCTGGATATAGAATTAGAGGACCTGGGCTCAAATTCCAGCTGTATAATATAATGCCTGACTCATCTTGAGTGAGTCATTTAATCTTCCTTGCTCTCAATTGCCTGACATAAAAAGAAGGAAGTTGAAATAGATTACTTCCCAAGGGTGATGGTAGAGCCACAGAAGCCATGAGCTCATCTAGCAAAGAGCAGATAAGGAAGAGACAAGTAGTCGGTGATTTCCTGCTTAGGGTCATTGAGGCAGCTATTTTTTGACCTTATAAAACAGTAGAGAAGTGAGTTGTCTGCCTGAAGCATGTGTTCAAAACATCATTTAGAACCTCTAAGACATCGAAATGGATGACAACTCTATCCTTCTGGGGATTCATGTGAGCTCAAATGACACTTCCAGGAGGAAATGAAAAACGAAAAATACATTATGAATGAAGTTTCTTAAGCAAGAAACTAAACACCTGAAGACCTAGGTTATGCTTCTTCACTGCTGCCTAGTGAAGGCAAGTGATGCAAAAGAGGAAAAAGAATGATTTGGTAAGTAAACAGTTGGCCAAGGGTGTGTCTACGAATGGGATTTAGATTCATGGATCACAGCTTACAACATTGACAGATTCCGGGCCTGAGATAGAACAACCCTAAGATGATGGTAAGAATGCATTGCCCTGGGGCGGCTAGATGGCACAGTTGAATAGAGCACCAGCCCTGGAGTCAGGAGAAACCGAGTTCAAATCTGGCCTCAGACACTTAACAATTACTAGCTGTGTGACCTTGGGCAGGTCACTTAATCCCAATTGCCCTGCCTTTCTCCCTCCAAAAAGAAAAAAGATGCATTGCTTATATGTCTAGCAATTCTAATTGAAAGAGCTTTAAACTAAAAAATGACTGAGGAAGAAGATTGCTTATATATGTCCCCTGATTTATATAGTAGGCTAGACTATAGCCAAAGGGATAAAAATTGCAGCTGAAAGCCCTAGAAATCATAAGAAACAAAATCCAAGAAAGGATCCAGTAGTAGAAACCCATGGCACAAATGTCTGCACATAAATGCCCAAAGTTTAGGCAATAAATAAGAGAAATGAGAGGTCCTAACAAAGGAATTAGGCAGAGGGAGACAATTTGACTTCACAATTATGACTAAAACTTGATAGGTGAACCCCATGACTGGTTCTATGGCTCTAGATGGGTATATTTTATTCAAAAGAAATAGAATAGGTAAAGGTAGGGAAAACATTATACATTAAAAATTTAGAAGATATACTCATGTGAGGAAATCCAAGAAGGAAGGTGAGAGATTGAGGCAGGAATATGGCAAGGAGCATTTATGTGAAGTACAAACATCAGAAATGGACTGGTTTTCTCATCGAAGTATACATAGAACATGAGTGCAGATAGAGGACATAAAAGAATTTAGGATAGAGTATGTGTGTGTGGGTTTGTGTATGTCTCTGTCATCTTCTTCATCTCCTCTCTTTCATTCCCCTGAAGTGGAGCATCTCATAACTTCTCATAAATAGAAACTGGCTTCTGGGAAAGGGAAATGGGATAGGCAGCTGGGGATGATAGAAAACTGGGAGGGAAGTGACAATTCCATCTTAAAATTGATGATAGAGAAGAAAACCCTCTTCTGACATAGACCCTTGATTTGAGGAAAGTTGATCTCAGAGGTTCTTAGAGGAAAGATGCATAAGATCCTATTAACTAAAGTGCTTCAGAGAAAGACAGGAAAGATGGGAAATGCTTAAGAATAAAATTCCGATAATACAAAGGGAAACAATTCCAGTTAGGAGAAAAAGTGGAATTTCTCTGAAGAGAATAATGTAGATGCACAGGGAACTCACCAACAAATTTCAATTTTAAATAGAAATGTACAGAAAACAGAAGAAAGGTTGAGTAACACAAAATAAATATGAACACGGATAAGCATGAGCTAATGCTGGTGAGAGAAGGTAACAACAATAAAAAGGAGATTTTTTGTTTTTAGCTAGATCCAGAGGAAAAATGAAGATCAAAAATAGCAGTCTGACTTTGCTTGGGGTAGATGGAATGATGAGAACGGACAATAGAGAGCTTCCCAATTCTTATGTATTTCAATTTGCTCTACTACAAAGGAGAATTTCCTTTACACTGGAAATTATAGAACAAACATAACAAAAACTAACAAGTGGTTGATAGCCAAGATAAATAAGGAGATAGGAAGAGTTGCCCTTAATCAATTCAAGTCACCCCAGTTCTGAAAGAATTGACAGATGTGATTTCAGGGCCACTGTCAGTGATACTTGAAAGAGGATAGAAAATGGGACACATACCACAAGATTGACTAATGGAAAATATTGTCCCATTAAAAAAAAAGTAACAAAAAGGAATCTGAAAACCATAGGTGATGTGCTTTACATTTTTTTTTCAAATGCTTTATTAACTTCTGATTTACATCATTGCTTTACTTCTATTATAGGGAAAATTCCAGAACCAATTTTAAAATAAATGGATGCTGGATATCTGGAAATTGAAGTGGTGATTACAAAAAACTAACATGACTTCATCAAGAACATTCCATGCCAGACTAACCTCATATCTTTTTTTTTTATTGCATCACTAAAGTAGCAGACAAGTTGAATTCTATAGAAGTAGTTTATATTGATTTTAGCAAAGTTCTTCATAAAATATCTACCACTATTCTTATGGAAAATTTGGAGAGATATAGATTAGATGAGAATATAATCAGGTGAATTCAGAACTGGTTGGTTGTCTCATATAGTTGTTAACCATTCCATGTCAACATGGCAGAAGGTCTTCAGATGAGTACTACAGAGATCTATGTTTGGTTCTATTCATTTACATTTTCATCAATGACTTGAATAGAGGCATATATGGCATGTTCATCAAATTTGCACTGCAAATTGGCACTAAAATGGGTAGAATAGCTAATACAATGGATAACAACATCCAAAAGAAGATATTGATGGGCCAATCTTGTACTGAATCAAACAAATACAATTTACTAGTAGTGAGAAGTGTCTTCATGGATTTGGGTACAAAAAAAAAAATCAGCTTCCTAAGCAGAAGATGGTGAGGCATGGGTTAGCAGTATTTATTCTGAAAAAAATTACATTAAAATATGGTGGTTTTAGACTCTAGGCTCATATGAGTCATCAGTGTGATGTGGCAGCAAAAAGAGTTAAAGTGATCTTGGGCTGCATTAAGAAGGGCAATGCTTCCAGGAATGTGTGTGTGGGGGGGGGGAGGAGGAGGATATTCTTACTGTACACTTTCCTCATCAGACTTCATCTGGAGTAGTTTCTTCAGTTTGAGCTACTAAGTTCAAAAAGGACATTGGCAAATTGGAAAATGTCTAGAAGTGGGCAAATAGGAAAGTGAAGGGCCTTGAATTCATAAAATATAAGGACCAGCTGGATGAACTGGGGAGAGTCATCATGAAGGAAAAAAAATACTCTGAGGGGTATGAGAGCTTTGTTCAAGAATTTGAAAGCTTGCCAAGTTGAGGATGCATTGCTCTTCACAGGAACAATGGGAGGAGATTACAAAGATTCAGCGTTAAGATAAAAGTCAAAGAAAAGTTCCCAACAGTTGCTGTTCAGTAGTTTCAGTTGTGTCCAAATCTATGATCCCATTTGGGGTTTATTTGGCAAAGATAAAGGAGTGATTTGCCATTTCCTTCTCCAGCTCATTTTGCAGATGAGGAAACTGAGGCAAACAGATTTAAGTGACTTACCCAGGGTCAAACAGCTACTAAGTATCTAAGGCTAAATTTGAACTCAGGAAGATATGTCTTCCTGACTCTACCAAGCCACCTAGCTGCCCTTCCCAACAATTAGACCACTCCAAAAGCCAGTGACCTCCTTTGAGAAGCGGTATGTTCTCCCTCCTTAGAAATCTTCAAGACAAAGCTAGAGGATTATTTGTTGTGCATGCTATTGTGGTGAGTAAAATACAATAAAGGGAAACTGAGGCAGTTCTCCAAACAAGATGGGTTTATTTGTAGTGATATGTTAACAAAGTGGCCTGACTATTCCCCTCAGTAAGGCCCATAATACCATGAAAAGGGAAAGATCCTTTTTTACTGATAGTCATGAAAGGAGGGGATGAGGGTAGTTGGGGAGACTTATGATTGGCTACAGCTACCGTGTTTCCCCGATAATAAGACCTATCCCAAAAATAAGCCCTCCCCTTACTGTGTAAGATTCCTCTAAAATAAGCCCTCCCCTGAAAATAAGCCCTATTGAGATTGCTACTGTAGTGAGGGTGATCCCCTGCGCTACACGCTACATTACGGTACCCTCTGTATGCACCGTTCCCCCCCCCGCCCGTGAAACGCACGCCACGCTCCGAGCTGCATCCAATCAGAGCTGCAGCAGTGATCGCGTCATCCTGTTCTTCCCCAGTGATTTGCTTATTGAATAAAGGTACATTTTTTTGCTCACATTTACCTGTTTATTAAAATTGCTGTCAATGTTCATTAAAATAAGCCCTCCCCTGAAAATAAGCCCTCTGGTGTTTTTCTGTCCAAAAAATTTAATAAGACAGTGTCTTTTTATCGGGGAAACACGGTAGGAAAAGCGAATTGGTTTCAGCTGTGAACTGTCTTGCTCCTCTCTGATAATTAAATCACGTTAATTGCTTTATGGGGCTCAACTGTCTCTTGTAATCAGAACCACCCAAATCAGAACCACCAGGTTATTTGTCCCCTTGGGGGAGACTAATTGCACAAGGACAGGCAGAGAGTTGTCTATGGTCAGTGTTTACAGATAGCAAACATGTCCCAGGGGCCAGTTGTTGCATGAATAACAGCAACACTCCTTTTCAACCATGCGTTTAAGCTAATTCAGATGAAAGCAGACTACATTTTTCGAGTGAGGTTAGTTCAGGCAGATACTGACCATTATAAAAATCAATACAACATAAAAATCAATTCCATTGTAAAATCAATACAGTAGAAATCAGAGGAAATATTAATTTATCTCTTTTCACATTATAATGGGGATTCCTTTGTATATGAGTCAGACTAACTAGTCACTGAGATCTCTTTGCACTCTCAAATTCTGTGATTCTGAGATCTTTCACATATACAGCTATGATCTTCTGATTTTACAAAAAAAAAAAAAATCAAACTTCCAAATCAGGAGATTTACTCATGATCTCTTGAACTTGTACTTGAACTTGTCTCTTGAACTTGAGGAAAGCAAAGATTTTTTCCTCAGTCCCTCTGTGGGAATACTCATGGTATCTTTACTATAATCAGTGTAGGACACCCACATCTGACATTTCATCCCATATGTACAGAAAGTACCTGCTACATCCAGATCAGATATGAATCCATAATATATGGAGGGTGTGCCTGCTTCCTAGTTCAGGGAACACTGCAGACAGACCCTAACATAAAATAATCTGTGCTAAAAAGCTTTTGATCACCTTCAACCTAAGTGTTTCTGGTTCCTTGCAGGATTATCTGAAAGCTTAGTAAATTTGTTCAGAATTCACAGTATGAACAAAATCCAGGGAGACCTTTGTGTCAATTACATTTGAAAACAAGAGAAATCAAATCCATAACTAGCATTCCTGATGCCTGGGTCAAGCATCACTGAGAAGGAATGACTTTAGGCTAAAGGGCACAAGGCCCTGTGGTTCATTCAGGCAGTATTAGGAAAAAAAAATTTATTAAGCACCTGCTATGTACCAGCTTCACATATTGCTGATGCCTAGTTTGAAAATTTTAAGCCTGATGTTGCTGGTGTGTGAAATAAATGCAACTGTTTTGGTAATTTGAACACTCTTTGGCATTTACCATCTTTAGGATGTAAACTGATCTTTTCAGTCCAGTGGCCACTGTTTCATTCTCCAAATTTGCTGGAATATTGTATACGCCATTTTAAAAGCACCATCTTTTAGGATTATCAATAGTTCAGCTGGAATTCCATCACTTCCACAAACCTTATTGCTATTAATGCTTCCTAAGGATTACTTGACCACTCCCCAGGATGTAGGGCTCTAGGTCAGTAACTACACCATGGTGCTTATCAGTGATATTAAGATCTTTATTTGTATTTTGGATAGATAGATGATAGATAGATGATAGATAGATAGATAGATAGATAGATAGATAGATAGATAGATAGATAGATAGATAGATAGAAAGACAGAGACAGACAGATAGATATAGGTATATAGTACATATACAGACATACATATATAATATATACATATTCTTGCCACTTCTCCTTAATCTTTTACTTCTTTTAAGTACCTACCACTTTGCCTTTTATCATTCCCATTTTTGTACATATCCTTCTCTTAATAACTACAATTTTCCTGAAGATATTCCTTGTTTTTCCCAATCGACTCTATTCCTCTATTTCTTTGCATTGCTCTTTTAAGAAAGTTTTCTTTCTCCTTGTTAGTCTCTGGAATTCTGCATTCAGTTAGGTACATCTTTCCCTTTCTCCTTTACATTTTGCTTTCCCACAGGTGTTTGTAAAGCCTCATCAGACTATTCATTAAAAGGACAAATACTAAAGTTGAAGCTTAAATACTTTGGCACCATAAGGAGAAGACAAGACTCACTGGAAAAGACCCTGATATTGGGAAAGATTGAAGAGAAAAGGAGAAGGGGATGGCAGAGGATAAGATGGATAGAGAGTGTAATGGAGACTATGAACATGATCTTGGACAGACTTTGGGAGACAGAGGAGGACCGAAGAACCTGATATGTTATGTTCCATGGGGTGACAAAGAGTTGGACACAACTGAATGACTGAACAACAACAAAAAAGTGTCAGATACTGTGTAAAGCTCTGGGGAAACCAAAAAAAAGGCAAAGACAGTCCATACCCTCAAGAAGCGGTAGACAGCATATAAATAACTAGATACATATAAGATTTATAAAAAAGAGACAGCCAAAGATAGAGCTAGTCTGGAAATTTACATGACGGGGAAGGCCTTTTGCATCAGGGGAGCAGGAAAAGTTGAAGAAGGTAGAATCCTAGGTGTCAGTTTCATCAACTCCCTGTGTGACTTTGGAGAAATCTCTTAACTCTCTGTAGCTCAGTTTCCTCCTCACTCAAATTAGATGACTGGACTAACACTTTGGTTCCATCTTGAAGAAATACAGAGACATCAAAACATGAAATTTCGAGTGCAAAGATTCCAAGCATGAAGAACATTCAATGAAAAGCTTGGGGACCAACAAAGTGTGTTGTGGAAATCAAATGTAAAAAAGTTAGAAAGGGGGTGGCTAGGTGGCTCATTGAATAGAGCATTGGCCCTGGAGCCAGGAGGACCTGAGTTCAAATCCAGCCCCAGACACTTAACATAAAACTAGCCATATGACCTTGGGCAAGTCACTTAACCCCAATTGTCCTGCCTTCCCCCCTTCAAAAAAAAAAGGTTAGAAAGGAAGGAAGGGACCAGGTTGTAAAGGGTTTTCAGTGTCAGAGGAGGTTATGTTTGCTCCTAACAAGGTGCCACTAGAGCTCATTGACTATGAGGGTCACATAATCAGGTCTATGCTTTAGGGGAAAAAAAATTGACCTCTGAGTGAAGGATACATTACAATACAAGAGAAGTGATGAAGGCCAGGAATTAGAGTTGTGTCTGTTTGAGTGGAAAGAAGGGGAGCTAAAAGAGAAATATCATGAAGTTTGAGTGGATTGGGTATGTGAGGTGAATGACATTGATGGCTGAGGAAGACACCAACATGGTAAACCTATGACTGGGATGAAAGATACTTTAAAACAACCCCATGGCCAGACACCGGCTCTGGCAAAACAAAATCTCAAGGTACTTCCAAAGTTTCTGCTAGCGAGATACTGCAGGAGGAAAGATGAGGGCACGACAGAGTTCGTGTGTGTGTGTGTGTGTGTGTGTGTATGTGTGTGTGAATTATTTGGGGACAGGAACAGTTTTGCTTTTTCTTTTTATCTGTGTTTCTCCAATGATTAGCATAGTACCTTGGACTTTTTTGTTTGTTTGAACCTGTACTTTCTTTATTATTTAAACAATCACAAATATTCCAAAATGGAAAAAATAAAAACAAATGATTAAATATTAAACCATGAACTTCTGCTGTATAAATTTTAAATTTTGTTGTTTAAACAGCATATATTAAATTTGACAAAATGGTAACAATTAAATGTATTTCTGTCCTCTTTTAGGTTCAACATATTTTGTTCATTTATTTTTAATTTATGGAATAAAGCAAGCATTTCCATAACAAAGTACAATTAAAAAGATCATTGCACATCACCAAATCTACTATGCATAACTTGCTATTCCTTTAAAATAGACAAAATTATCATGTGAATTTCTTTTTCTTTCTTTTTTCTTTCCAAGATTCAACATATTTTGTTTGTTTTATGGGTTCTCCCTCTAACCCCCCACACCCTGCCCCCCACCATCTCTCTCTAGTTGTCATTCGGTAATTTTTCTGTTGTGTTCAATTTTCCTGACCCCGTTTGGGTTTTTGTTTGTTTGTCATTGTTGTTGTTTTTTGGCAAAGACACTGGAATGGTTTGCCATATCCTTCTCCAGCTTGTTTTACAATTGAGGAAAAAGATGTAGACAGGGTTAAGTGACTTACCCAAAGTCACACAGCTACTACGTGTCTGAGGCCAGATTTGAATTCAAGAAAATGAGTCTTCCTGACTTTAGACCAGGCATTCTATCCACTATACCACCACAGAAGAATTTTCTTGTAACAAATACATGTGTGTTTACATGTATGTAAATGCATAAACACACACATATAATTAATATTTATGTATACATACACTCAGATATATTTATGAGTATATATGCTGTGAGTGTGTGTATGTGTGTACTTTTTTTCCTCTAAGCAAAATGGAATTCAACTTTATTAGTATGGGAAGTTCCCTCAGCCAATGCAGATGGGTAACTCTTACAAACTTAGTCCTAGGGAGTTATCTAGGGCATTGGGAGGTTAAGTGTCTTGTACAGGCAAATGAGGTGACTGGGTGGTGTAGTGGACCAAGTTGAGCCTTGAGGTGGGAAGATCTGAGTTTAAATTCATTCTCAGACATTTACTAACTGTGTGAGCTTAGGCAAGTCACTTAAATTCTGCCTCAGTTTCCACAACTGTAAAATGAGGGATAATAATAACATCTACATCTAAGAGTTGTTGTAAGGATTGGATGAGATAATATTTATGAAGTTCTTAGCACAGTGCCTGGCACCCTGATCTGAAAACCCAACCACCTCAGCCCAGAATTAAAGCCCTGGGTTTAACTCCTTAACGTATGCTGATAGAGCCAGGACCAATACATTCCTCAGAGACAAAGCAGTTGTAAAATTCTAGTAGGTAGCAATGGTTAGGGAGCAACCTTTCGTTGATAAATCATGGTCTTAGTATTATTTTTCAGATCAATGGATTTTACAGAGATAAATGTTCCCTGGCAGCAGAGGTTTTATGAAGCTTCATCACAGAGTCAGAAATTTAAACAACTGTGGGTTTTTTTCCATAAACTCTAAAAGAAAACAATTTATATTAAAAACAAACAAAAAAAGAAGCCAGACAGCCAGGGCTATCATTGACTTGCATGTCACTGTCATTTACACAAGTGTGCCCTAGATAGAAATAAAAAATTGTGACAAAGGCTCCTGTCCTGGCTAGTCATAATCTTTTGGCTTCATAAAGTGTTTACTTGTCAAAGACTGGATAGACACTAGGGTTTGCATTAGTTTTCAGCTTTTTTTGTTGTTTGTTTGCTTTGTAAAAACACTTTGGGAGGCAGCCTCATGTAGAAAGATTGAATCAGCAGCCAGGAAAACTGGATTTTAGCCTTGAGTCTATGATCCCATTTGGGGTTTACTTGGCAAAGATAATGGAGTGGCTTGCCATTTCCTTCTCCAACTCATTTTACAGATGAGGAAACTGAGGCAAACAGGATTAAGTGACTTGCCCAGGTTCACACAGCTACTAAGTATTTAAGGCCAGATTTAAACTAAGGAAGATGAGTACTCACCACCTCTGAGGACCTCAGTTTGCCCCCAAGAAAAATAAGGAGGTTGGACTGAAAACTCTCTCGTTTTGGTGAACCAGTTGGAATTATTCACTATAAATGCTTTCATTAAGTTATCTGTGTGTGTATGTATGTTGGGTGGGGGAAGGAAATAGATTTCGTGAAAGGGAGAATAAAAGTATGTTAGAACATTATGAACTCAGGGTTTCAAGGGACCTTGGGGGTCCTCTAGTTCAGTTCAATCAAACTCAATAGAAAGGGAAGGGATACTAACCATATGTAAAGATCTCTAAAGGCTTTATATTTGATTAAGAAAACCATATATTAACATTTTTCTCTGTTTTATTATATTTTTATATATTTATGTTATTTGTACAATTTATTATATATTATTTATCTTTATACTACGATATATTATTTAGATATGTTTAGATGCATTATAAAATATATCATATTTTATTTTGTTCACTATTTCTCAATTACATTTTAAACTGGTTCAGGCTCACTCTGAGGATTGTGGTCCAGGCAGACCCTCTGTTTATCACCTCTGATTGTGCCCAACTTCCTCATTTTATAGATGAGGAAACAGGGCTTGGAGAGGATAAGTAAATTCTACAAGGTCACATAGGTATCGCATCAGGTAATTTACTTAACACCAGTCATAGCCTTGGGAATATGGATTCCTTTCCTCCAAAATGATTATTCTTTTTACTCTTCCACCCTAATTTTTCAAGAGTTGTGCTCAATATACAGCTGCTTAGAGATCACTAGGTATCAGAGTAGATTGAGTGCTGGGTCAGGAGTTAGGAAGGCCTGGGTTCAAATCCAGCCTCAAATATTTACCAGCTTTGTGAACCTGTCTAGGCCACTTAACCCTATCTACTTCAGTTTCTTCAACTGTGAAAAGATGATCACATAAGCAACTACTACCTAGAGTGGTTGGGAGGATCTAGTAAGAAAATATGAGTAAGGTGCTTAGCACGGTGCTGGGTATAGAGTAGGCATTAAAAAAATATTTATTTCCTGCCTTCCAATATATTGAGGGATACCAGGTATTCATTTCCCCAGGTTTTCCAGGATGGGAACCAACAGAGTAGAAAACTTTCTCTTGTTGCCCTGAAATGATCATGAGAATCTTCCACTCAGGGGTTACAGAGGGAAACCTTCCTCACCTTGTCTTTCATAGGGAGTCTCTGTGAGTCCACTTCTGCTCTCTGATTTCAGTTTCCTTTCTCCTGCAACTATCTCCTCTTTTAGGTAGAGAAACTGAGGTTGGCAGTAGAAACCCAATTAATTTCATGTCTTAGAAGCAGGAAGAACCAGGACCTCTTCTGTTATGGAAGGCACATAGGTCTTTGGCCCAGGTTAAACAATTATAGTATCACTTTTCATTTCTTTCTGAAGCAGTCACTGCATAAGCTCTGATACTTTGTAGTTGTCATTACATTTCAGTCTGGCTGCCTGCAGTCTTCACTGCTTCCCAGAAGCACCTTAACTATATAGCTGGTATATCCTTTTCAGTCTACGAAGCCCTGTGGGACCTTTCAAGCCAACATAAGGCACTTTGTATAAGGACTTCAAGCGAAACCCACAATCCTATGTTTCCTTTTGATGATGTTATGACCATTGGTTTGTCACCTAAGTACTAAGCCTGCCTACTCTAAGTGCAACAAATCCTGGAAATATCCACCTTCCTCACTCTCTCTTTGATGCATACTCTCAGTTTCAGATTTAAGGACTTAGTGTTACCAGCAGAGAGGGTGTAGCAGTATGTGGGCAAGGTAACCCAGAGATCACAGATTCAAAGAATGTGAGAGCTGAAAAGGACCTCAGAGATCCAGGATCTCAGAAGGAATTTCCTCTACAGTATCCCCAACAAATGATCACCCAGCCTCTTCTTAAAGATCTTCATTGATAGGGGACCCACTACTTCCACAGGCAATGTATTTCATGTATCTGGCTATTTTGAACGTTAGGAAATTTTCCTTTGTTATTCAATCACATCCAACTCTTCATGACTCTGTTTTGGGGTTTCTTGGCAAAGGTGCTGGAGTGGTTTGCGATTTCCTTCTCCAGCTCATTTTACAGATGAGGAAACTGAGGCAAAAAAGGTTAAGTGATTTGCCCAGGGTCACACAGCTAGTAAGTGTCTGAGGCCAGATTTAAACTCAGGAAGAGAAGACTTCCTGATTCCAGGCCCAGGACTCTATCCACTGCTCCATCTAGCTATTAGCTCTGAGTTCCAAGTAGGTTCTTCCTTATCTGAAGAGAATATACATGGTCAGGACTGGGCAGGTTGACCCCTAGATATCAATCTAGTACTGGAGGTAGAGAGTTTGATTTCCTTGGGACCTGCTAAATCTCCCTGCAGAGCAAAGTTACAGAGATGCCCCCTCTTCAATAGAAACTACCATAACCCACTTCAGGTGATGGAAGCCCTTGGAAATATTAGAGTACCACATTTGGTCACAGTCACATTGTGTGATGACTAACTTTGATGGACTTGGCTCTTCTCAGCCACCCAGGGTTCTAAGACAACCCCAAAAGGCTCATTATAGAACATACTATCCACATCCAGAAAAAGAAATACGGAGTCTGAATACAGATTGAAGCATAGTATTTGTTCTCTCTCTTTTTTGTTTTGTTTTGTTGCTTCTTTCTCATGGTCCATTCCATTGTTTATAATTCTTCACAACATGACTAAAGTGAAAATATATTTAATATGAATGTATATGCAAAGCTGCTATCAGATTGTACACTGTCTTGAGGAGGGGTAGAAAATTTAACACTCAAAAGCTTGTGGAACTGAATGTTGTAAGTTAAAATAAATAAATAAATGTTTTTAAAAAGAGTACTACATTTGGAAGGCATATTATCTCCACCTCTTTTTGAGAGCTCTCTCTTTTCACTCTCTCTCTCTCTTTTTTTCAAGCAATCAGGATTAAGTAACTTGTTCAAGGTTACACGGCCAGGTGTTTCTGGGTGGGTGCTAAGTGTCTGAGCCTGGATTCAATCCCAGGTCATCCTGACTCTGGGCCTGGTACTCTTACTCACTGTGCTACCCTGGCTGCCCCTCTTTTCACTCTCTTTAAGCTGAGCCTTGTCTCATTGGCCACCTTATGTCATCCATGTCACCCTATGGGAGGCTTAATAGAAATGTAAGAAAACAATTTACATGGTTCTGAAATAGCTTTCTTTTCCACTTCAATCCCATAAGTAAATTTTCTTTTTTTGTTTCCATTTTGGCCTTGATTCTAGGTCTTTCTGGGTCATTTTCAAATGAAACTATTTGAATATGAAAAGTATGTTTATATTTCACAATAAATATTTCTGTGTGGAAGGCAAATACTGACTAAAATCATGGAAGGAGAGGGAGGCAGCATGACATAAAGGATGGAACACTGAACTTTAAGTTAAGATGTGGTTCAAAAATTCACTAGGCTCAGGTTCCCCGTCTTTAAACTAGAGATTATAATAATGCTTACTTCATAGGTTGGGTGTGAGAATCAAATGTGCTAATGTATTTAAAGTGTTTTTAAACAGTTGTAGAACTATAAGCTATTATTGTTATACTAACACTTTTAGATTGAGGAAAATTCTTAATACATTTATAATATAATGATATAAAAATTATATAAATAATGTTATATATTAACATATAATAATGTTAAATAGTTCCTTAATAAAAATATTTTTTTAGAATAGAAGAGCAAGAAAGGTAATTGATGAATTTGTTGCATCTTACCTGTTTCTAGATTTTGGGTGGGTATTCAGGCTTCATCTATACAAAGATTTCTTAATGTCTTCTAAAGTACCATTTCATTTCACTTTTGTCCCTAGAAATTATACTCTTAACTCTTTCAGTCCTAATAAAATTTAGCAACTAACTTAGATTGTCCAATCTGTCATACAACAATTCTCTCCATCTTACCTTGGGGAAAGTAGAGATTGTATTCAGGCAAGAGATCAGATCAGATATTGTAGCACACATCTATTCTGTGAAAGTGCCAATCTGGGATCTGAAGAAGAACACTGATCATCAGTATTTCATGTTTCATTTCAGTAGCTATGAGGCTTGGAAAGTCAAGAGTTTGTATTTGGTATAGGTCACATATGTTGGAAGGTCACAGAGGAATGAAAGGCTACATTTACTAAGAATTATTAAGAATCAAATAGGGTTTGGCAACCTGCTTTTGACATCAAGAACAGTCACCTAGGAAACTTTAGCATATTCTGTGCAGATTAGATAGACAGATAGATATAATGCATATATGTAATACAATTTATGCTTGAATATTTCTGTAGATATCAATATATGGAGAGAAAGAGAGATTAATCAATAGACACAAATTAGAACTTTAAAAAAGGGAAAAAAATCACAAAAAAGGGCTGTTCCCAAAGATTGCCCATAGGCTATTTAACATTGGTTCAGTTTATATGCATAGCAGGTCACAAATGCAGTTGCTGGTACCAAAACAATTTCTTCCTTGCCCATTAGTGAGTTAGAAAAAGATGACAATGATTGAGGTTATAAGAAAAATGTATACTCGTGCACTCCCCACACTGGTTCCACAGTTCTTTCATGGAAACCAGCTTGCTACTGAGAGAATTATCATGTGTGATACACATATCTGGCACTGGGATTTGGGGCTGATGGGTGGAAGCAGCTGAAAGTCACTTCTTTCTTTCTCAGCCTAAGTAGGGGGGAGTCACTTCCCAACACTCAGACTACTGCAGCCTTAGTACTTAGGTTCCCAACAGGAAAGGAAGTTATTTACCCTTCCTGTGGAAGGATTTACATTGTGTCTTCTGGATGAATATAGTTCTAGCTACACTTATATGGAAATAGATAGATAATCTGCCAACCTTTAAGATCATCAAAGGTTTCTTCTCTGCCATTGCAGACAGTAACACATTGCACACTCAATAAATGCTACAGAGTAATCATCCTTCCAGAATCTTCCCAATTTCACTAGACAATGGAATTATTTGTTATATGGAACTATATTTCCCTATTTCCAGAACTGGTAAGTTTGGGGTTGTATAGGGTCAAAAAGCAGAACTAGTTAAAGTGTGAATAGCTTCCTATTCTATCCTAGCAACAAATTCAGGGTCTGCTATATAGTAAGTGTTCAAAGAAAACATCTATTTGACTAACAATTACATAACTGTTCCCACAGGTAGATATTTCACATCAGAGGTACACTGAGATCTCTTCCTTGCATTAGCCCCTCCCCTCCCTTGATCTAACCTGAAACCTCATGTCCTCACAGTATCAGAATATTATCTCTTTTTGGAAACTGAATCTCTCTATCTTGCCAAGGGTGCAAGAAACCAGTGACCACTCTCAAGACCAATCTCACTGCTGATCAGCATGGAAACTTTGACCTGCTCCATTTGCAACATAGGTCAGTTCAACCCTTTTAAGCACCGTAGGGCCCTCCCCACTCCTATCATTTTGGTGCCAAATAGTACAGACACTTAATTGACTCCAGTCCCACAGCAGCTCAGACCTTCCAAACTCCAATGATCTACCAGCCTCTTATAGAAATTATAGTAGTACTACCATCCCTTGTAGTAGAAATTATAAGTATATAACACCATGCCTGGTAGAACACCATCTTTTTAATGATATGTCCAAGTAACAATTCAAAAAGTGACTCCAAGAATTGAAGCAAGAGGGATTCAGATTTTTCTGAATGTAACTCATAGTAACTGGAGAGTTATTCAAAAGGATGCTTCATGTAGCAGTGTATCTCCTCTCACAGGAGACCTTCAAACTGTGACTGACTGACCACTTGTCAGGCATGTTGTAGTGGTCATTCCCTTTAGGATATGGGTTGGACTAGATGGACTCAGAGGCTAGCTACCTTTAAAATCATGTAATTCTGTTATATTGTGATTACCAAAGACCAGCTTTAACCATTTACTCTCATGGAACATCACTAATGTATACAGACAATGATGAAAGAGGCAAAGGAAAAAGGAAAACATAATTTTCTTTTTTTCCAGGGCCAGGGAAATCCAGTTTCAGTTTTCAGAAATAAAGCAAATAATTCTATTGACAAAAGTAATCTGGGTAAGGTATTAGCCAATCCATTGCTTTTCCCTGAATACAACAAATATATTTGTCATTGTAGGAAAGAATGATTGGAAATTCAAATAAGGAACAGGTACTAAAATGTCAGTTGCATGACAAGCATATCTCATTTTAATATCTACTATAAATATATGTATATATAAATATATATGCATATATATCTACAGAGAGAAAGAGAGAATTCAATTTTCCAAGACGGTTCCATTGTAAGATTGGAGATGTATTCTTCTGGAAACTATTGTGGCTGTCCCCCAAATGCAGCATAATTGAAATGGAGAATGTAGCAAAATTTTAAGCATCTCAATGCAAGTGGGAATTTGGAAACTGATAGGAATAAAGCACAAAGTAAGAGTGGGAAGGATCGAGGGTTATTTATAGGCTTAGAATAAGAGCTTAATAGTTAAAAAAAAAAGTAAAAACAGACATCTAACCAGAAAGAGCTAGCATATGTAAAACCTGAAGCTTTTACTGCTTGACCCCCTTCCCTACCAGTTTATGTCTAAATATTCTAGCTTAGGAGATAATTTCTTCTGTTGCTCAGATCTGCTTTCCTGGCATGTTGTGGGAAGGGTGGCATTTAGAAATCAAAAGACTGATCTGGAATATTGGTAGGAGGAGGAAGAACAAGAAGAGGCACTAAACCACAAAATAAGTTATGATTCAAAAGGCCACAGGAAATGGACAATGGTCACACCTACTGACTGGAACACATACCACAGCAAATGCAGTAAGAGAAGGACATATTTACTGAAAACCCCAGTCCAGGGAACTGGACCACTTTGTAAAGTGAGTCATCAGTAAATGCACCAGTTCCCTGATTTATAAAGCCTGTAATATCATTTTCTATACATTCAGTTTCCATCTAATGGTATATTCCTAGTTACCTCATGCTTCTATAAGCTGCAGATTATTAGACACTTTCTATTGACATGGAGCATCAATGTTAACTGGAGTGTAACTCCCACCATCCTCTCCCTCCATTCCAACATCAGAGCTGCCTTTTGTTGTAGTTTTGTGAGAAAAGTCACGAAACTGTGCTGACTGGGTCTTCTACAAATTCATGCTATCATCATGTCAAGTAGACCCTCAATACTACAAGGGAACTCTTTAATTAATCTCTGATTGACTCCTCATCACACAACTCACACTGACCTTTACAAAATCTGCCTCCTCAAGTATTCACCTCTACAATTCCTTCCTTCAGGCTCATTAGATGGCCCTCTTCCAACTCAATATGCATATGTATATCTTTTTTATCTGTACCTCTAATTTCAGAAGTGGAAAAATGCCTAAGCAAAAATTCCCTTCCACTAATGCAGATTGGGTAGCTATGTGGTGCAGTGGATAGAATGCCAGACCTGGAATCAGGAAGACCTGAGTCCAAATCTGGCCTCAGACACTTACCACTGACCCTGGGCAAGTCACTTAACTGTGCTTACTTCAGTTTCCTCACCTGTAAATCTGAACCTGTAAAAGGAAATGTCATACCACTCCAGCATCCTTACTAAGAAAACCCCCAAAAGAGGTCATGAAGAGTTGAACATGACTGAAACAACTGAACAACAATGAAAATGCAGATTAGAAAATCATCTGTAATTTACAATCTTAAATAGTTGTGGGAACACTGAGAAGTTAAATGACTTACCCAAGATTGAAAGGACAGTCAGAACTTGAACCTCGGTCTTCCTGACTTAAGGGCTCTGACCCTTTACCCATGCCCCATGTTGCTTCCACTTCAATATTATTATTTGACCTTATCACCTCCTCAAGGTCTCATCTTAAATCTCTAGTCTTCTTTAGAGTCTAACATCTCCAGAAAGTAACTAAACTTCCTTGTCTACTTCTCCCCTATCCATTTCCTTTTCCACCCCTTACACTCTGGCTTCTATCCCCACCACTCTAAAATGACTCTCAAACACTGTTAAATCTCATGATCTATTCTTCCCAGTGCTTATCACCTTCCATCTTTCTGAAGCATTTGTCAATGTTGACATATTTCCTCATTCTTTGGATTTTGTGACATGGCTCTCTCCTGATAATGGTCTTATCTTCTTGAGTTCTCTTTCTCTTTGCTGCTTTATTATTTCCCTTTTGACTTTCAAAGAGCAGCCCTCTTCTCCTTTCTCTATTATGTATCCCTCAGTATTATTGTGGAGGAAATGGACAAAACTTTTGTGCTGAGTTTGAGGGAATATCTCCCCTGAAATGGTAGTTTCAAAGGTCAAAGAAATGCAATCTGCAAGGTTGTTCAAATAAGAATAAATTCTCAGGTTAATCTCTAAGGGATTTCTACTACATTAGAACTTTGGCCCCATCTAGACATTCTGATGAGATTAGAGACCCCCTGTTGTTTTTGTTGTTATTGTTGTTGTTTAGTACTCTCAGTGCCCACACTTTGTGACCACAATTGGGATTTTCTCAGCAAATATATTAGAGTGGTTTGCCATTTCATTCTCTAGCTCATTTCACAGATGAAGAAACTGAGGCAAACAGGATGAAGTGACTTGCCCAGGGCCAAAGTGTCTAGTAAGTGTCTGAAGCCAGATTTGACCTCAGGAAGATGAATCTTCCTGACTCCAGGTCCAGTACTCTATCCACTTGAGCATCTAAAAAGGTCAAATGAGATTAACTACAAGGAAACATCCCTGGTTGGCGCAGAACAGATCTTGACATCAAGGTTACTCTAAAATTGAGAATCCTTCCACCCCTATCCCACAATCATCTAACAACCTGTACTATCAATCAACCTCCAAAATAAGTATCTGAGCCTTTTCACCTGACAGCCTCCCTTTGCCACTTGCCCTAAAACTATATAAAACCCTATATATGCATATATTTCTATATTTCCCTCTACTCTGTGAACTTGCTAGCCATCTGGCAACTGCCCATCAACTGAAGGTAATTTCTTTTTCATCTTTTAGCCTTGCTTCTTGATTTATTGAGCTCCAATCAAAGGAACCTAGATAGAAAAATTTCTCTCCGGAAAGCTCTCTGGGCTGAGGAGTTTCCAAACATTACCATTCATTTCATTATCACTGCTCATGTAAATAAATTCAAAATATATCCCTCCAAACCACTCCTCCTCCACTCCCCCCCCATTTAGTTCCACACATCTAACTGCCACAGTACCAAATGAAACTCAGACCAACCAGCCAAACCTGTTTCACTTTTCAAATTCTTTTTCTGTTAATAGCTCTACTGTGCTGTCACTGACCAATCTTGATTTCTCTGACAAATCACTGACACTTTCCTCTTTCTCAAGCTCATCATCTAATCAATTAGTTGCCAAATCTTGTCCATTGCAGGAATCTTTATCTGGGACAAATGAATCCCCAAAGAATCTCTATAAAATGTCATGGACTTTGTGAATTTGGACTGGGAAAGCAAAATTATATCTTTATTTTTACTAACCTCTAATTTGAATTTATCATTTCCTTCAATTATGAAATTTTAAAAATAGCATTATTCTGAAAGGGTTTCATAGATTTCACTACATTGCCAAAGGAGTCCATGACACATGGGAAAAAATCAAGAACGCTTTCTCTAGAATAGCTTTAAAATATGTATCTTCTTTACTCTTATTGTCATTACTTTAATGTTGGTCCTCATCACCTCTCATTTGTGCTATTTATAATACCCTTCTAAATGCTTTCTCCATGTCCTTTCTCTTTCCTTATCCTGTGAATTTTTCACACAGCCCTCAAAATAGTTTTTTTGAAAACACAATTCTGACCACAACATTCCCTAGCTGAAAAAAAAAAAAACAACATTGACACTTCATTGCCTCAAGAATAAGGGAGCAAGTCTTTAACTTTGTGTATACAATGGTGTACTTATAGCCTTACTTCTATAGGAAATTATAGAATTGGCTTTTCTTTCCCTCTCCCCTTTCTCATTCCCTCTTCACATTTACTCTCTTCCTGTTCTTTCGTTCTCCCTCTCTCCTTTCCTCTCCCTTCTCTCCTCTTCCACTCCTCTAAGTAGCAAAGTGCCAAAGTGGTTAAATGGCTAGCCCTGAAGTGCAGAAGATCTGAGCCCAAATTCAGATATTTCTAGTTGTGTGATCCTAGACAAGTCATTTAACCTCTTTCTGTCTCAGTTTCCTTCAAATAAAGAATTTTTTAAAATAACATTATACTAAAAGATCTTCATAGGCCTCATTAGATTGCCAAAGGAGTCCATCTCACACACACACACACACATACACACACACACACACACACACACTCTCACACACTCACCCCATCTCCCATCTGTAAAAAGGGCATAATAATAATACCCCCAGGGCTGTTGTGAGGACTGCATGATATAATATTTGTAATGTTTTGCTAATTTTAAAGTGCCATATAAATGCAAGCTATTAAGATTTTCTCTCTCTCTTCTTCTTCTTTCCCTCCTCCATCCATCTCTCTCCTCTCTAAATAATGCATTATGAGGAAGAGAATGTAATGAAAATGGATCAAGCTTCAGTCAAGAAGCCCTGGGTTCCTGTTCTGCCTCTGAGACTTACTGGAGGTGAGATCCTGGGTACATCACAATGCACTTAACCTTCAATGTCTTGGTCAGCTCTAAAACTGTAAATTGCAGAGGAATTGCAGATCTGCATTGGTAGGAGTTACCTGACTGAGTTCCTTCCACCAATGAAATCAGAGGTCCTGACCAAAAAATAATGTTCTCTGAGAGGATGGCACATAATGGTAACTCGTTATTCATGCATTTGCATTGACAGTGAAATCCACTATTTAGGTAAATGTTCTGACACTGATTTAAATAACAAAGTGAAGTTTCATAGAAAGAAATAGGAAAAAATTAAAGAATACTAGTATTCTAAGAAATGATTTAACTTCACAGCACAAACTGTCATTTTACTCTGGCTGTACTTTCAGGTTAAAAGATAGAAGCAAAATTTCCTGTCTGTTTTCAGGGTTCAAGCCTGTTGGCAAATGGAATTCTTCTACTTGGATTTCTCTATAAAATTTCCATAAATGACTGAGGTTGTTAGATGAACCTGTTTTAAAACAATTGATATTATGAAAAGAAAAGGCCCCTACAATCACAGGTATTTAAACGAAGCTAGAAAATTTATATCAAATCACCTGGACATTTTGGTATATCTGGCACTGCCAGTTAGGGTGCAGCCTGCTCTGTGGAAAAGAAAATAGAAATATTCTAGGGTTTTGTTTTTGGGGTTTTTTTTGTTTTGTTTTTCACAAAATGAGAGTAAAGGGAAGATTATGCATTGTTACACTTCACTGCTACAAAACACAAGAATAACAACTTACTTCGCCTTCCCTACCTCAAGCAAGACCCTAAAAATAAAGAAAAATAATCCCCCCTCCCCTTGCTACATTCCCTTCTTTCTTTCTCACAAATAAGTTTTGTCTTTCCTACAAAGAATAACAGTTCTTTGAGGTCAGGGACTGTCTTGCTTAATTGCATTCACATCCCTGTGCTTAGCACAGTACTTTACCCACAAAAGGTGCTTAATAAAAGTTTTTTTTTCATTTCATTAATTTCCTTTCATTTCAACTTTCCTTCATTAACTCGCTCATCCTTCAGTTCCATCATGTTTTCACATTCCAAGGAAAATATACAGAGATGTACAGAAAGGAAGACCTAGAGGCTGTTGTGGGGTTGATGAAAGAGCACTGGAATTGAAGTTGGAAGAATGAATGAACATGTATGAAGTGTTTACTATGTGTGGACAGGTAGGTGGCATAGTGGATTGAATGCTGGAGTCAGGAAGATTCATCTTCCAAAATTTAAATCTGGCCTCAGACACTAGCTATGTGACCCTGGGCAAGTTACTTAACCCTGTTTGCCACAGTTTCCTCATCTGTAAAATGAGATGGAGAAGGAAATGTCTAAACCACTCCAGTATCTTTGCTAAGAAAATCCCAAATGGGGTCACAAAGAATTGGACAGAACTGAAATAACTGAACAACAACAAAAAATGTACCAAGCATAGTGCTAGTCACTGGGGATACTAAAAACAAAAATGGAACAATCCCTGCCCTCAGGGAGCTTCGTTTGGGAGGGGAAGACAATGGCTATGATTCCTGACTGTCATTTTTGTGCTTGGTGACCTTGGGCAGTTCACTTCCCCTCTATGAACTTTACTTACCTTATCTACAAAATGAGAGAACTAATCATCATTCAACCTACATCACAGGAAAAATGAAATCATTTATATAAAATATTTTATAAAACACAAAAAATAAGGATAGTGGAGGTGATAGAATTCCAGCTGAGCTATTTAAAAACCTAAAATATGATGCTATTAAAGTGTTGTACTCAATATTTTTGGAAAATTCAACAGTGGCCACTGGATTAGAAAAGATCATTTTATAGTCCCGTCTTAAAGATGGTCAACAACAAAGAATATTCAAATTACATAACAATTATGTTCCTTCCACAAGCCAGCAAGGCTATGCTTAAGATTCTTAAAACTAGACTTGAGAAATAGGTAAAAACCAAAAATTACCAGAAGGGCAGACAGGTTTTCAAAAAGACAAAGGAAGTAGAGACCAAATTTCCAACATTCACTGGATTACAAAGAAAGTAAGGGAATTGCAGAAAAACATCTACTTCTGCTTCATTGACTACACTAAAGACTTTAACTATGTGGATCAAAAAAAATGTGGCAAGTCCTCAAAGAGATGAGAGTACCAGATCATCTTACTTGTTTCTTGAGGAAGCTATATGCAGACCAAAAAGCAACAACTAGTGCTGAATATGAAACAACAGATTGGTTTAAAATTGGAAAAGGAATACAACAAGGTTATATATTTTTCCCTGATTTATTTAATTTATATGCAGAGAACATCATGTAAATTCCAGGCTGGATGAATCAAAACTCAGAATTAAAGTTACTGGGAGTAATATCAACAATTTCAGATCACTCTGTAGCTGAAAGTGAAGAATTAAGAAGGCTCTTGTTGAGGATGGAGAGGAGAGCATAAAAACATTTTGAAGCCTTATATTAAAAAAAAATCTAAAATCTTGGCAACTGGTTCCATTACTTCCTGGCAAATAGAGGGAGAATAAATAGAAGCAGTCATATTTTATGTGCTTGGGCTCAAAGATCACCACAGACAAGGACAGGGAGGTGGTACACTGGATAGAACAAAGAGCTCTGGAGTCAGGAGGATCTGAGTTCAAATATGTCTTCAGACACTTACTAGTTGTGTGACCCTGGGCAAGTCATTTAAGCCTAATTATCTCAAATTTAAAACAAACAAAATGTTTACTGCAGGAAGCAACTGCAGGCATGATATTAAAAGATGCTTGTTCCTTGGAAGGAAAGCTATGGTAAATCTGGATAGCATACTAAAATCCAGAGACCTCACCTTGCCAACAAAGGTTCATATAATCAAAGTTGTGTTGTGTTTTTTTTCCAGTACCAATCAATGTATGACTGTAAGAGTTGGAATATAAGGAAAGCTAAGAGTTGTAGATTTGACACTTGAATTATGGTATTGGAGAAGACTTGAATAGCAAAAAATTAAATCAGCCAATACTTAGAGAAATTAATTTGAACTATTCACTGGAAGATCAAATAATGAAGCTGAAATTCAGGCATACAATGAGAAGACAAGACTTTTTGGAAAAAGACTCTGATGTTAGAAAAGATTGAAGGCAAAAGGAAAAGGGGACAGCGAAGGATGAGATGGATAGTGTCATGGAAACAACAAACATGAACTTAGACAAACTTCAAGAAATAGTGAAGGATACAAGATCCTGGCATGCTATGGTTCATGGGGTCACAAAGAGCTGAACATGACTAAACTACTGAACAACAAGCAATAATGGACTATTTAAATATTGCAATACTTAAGAAGATATGTGATTTGACTGGTATGGGTGTTCCATGTATTGACACAGTCATATCATAACCTATCTGTGAATTAATAGTCTTTAAAAGTTTCTGTGGCTGAAATATTTATCACTCTTCAGTGAACAAGGCAATGAAATTGACTGAATTTGGTTGCTGAATGATAAACACACAATCTATCACAGAGGCCTCATTTGAAACTTTTCCAATATAGTAAATCCTGCTAAATTTTTTGTTATGCTAGCATAGGTGTGTGAACCCAGGGACTCCATCACACCGAAATGAAGTATAGGATTTTTGTGGAGTTTATGAGGGACAGTATACATAAGCAGAAAAATGATAGACCCAGAATCAAGAAAATCCTAGTTTCAAATCCCATCTCTGAAATTGACAAGCTGAATCACCATAGACAAATCCTTTAACCTTGCTAAGCCTCACTTTCCTTATCTATAAAACTTGAATAATATAATTTTAGAGTCAGGATGGACCTTTGTTGATACCTATTTTAGTTTATGGCTGAAAGAAATCTCTACTATTATATTTAATAAGAGTCATCCAATTAATCAATCAACAAATAATTATTTATTGACCACTCTGTGTCAGGCACTATTCTAAGTGTCGGGGATACAGATACAATGAATGAAGCAGTCCATTTACACACACATAAAGCACTTATAACAGGGGAGATGAGGACACATATAAGTAAAGTAGAAAAAAAAATAAAAATATATAAATAAATGCAACACAGTTAAATCCAAGCTAGTCCAGGAGGGAGGGAGGGCATGAGTATGTTCTCTTGACATGCACTGAGGGAATTAGGAAAAGATTCATATAGAAGTGGCACTTGAGTTGTCTCTTTCAAAGGCAAAGAGGGAGAACCCACTACCTTCAGAAGCAACCCATTCCCCAGCTGTGCTAGTTTTAATTGTTCAAAGATTGGTTTTTTTCGGCTTTTTCTGACATCAAATCAAAATTTACTGTCCTGAAACTTCCTCTCGTTGTTCCTAATTCTTCTCTCTGGGGCTGAGCAGAACAAGTATACTGGTCTTCCATTGGAGAGACTTTAAAATACTTGAAATCAGTAGGTTTTGCCTTCCTCTCCCTTGTCTCTTTTTCTTCAGGATAAATGTCTCAGTTCCTTGAACCTGATATTAACTGTACAATCTACTTCATACAGACTTGTTGTGAGATTCAACTATATATATATATATATAGGCATAAATATTCAAGGCTATATAAAAACGTTATTTTATTTTTAGAGTAAAAATATAAAGATGAATAAACCAGAGCCAGAACTAATGATTTTGTGTGTGATTTTGCACAAACTACCCTCAGGAAAAGCTGCAAATAATACATCTGAAAACGATTTTTTAAGTCAAGACATTAAATTAGATGGAGACCTCAGGTGTGAGCGGAAGAAGCAAAATGATGGCTGTGCCTAGGGGTCTCCTGGTAGCATGGTGTGGTGGTAAAGGGCACTGAACTTGAACCCAGAAAGACTTGGGTTCCAGTCCTGTCTCAGATTCTAACTGTCTGTATTACATTGGGCAAGTCATTTAATCTTTGTGCTTCATTTTCTTCATTTGTAAAATAAGGGCATTTGATTTGATGGCCTTTAAAGTCACTCCCTAAGACTAACTGATTCCATGATCCTCTGGTAACCTAGGTTATCCCTATAGAAAGAAGACTTTCTGGTAGCTTACTCCTTTAACTAATGCTTCTTGCTATGTAAGCTCTAAGATCTGTTGTTTCTGTTTTACAGTAGGACAAATCATCTGCCCTTAATTATCCCTCAGAAGTAGGTAGCTATTGTCAAGGGATGAGGGGGAGCATAAGTAAAAGGAAGAGGAAGGAACATGCCATGTTTACAAATTACAATATTAGAAAGCAGAGTATTATGATGTAGAAGACAGGCAAGAGAAAGATGGAGAAGCATCTATTAAATATGATCATATTCATTTCAATGAAAGGAGATGTCCATGGTTGTGTTGAGAGCTGTTTCATATGTAAAGACAAGCAGAGTAACAACAATTCAGGAAGAAAAAAAGTGCTGAATTACGGCCAAATGGGTAAAGACAGAATTGGGCCTATAGAACATTACAAAAAGGGGGACAAAAAGAATCAGTTCTCAACAAATACAGAACCAAATATTGTGAACTGAAGGCATTACTCAGGCTACTGGTCTGATTTTTCCATAGTATACAATCTAGGGTAAAACTCCCCAAATCTCTTGGTCTTAGCTGAGGTTTCCAATGATTGACTGAGCGTGACCTAAGGAAAGGGCAGACTCAGCTCCAAGGTCAGATTTGTTTATCACAGATGGGAATAGAGCAGCAAAGGAGAGTAGAAGAATCCTCAAATGTTCTCTTGACATGCATCTCTAACTGCCTACAGGTAATTTCTTTCTGGACATCCCAATGGTACCTCACTTCATAGCCTCTGTAAAACCCACTTTATCATCTTTCCCCAAAACCTTCACCGCACTTCTAAATGAACTGACTCTATGAATGATATCATCAACCGTGAGAGCAATCTTCCATGTTTATAATCTTGGAGTTATCTTTGATACTTCTTACTTCCTTATCTTGCATATCCAATCAATTGCCAAATCTTTCTTATTCTATTTCCTTAAAATATCTTTGCTTTGTCCCTCAAATACTCTAACTTCATAATTTTTCAATTTCCATGACCCACTCCTCCACAATACTTCAGCTACACAAAAGGTCATATTCTTGATCTTCCCATCAACCATTGCTATTTTACTTTCATATTCACAAACTCCAAAATTCCTTTATTTGGTAATAATCTTTCATTATTCCATCTGGTGGACCAGTTCAACTCTATCCTTGTCTCTGCCTAAAAATAACTTGCCCCCTTGTCCTATCACCAGTTAAGCCTAATCAAATCCTAACCTTGGGTTACTCACTCTATTTGCATCCTTCACTCTTATTCATGTACAGCTGAATGGAGATGGAGGAAATCACAAAACCATGTTGATTAGATCTACTACAATTTTGCTATCTATTCTTAACTGGGACCCCACTGAAGCAAGGCAGTTATTCTCTTGAACTGATTTTCTCTCCCACTCTCCACAATGTCTATTCCAAATCTTTTCTTTCCTATATTTTATGAGAGAGAGAGAGAGAGAGAGAGAGAGAGAGAGAGAGAGAGAGAGAGAGAGAGAGAGAGAGAGAGAGAGAGAGATCATTTTTGCTGAGTTCCCTTTTCTCTCTACTTCATGTCATATCACTCAGACGTCTTTACCCCATCATATCCTCCTTTTTTCTGGTGTCTGAAGAGGTGGGCTTTCTCTTTGACAAAGCTAACACTTACACCCTTGATCCCATTCCTTCCTATATTTTTTAGATGACTGCCTATACAATCATCCATACTTTCTCTTATCTTCAATATCTCCCTATTTACTGTTTCTCTCCCTTTTGCTTATAAACCTGCCCATCTAGAAACATTTTGCCTGCAAACATTACTTATCACTGTTGTTAGCTAACCTCCTGGAAAAGTTATCTATACCTGGTAAATCCACTTCCCCCCTTCTCATCCACTTCTTAATCCTCTGATATCTGGTTTACTACATCATAATTCAACTGAAATGCTCTCTCTGCAAAGTTATCCATAACCTCTTAACTTCAGTATTTTCTCAGTACTCAGCCTTCTTGACCTTTCTGCAGCATTTGACACTTCTGATCAACTTCTCCTAATGAATACTCTCTCCTTTCTGGATTTTGTATACTCTCTCCTGGTTATTCTCTCATTTCCCTGACAGCCCCTTAGTCTCCTTTGCTGGTTGGTAATCCATGCTATGTCCACTAACCATGAATATCCCTTAAGGCCTTTATTTTACTAGGTCACCTTTTCTTGACTCTTTAGATTCTCTCACTTTGATCTCATCAGCAATCAAAACTCATTATTTCAATTATTGTCTCTAAGAAAACTCCCTAATCTTTATATTTAGCTCCTGTCTCTCTCCTGAGCTAGTCTTGCATTACCAGCTACCTTTTGGACACTTTGAACTGGATGTCCCATAGGCTTTTAAAATCAACATGTCCAAAACTAAAATCATTGTCCTTCACTCCCTCTTCAACCCCAACTTTTTGCCAATTTTCCTCTATTACTGGACACCATTATCATCCCAGTCACCTAAGCTCACAATCTCATCTCTTCACTATCAATGATTCCATGTATTCAATCTATTATTGACAATTAGCCACTTCTACTTTTCACAAGATCTCTCATGTATCTCTCTTTTCTAGCACTCACATAGTCATTACCCTAGTATAGGACCCTGTCACTTTTCACCTGCATTTTTGTAATAACTTTCTAACTAGTTTCCCTGACCGAAATCTCTCCCAACTGCAATCCATCCTTCACTCAGGGCCAAAGTGATTTTTCAAAAACATAGATAGGTTTGATTATCCTCCCTCTAGCCCCATTCCCCCACCTTCCACATACACCCTAAATATAATACAATAGTTCTGTTATCTCCAGGGTACAATATAAAATCGGCCACTGTATAATTAAAACTTTTCATAACCTGACCCTTTCATGTCATTCCAAGCTTCCTACACATTACTTTCTTCCACACACTCTATGGTTCAATTACACTGAAATACTTACAGTTCTTCAAGTTAATACTCCAACCTCCTAGTTCCCCCAACTGCTAGCACTTTTCCCTCTGAGATTAATTTCCATCTATTCTCTATTTGCCCGGCCTGGACTCATTCATCACATGTTGATTATACCATTAGAATGTTTGTTTCTTGAGGGCAGGAACAGCCCTTTGCCTTTCTTTGTATCACTAGTACTTAGCATGGTGACTGACACATAGTAAATATTCAATAAATGTTTTTGATTGACTCTTTTCCTCTCTATTCATGATGATTACTCTAAAACGGCTTCTCATTGCCACCTATCTGGACTCTTTCCATAACTTTCTTTTTCTAACATACTTTTCCACCTCTAACTTTCATATTTCTAAATCATCTTTCATACCACTACGCAGTCTTTTTTACATGTAGATTTGATTGTACCATATTTTCGCTTAAAAAATCTCCAGTGACTCACTATTACATGCAAAATTCAAATTCCCTTGGCTAGAATTCAAGGTCATCCACAGTATGTTTTTATTTCACCTTTCCTGCCTTATCTCATATTCTTGATGGTCCTTCATCTTCAATATATTCCAGCTAACTATTCATGAAAGTTTCATAATTGGCAATGGACTTCTGCCTTAGAGCTTGTATAGTAGTGTTTTTAAATTTATTATTTTTCATATTTTATTGCTCATTTGCCAGATTTTTATACCACTGACATATTCCAATACCATCCCTTTCCGTATGTAAGCAAACCCTTATAATGACTGAATCTCATTGTGTATGCAACATTCTATTCCTGTAGTCCACAGAATCTCTACCAATATCTAGAAAAGAATGTAGAGATCATCAAACATGAATACTAATTAATAACATTTTTCTTAACATTAATGATGTTAATTAACAATAACATGTAACATTTATATAGCATTTACTATGTGCCAGGCATTCTGCTAAGCTCTTTACTATCATCCTATTTGATCCTCACAATAACTCTTAGGGGCAGGTGCTATTATTACCCTTATTTGTAGATGAGGAAACTGAAACAATTAGGGGTTGACTTGCCCAAAGTCATATAATTAATAAATGTCTGAGGCCAGTTTTGATCTTGTCTTCTTGACTCCAGGTCCAGTCTTTTTTTCCACTGTGCCACCTTGCTAGATTTCATTTTATGGGTGAGTGAACAAAGGTCTCTAGAGAGGTTGTGACTTACATAAGGTGACAACATAGGTCCTATGACTCCAAATCCAGAACTCTTTCCATTGAACCACACAGCCTCTCCTTTGTGGTAAAGTAGAAGTTTCATATAACCTTTTGCTTTCACCACCATAATGTTATCATCATTTGTTTTTGTGTATTATAATTATCTATTACCACATTTAAGTTCACCACCTACTGAACTGTGAATTCAAATGTAGACACTCTACTGAGCCATAACTAAATTTTATACCTTCCACAGAGCATGATATTGAACTTTGTACATAGTAGGTATCTAACAAGTATCTGTAAGATAAATTAATGCCCTAATAATGGGAAAATGTTGTGTGAGATTCAGGGTCAGGGAGAGATTCCAAGATGCTCATATTGGCTTCAGTGAGAAGCATCAATATTATTACCAGTAGGGCCGGCTAGGTGGCTCAGTGAATAGAGCACTACCCCTGGAGTCAGGAGGACCTGAGTTCAAATCTGGCCTCAGACACTTAACACAAAAACTAGCTATGTGACCTTGGGCAAGTCACTTAACCCTAGTTGCCCTTCCAAAAAAAGAAAAGAAAAGAAAAGAAAGAGTCAATCTGAGCACCAGCAAGAATCAGCACAGTAAAGCAGACAAAGTGTTGTATTTGGGCCAGAAAGACTTAATTTTGAATTCTACTCCCAGTCCCTCTCTCTGAGCCTCAATTACCTCATCTGTAAAATGAAGGGGTTAGACTGATGACCCTTAAGGTTCTTCCCTACTCTCAATGTGGGATCTCACGATCTTAGACCTCCCTGATGTCTTCTAGTAGAAAAAGATTTCTCCCACCCCAGTTACTTGTATCTCTTGAGTTAACTGCTCCTAGATACTCATCCTATTTTATTTTGTATATAGATTTGTATATAACTCAGAATTCCCCATGCGATTATAATCTCTTTGAGGACAGGAACCATGACATTTTTCACTTTTGGATCCCTGGCACCCATCACAGATACATAACGGACACTTATTGTGTGTTTCTTAAATTAAATCAGCTCATGGACCTTTCTGAAAGCCATCACAGTTACTGATGCATCTTGTGGAGTTTGAGGCTTCATTGTACTGTGAATAATCATGATCAGATGATGCCAGGTGATACAAGTGACTATGACAGCTTTTGGGCTTCCTCCAGGTAAGCTTTGGATGGAATACTCTCTCAAGGTAGCTTTTCTTTGGGCAGAATCTATATTCTGCATCCTTAGCTCTCTCAGGATATATTCTGGAACATTTTGCAGTTTGAGAGGGCCAGTGGGTATAGACTAATCTGCAGTTTTGAGAAGCACATGGTTCCCAGGCACTGCTGATTCTGCTGGCAAGGGTTATCTGCTTTCATTTTATGGACAGCATAAAACAAGGTAGGGAGAAACTAGAGTCAGAAACAGCAGACTGAACACTATTAGACAATCCATGTGAAAGAGAATAAGAACCTAAGCCAGGGTTCTGGTCTTGGATGTAGGGAGACGGATACAAATAAAAAAGATATTACAGAGTTTAAATAGGAATGACTTTACTAGTGATTAGAAACAAACAGAGGTGTGAGAGACAAGGAGATGTTATGGTTTGGAGGTTTGTTTGTTTGGTTGGTTTTTTTGCTTTTTCAGGGGAAGGCAATTGGGGTTAAGTGACTTGCCCAAGGTCACATGGCTAGTTTTTGTGTTAAGTGTCTGAGGCCGGATTTGAACTCAGGTCCTCCTGACTCCAGGGCTGGTGCTCTATTCACTGCACCACCTAGCCACCCCATTTGGTTTGGAGTTTTGATGACTGGGAGAGAGGTGGTGGTGGTTAATTTCTTTGTGTTCCCATTGGAGTTGTTGTTGTTAGAACTTTTGTTTTTGTTTGTTTTGTGCCTATTGTGCCCCTATGAGATGTAGACATAGCAAAATGGATTGAGAGCTGTCCTTGAAGTCAGGACAACATGGGTTCAAGTCCCATCTCTGATCCATACTGGCCATGTGACCCTGGTCAAGTCACTTAATCTCTCTTCTCTAGGCAACTGAGACTGGCATTTGCAGAGAAGGTGCTAACCTGTATTAGAAGAGAGTTTCTTCATATGGGAATTTCCTATGTCAATGAAATCACAGGGCTAGTAATTATTCCTATATTTATCCTAAGATAACAAAGGTCTTAAAGAAATTCACATACACAAATCAAGGAACAGAAGAAAGATATAGGAGAAAAACAAATAAAGGGGACATGTGAAGAAAAGTAAAATAATAATAGATTAACATTTATAGAGTACTTTATGGTTTGCATAATACTTTACATGTTCTTTTTAATTTTACATATTTGAATAAGCAACGTGATTAAACATACAGCAATCTTATTATGAAAGATGTGGTTAATAGAAGACCAGCTCTGGAGTCAGGAAGACCTAGTTTTGAGTTCTGCCTCTCACACATACTTGACACTTAGCCTGTTAGTGCCTTGGGCAACTCTATTAAACTCAAGTCACAGAATAGTTGCTCATCTGTGTTGGTACAGGGAGTTTTTTTCACCTAGGACTTTTCTATAACAAAAAAAGCACAGGTTTGGTCCCTATTCCTAAGTTCCTATCATATACACAACATCAATTTAGAGAATAGATTTGGAGAAATATCCCCATTAGATTTGAAATCAAAGGATATCTGGATTAAAATCCTGGTTTTGCTACTTATTACTGTATGACTCTGTGCAAGTCATTTCATGATGTTGAATATCAGTTTCTCATCAATAAAATGAGATGGACAATCTAGATAACCTTTCAGGTCTCTTCAACATCTTGATCCATTATTTCATGTTCTAACACATTTCAGTCATATTGAAGACCTGTTTATGCCATGCTTTGGTTGGGCACCATTTGACAAAATACAGTTTTCAAAGCCCCAGGACCTCTTTGTCTAGCTCCAAATCCAAGATTTTGAGTGTTCAGAAAAGATCTTAATACCATTTAATGAGCTCGATTTGAGGGAGTAGGGAGAGAGAAAGAAGAAATAGAAATCAGATTTCAGTCATAGCTGATTATTACTAGGCAGGCATTTAGTTTGCAAGCAATCCACAGTTGACCCCAAGCACCTATTTTTACCCTCATCTGCAGATAATCCTCATTGCCACTCTAGTTAAAGATTCCCAACATCAGTGCTTCTGTGATGACCTCCTGTGATTTTGGCTCTCACAGGAAGACTAGCTTTTCTATCTAAATTAGTCTTCTTTTATCCTGTGCAGTTTTATCTAAGCTATTGCCTCCTGACTTTCCCACAGGACTTAATCTTCAGTCTTGACATTCATTCAGGTAACTGAATTTGACCTTGAATTAGAATTATTATCAGGAATAAAATGGTTTTGCTTCTTGTTTTCTTTAAAGGGTGATAGTTTCTTTTCTTGTTGAGAGACAAACAGGCACACACACACACTAGAGTCACAGAGTCACAGGGATGTCCTATTTTCTTCTAGTTTATCCTTGTACCCTTGGGTAGAACTGAATTCTTTTTTTTTTCCTTCCTCCTTCCCCCTCTCTTTGTCTCCTTTTCTCCTTCCCTATTTCCCCCTCTCGCTTCTTTCTTTTCTTCCCTTTTTCATTCCTTCCTTATTTCCTTCTTTCCTCAAACATTTAAAAAGCACCTATGTACAAGACCCTGTGGAAAGCTCTGGGGAAGACTCAAAGAAGAATAAAATATTCCCTCCGTATTCATGAAACTCACAATCTGATATATTTCAGATAGGTGAGATGATATCTAAAACATTTAATAGACAGACTTACTTATCGTTTCATTTAAAATATTTAAGATATAATATCCCCAACATACTATTCATTTTGATGAGAGATGCAGTCTGGCACATAGTGGATAAAGTGTTGGTGTTGAAATCAGAAGACCTGGGTTTAAATTCTACCATTCACGATTTTTAACTATATGATCCCAACTTTTATGAGCAACAAGAAACTCTCTAAGACTGCTCTCAGTCTGAATATGTCTCTAAGATGGCCACAGTAAAGAGGTTAGGGAGGTTCAGTATCCAGCCAGGAAAACTCCCATCTGCTTTATCAGTAGCTCTTCAGATCCAGAGACATTTCCATATGACCAGTCAATGCACTCTTAAAGATCTCTGGTCCTTACCATTTACCCTACAGCTGCATCATTAGGAACACCAGGTCCTGTTCTCCTTAAACCTGAACCTTTCTATGTATGCTGACTTTCCCCCTCCCCCCCCCCCACACACACACACATACACACACTTAAAATGTAGACCCACTGCAATCGGGGATTGTCTTAGCTTCCTGCTGAATTAGTATCCACAGCACTTAGCACAATGATTGGCTAAGCACTTAATAAATGCTTTTTCATTCATTCATTCATTTCTAAAATAGTCACCCATGAAACAAATGTGCACATGTACAAATATGAGCATGCTTACTGGTAAAGCACACACACACAATGCTGAAGAAGAAGTGGGAGAATATGAAAGCCTCTCTCTTTTCAGAGGTGAGAGACTACAGATATGGGATACATAATACAACCCACGCCCATATAGGATGCACACATTGGTGGTCTTTGCTTTGGAAGTTCACCTTATTCTATTTATTTGACAATTTTATGGAGCTTAATCAAATCTAACTCTGTACTGAAATACTACAAAGCTTGTTTGGGGCTGTGGACTGTGGAAAAGAGCAAAAATACAAGGAGAAAAACCTCTGTGAGGTCCGAAGTGGCCTAATCCTGAACAACAACCAAAAAAAAGTGGGAGGGGGGACGTTTGGGCAGGCAGCAAGTCCAGTTTGGCTGAGATCCTCTGTCACATCAAGCATCTGCTTCCAAGTTTTTTCTCTGTTTCTGGATCTCTGGACCTTTCCACTCATACTCTTTGCCATATTACACACACACACATATACACACACACACACAATCCAGATCTGCAGGCCCTTAGTTATATATCAAGTGATATATAAATATATATATATATCAATTATATGTATATATATATATATCAATTGCATATATATACATATATATATTAAGGCCCTAAGAATATATCAATTCCCCACCTGGCTCTCCCATCTAAAATGTTTCCATTCTCCATAGTCCCTGGACCCTAGAGGAGTTAATACTTTCCTATGTGGTTCCCAAAGCTTGCTCCCCTGGAGTTTCAGCTTGCTCTGCAATGCACTTGCTATTATCTCCTTAATCTCCTGAAGGCTTCTGGGGCTCCAAGCCTGAGAATCCTTCCCCCTCCTTATCCTGACTTTTTGTTTTCTGGAACATTTATGTTGTCTGAATTATATTTTTATATGTTTATTAAATCTAGTTTCACCATCCATCCTACCCATGAGTCAGCCTGATAAAATAGAAAGAGCATACCCAATCTTGGAGTTAGAATCGGGACGACTGGTTTCAAGACCTAGCAGTGGCACTATTAACCATGTCATTTGGAGCAGGAATTTCCCCTCTCAGTCTTCTTATCTATATTGTAGATAGTTGTGAAGTTCTCTGATTGTAAAATTCTCAAATACATTAACCATACATTAGATGTGTTTGTGTGAAGATGATTTGGAGGTTTTAGTGGAATGGCAAAAGAAGAAGAAAGAAAGAAGGAAAAAAGGAGAAATGACCTGGCATCCAAAATAAGTTAATATGATCTTAGGCTATACTTAGAAGCACAATTTCCAGAATAAGGGAGATGAACTTTCTATTTTCCTCTCCTCTGATCATACTGCATCTGGAGTGCTGTGTTCACTTTGAGGGTTGGGAAACATTTTGGGAAAGATATTAATAAGATTAAATGAGTCCAGAGGAAGGTGGCCTGATTGATGATAAGCTTAGAGACTACCACCCAGTTTAAGGAAATGTGATTACCTTGGAAAAGGGAAGACTTAAGGGAGACATGACAGTTATGTTTAGGCATTTGAAAGGCAGTCACGTGGAAGAGAGATTAAACTTGTTTTGTCTGACCCCTGAGGTTAAGAGTAGAAACAACAAATTGAAGCTGCAGAGGAAATGATTTAGGAACCTATGAGGAGGAAAAGAACAACCACAATAAAAACCTTTCGAATTGTGAAAAGGGGAAACGGGCTGCCTTAGGAGGCTCTCAGAGTCTTTTTATTGGAGATATCTCAGTGATAAATACCAGGGTAAATGCCTGTCATGTATGTCCTAGGAGGGATTCCTGCTCAGATGGGGTTCTCTAGCTTCATATACAGGGTCTCTAGGAGCCTGTGACCCAAAGGGCAATGGAAAGATGCACAGTCAGTGTAAACAAACTGTAGCATATTGCCCACAATGATGTCAGAAGTAACATAAAATACTCCAGCAAGGACATATATGCCTGGAAATGAGAGTGGACATTTAATGCTACAAAAGTGAAAGAAAATATGGATACCTCTTGGCTATGGTGCTATTCATGAAATATTAAAATATCCCAGAGGAAAACCTTTAGCATTGAGGGTATTCTGTTGAGTATAGATGATAGAGATAGAGACACTGTTCTGGGTCTTCATTTCCACAGCCCAGTAAGGATTTGTCTTAGAATTAAAGATGACTCCCTATACAGTGTGCAAACATTTCCAGTAATACAATATTTGAGGATGATTGAGTCCTAATTAGTCCAATACAAAGGCTATACCTTTGTCTAAAGAAAACCAAAGCTGAAGGACCTAGCCAACAGGATTATGCAGAAATTCAATTCAGTCCCCTGGATGGGAAGCCTCATTTCTAAAGCCTCTGCTTAGAACCATGTGACCCCAGGCCGAGAAAGAAGAGCAAAACAAAACAACAAAACATGGCCTTGGGAGAGGAGGGAACCACAGGGCCCCAGATTCAGAGGCAGATCTGCAAACAATTCTTGTGTCAGACCATGAGCTTCAGGAACTCCAGCCTCAGCAATGGAATAGCAATGTTAGAACAGCAGAGTAGTTCCTGTAAAAGGTCAGCTTCCTAAGTAAGTTTATGTACAAAGCTGTGACCTAGTACCTTAGCAGCATATTTTGGAGAGCAAGATGGAATGAGAGACTAGATACAGTAAGGAATGGAGTCATGATAGAAGCATTGAAGCCAAAACTTGCCATTCATTAGTAATCTGAGTTATTTAGACTGCAGATCTGGAAAAGAAAAACGTAATCCATTCTCTAGCAATCCTAAATTATTCCTCATTAAGAAGTTCACACCCAGGATTGGACTCTATGTCCAGAGAACTTTTTTTGATTCCCAGGAAGATGGGGCTCATTGGAAAGGTCGGCTTGATTCTTTAGTAGATGAGTGCTTAGCGGTATTTCAATTACAGATAGTATTATATGGTCTGAAGTTCACTGAAGGGAGAAGGATTGAATCTTTTTTTTTAAGCAATCAGGGTTAAGTAACTTGCTCAAGGTTACACAGCCAGTTATTTCTGGGTGTGGTGCTGAGTATCTGAGCCCAGATTTGATCCCCAGGTCATCCCGACACTGGAGCTGGTGCTCTTACTCACTGAGCCACCTGGCTGCCCCTAAGCAATTGGGGTTAAGTAACTTGCTCAAGGTTACATGGCCAGGTGTTTCTGGGTGGGTGCTAAGTGTCTGAGCCCGGGATTCGATTCCCAGGTCATCCGGACACTGGAGCCGGTGCTCTTACTCACTGTGATACCTGGCCACCCCAGGATCGAATCTTTAATTACCTTAAGTGTTTTCTCTTTGCATATGCATGCAAAGATGTCTATACAAATAACCCAAATGTCTTCTGATGGTTCTGGAGGACTATATAAATCCCTGGGGAAATGGGGTACATGGGAAAGGATAGGAAAGTTATCTTTAGTGTTCATAGGAATGATGTGAGGTCTTTCATTTTATATATTTATTTTATTTGGTTTTGGTCAGATAAAATGAAGCCTGCTCTGTGTTCAATGTATATACTCAACCTGAAGACTTATATGGCCTTTGAGTCCTCTTTTGCCTTTTCTGTAAAGAAATAAGATTGAGACATATACTGGCACTTCTAGAGGAAAGTGTATTGAGACAAATTGTACCAGATTTGGAAGTGCTTGGGGGAAATTCAAGATGGGGTCATGAGCCAAAAAGAGTGGATTTTGAGGAACTCTAAATTCAGCCTGGATCATGAAAACCCCAAACTTTGACTTTGGACCATAGGCTATAGATTTATGAAAGAACACAGGCAGGAATATCAATCAATCAGAGTGTTTGTTAAGCATTTTATTGTGTGTTAGGCACTGTTCTAAGTGATGGAGAGAATGAGAAAGCATAGCTATGTTACAATCTGCACTGGGAGAGGGAAGATCCACATAGGTAAATCATGGTTCAGTGTAGTTAATTTTATTGAAGGAGCTTCCTACAGCTAACATTATCTTCTTGGCTAGAAGAGGCTCAGCCAGTCTAATAATCCCTTATAGCAGTTGAATGGAATATAAGGAACAAATCAAGTGAGGGGCATGTCTTTCCCACCATGCCATATGCCCAGGAAAGAGAGGAGAAAAGTGGCAAGAATGGGAATAAAAGGAATAGCAGGAAAGAAAAAGAGATTATTAATAAAATTAATAGCAGCATGGAAACACAAAAGGAAGTTGCTTTTAAATGGAAGAATAATTAAAAGGTTCCCCTAGGAAAGGAAAATAATTTGTAAAGTTGGTTTTATACTATATTCAAAGTAAATTAGATATATAATTTCACTGGATACTTGGTCATCTCAAATCATAGAGTTTTGGAGGACACTTTTTAAAAGATAACAAAAATACCATTGAGAAGAAAATTACATTTTATGTACCACTATCTGTTACAGAAGATCAAGAGATATGGAAATTTCATGTCAAATTTGATTTTTAAAAATAAGCCTAATTAAATTAACATGTACTCGAATATTCAATGACTTCCATGAATAACTAGGAATAGTAGAGGCCAATGAATTAGGAACTACCAGACATGGCAAGTAACAACATAACAAAAATGTTAAATTGCTTTATTCTAATAGACAAAAAGTCACTAGTTATTCTTGTTCCCTTTGTGTAATCAAACAATCAACTTATTAAAGAAAATGTTATATTAATATCAATTAGAAGGAAGAATAAAAATGAGAAGATATGACAGGCAATTTAAAAAATTTCAAACTGACCTATTTAAATAAGCTAGTGACATTGGAAAATGGAACTTGAATAAAACGAAATGGACACAATCTAAGTAACATTTAATTGATATGAATTAATTGCCACAAAGAAGAGATGAAAGAGTCTAGAAACCAGATTAACCAGATATTGAGCATATCTTCAAACAATAAGATATGGTAGCTAGAGATAATACTGGCTTAAAATATAAATTCATGTAGAATGTCATACTGAGCAGGACAGTAAAAGAATATAAACAGTATTATCTTATAAAATAGTGAGAAATCACAGAATTTTGAGAGTTTGAACGGATAGCAGCAGTCCTCTAGTCTAACTCATATTTGAAAGTAATTCCCATTACAACATACACAGTGGAGGGGGGAAACCAACCAAACAAACAAATACGCAAGCTTACAGAATGTTTGGGGGAAAATAATTAAGACAGACCATCAAGAGGAAAATTAAGAGTGAAATTGGAAAGAAAATAAATAGATGAAAAAGGGAAAAGATCTGCAAAAATAAGTATAAAAAGTTCTTTTTATCCATCAATAATAGTGGACATATCACACTCAGATTTTAAAATCACAGTTCTCTCAGTGTTGCATGAGGAAGTAGATATAGCTCCAAAGAAAATAAAGGTGATAAAAGCATCTAGACTTGATGCCAATCCAGTAGAGATCTATAACGGGGGTGATCTAGTTTTGATGGCAGAATGGGATTGGTTCTCAAGAAACATGAAAATGGATGAGATATCAAATACTTATGAAAATACATGTTTATTTTTTAAAATTTGAAGAAAAATTCAGTAACTACCACATTGTGACTACTTTCTCATCACTACGGAGATTTAATGAAGCTAATCTATGCATGTGTTCAGTGCAATCTGGATGAAGGTATTAGAAGACTACATACAGGCATTCGCAAATAAAACTTTTCAGTGAGCCACATTTTATAGCCATACAATTGACTAAAAGGTACAGAGAACACAAGATGCCATTGTGCTTTTTATTTATGGAACACAAAAAGGCTTTTACTTGAGGAGAACAAGTTTTTAGCATCTTAGAGGCTCTACTCCAACAAGGTATGTTCTTACATGGTTTGGTCAGAACGATATGAGATTCTCTGAAAGATGTAACAGCAGAGATAACTTTGTGTTATGATCTTATCACTATTAACTAAATTGAGGTATAAAAGAAAGATATGTGTCTTTGCTAAAAGTATTTGCCAATTAATACAAAGCAGAAGAGACAGTCAGTATCTTGAGGTCCAGGTCTAAGCTCATCTATGAAAGACATTTCCTTTGTTAGACTCTTAAGCACCATGGCCACTGTGATAAGGGGGAGGATGGTAAGGTAAATCTACCCCAACCCCTTATTAGAAGTTCATGAGAGTCATGTATAAGTCCCAAATGGAGTGTTCAAAAGAAGCAGCCTATCTCCTCACTCCTATATCTATCTATCCACATATGGAGATATCTATCTCTATCTAGAGATATTGTCAAGTACTGATTTCAGAATCAATATTCTTTCCCTATATCTACAGAGAAATATTTAGGGAGGAAGAGAGAAGGAGGAGGAAAAGGAGGAGGAGGAGGAGGAGGAGGAGGAAGGAGGAAGAGGAGGAGAGAGAGAGAAAGAGAGAGAGAGAGAGAGAGAGAGAGAGAGAG
>NW_027187359.1:23797069-23810829 GCF_028583685.1 Petaurus breviceps papuanus | reverse complement strand
GAGAGAGAGAGAGAGAGAGAGAGAGAGAGAGAGAGAGAGAGAGAACCAGTCTACTGAGCCTACTGAGAGGATAACTTTTCTGGGATATGACTCAGAAAACTAGCATCTTTAACACTATGCACCCAGTCAAAGGAACCAAAGGACTATCCGGGAGTCATACATGTTCTTTAGTAAATGACCAGAGAATATAATGCACCAAAAAAAGCCTAAGCACATGCCTTGGTCCAAGGAAAGAGTTCCAATCAATCCACCCTGGCTATATTTATTTCATTTTTTTTTCATTTCATACATTATAAATTGCAGTAAGAATGTGTGACCAGCAATTCACTAAACTTGGGATGCCATGTCTTCCCAAAGATGGTTCCCCATGCCTGGGATGCACTTTCTTCACTTCTGCCTCTTAGAATTCTTAACTCCCTTGAAAATTCAGGTTAGGTACCCTGTAATTACAAACCTTTCCTTATTCCTAATTGTCTGTACTCTCTTCCTCTTTATGTTATTTATATATATTTATATATATATAAATATATATTTATATATATTATTACCTATATTTATTTTTTTTATGTACACATTGCATGGTCCAGTAAATCTAAAGGAAGGGAAAACTTCATTCTCACCTTTGTCTCTCCATTGCCTGCAATATATTAACTATTTAACAAATACTTGTCAAATAGATCTTAATTGACCCATTTATCTCAGAGTTTCAATGTTTCTAGGCAACTACTTCTTTTCTTGGATCCTCAGAAAGGAAGCCCATGGGATTTGGTGGGAAGGGAATCTGGACATCCTATTTACAAGTAGAGCTTATCTGGTCACTGACTGATGACAGGCAAAGCCTCTTTCTGGAAAAAAAAAAAACTTAAAAAAAACCTGAATCTACTTATCATTTGGCTTAGCAATAGTGGTATTGACACCACCTGCAAAAAGACATGTATTTACAGTGTGATTCCATTGGGAAGGAATATTGTAATACTTACACTAAGGAATAATGGAAAATAAATATATGCTGATGGTTCAGGGACTCTTTTCTCACCAGTGCTGTAGTTACTCCCCCAAAAGTAAATTGAATGCTCAGGAAGGCACATTAACTCTCCTCTGGGCCCTCCAAGATGTTCCTATCCCAGTGGCCAGAAGGGATTTATGTAGAGTCCTGAGCACCTGGCTGACTAGAAACTAGGACGGTGGAGAGAATTGGAATCACAGACTATCAGTTGAGGGTTCTGCCTGCTTAAAGAGGAGATAGAAGAGCCTGGAAAATGAGGACAATTACACCATATAAATGCTGGATGCCCAGATACTTTGGAGCCGAGTGTCCCTGTCTTAGGGAATGGAGGGATTACATATCTAGAGATGGAAGAATTCTGGAACTAGAAATGGCCTAAAGGAAAGCTAGTCTAATGCTTTCTTTTTACAGATAAGAATACTGAAGGTCATGGAAGTGCAAAGATTTGCCGAAGGTCACACAAGTGATAATTAACAAGAGTAAGATTTGAATTCAGGTCATCTGATTTCAGAATCAGTAAACTTTCCCTGTATCTACAGAATATGGTTGATCAGTATGGACTTGATAAGAGTTGGTGAAAATAAGATTATACTTCAGCTACCAAAGATATAACCTTTTTCTTTGGTGAAGAGTGAGAACATTTGTGACAGTAATACAATCCTAAATTAATGTCTATTTATACTGGGATAAGGCAACCCTCTGCCATCACTAGAGGGGGTATTAGTGGGAAAATGACCAATGGATCGATGTGTTGCTTGCTGTCCCTAAATCCAAGGGAACATGTCAGGCCAATAGTCAGCACTGTATATTAAAATGATTATTGACTGAGGAGTGGGATTAACTTGGTTCAAATCTAAATTTTATTACTTGCTGTGTGACCTTGAGCAAAACACTCAACATTTCCAGGCCTCAATTTTCTTATTTGCAAAGCGATGGAAATGAACTGGATGATCACTAAAATTCCTTTCAACCAATCAATCGATAAGGCACTGTGGTAGATACTGGTATAGAAGTTCAAAGAATTAAACAATCCTTGTTCACAAGATGGTTACATGCTGATGGAAGAGACAGTGTTGTACATAAACAATTATATGCAGAAGAAAGAAAAACTAGGGAAAAAAAAAACAAAACAAATACATAGCAGTTAAAAGTAAGGTAATTTGGGGGGCGGCTAGGTGGCACAATGTATAGAGCACCAGACCTGGAGTCAGGAGGACCTGAGTTCAAATCTGGCCTCAGACACTTAACACAAAACTATCCATGTGACCTTGGGCAAGTCACTTAAGCCCCAATTGTCCTTCCTTCCCTTCTCCAAAATAAAATTAAATTAAATTAAAAGTAATTCAAGAGGAAGGATACTAGCAGTTGGGGGTGTCTGGAAAGACTTCTTTTAAAAGATGGTGCTTGAGTTAAATCTTAAAGGAAAAGAGGAACTGTATGAAGGCAAGGTGAGAAGGCAATCATTGTATTCTAGTCACGGTCAATGGCCAGTGCAAGGTGTAAGGACTGGAGATGGAGTGCTGAGTGGCAGCAAGAGACAGAAGGCCATTTTATCTAAGTCACACAGCAAGGGAGTCAGAGTGATGTAAAATGAGACTGGAAAGATAGGTTAGGGCCCTATTATGAAGGGTTTTAAATGCTAAGTAGAGGAGAATACTAATACTCTTTAACTCTGTGGTAAAAGGGAACTATTGGAGTTGATTGAGTAGGGGATCACAATGATACCATATAGCACATACAAAACAAGGAATCAGGGAAAATAGTACATATTGGGGGTAGTGGTAGGGAAGAGTAAATCAGACTATATATAACAACAAAAAAAATAAAATACTCATTTCCAGCCTTAGCAGATAATGGCAAGAACTAATCAGTCATCCTTAATTTATCTGCTGCAGGCTTTGGAAAGAAATGACAACTAATTGTCCTGTTTATTTGTCCAGACTTTGAGTTCATCTGTATAGAGAACTCCCCACATGGAGAGTCCATTTAATGTGTAGCAAATATAATTCATTTTTGCCTTTATATCCTAACATCAAATATAATGCCTGATCCAAAGTAGTTGCTTAATAAATATTTGAGTGAATGAATGAATGAATGAATGAATGAATGAATGAATGAATGAATATATATATATATTTGTACCTTATAGTCTTTGGCAATTGCCTGGAGCACAGAGAGATTAAATGACTAGCTGAGGGTCTTATTGTATAGGTTACAGTAAAAACCTTGAACCCAGGTCTTCTGGATACCATATTCACTAGCCTGAGCTGCCTCTAAGAAACCATTATTACTATTGTAAATTACAGGAAATAAAAGAAGCCTGGGACATTTTATTTCAAGGTCAGAAAATTTGGCGTTAACCTCGTCCATTGCCCTAGAAACTACAATTAATTCTATAAATAATAAATTCTGTCATTGAATTATTAACCCTATTAAAAAGTCAGCAGCAAACCCTCCCACTGTAAATCTTCCCTTCTTTCACTGAGTTAATTTTTTTTACATAAGTTGCTGTAAATTTTTAAAACTCTCTCACCCAGCATTGTGTTCATTGATATTAAAAAACAGCTTGATCGTTCACTGTAATGTTTAGTGTAATTAATTAAATCCCTGAATGCTCTAGATAGGAAATATATTTTAAAATAAATGACATATTTTCCCCCTCTCCTTTTCTGGTCCCCATTAGTTATGTATGTATGTATGTATGTAATAACACACACATATATATATGTGTGTGTACATATATACACACTTGTAAACAGTATGGAAATAATGGTTTAATTAAACTGATATGACAGGAAAAGGAGCTCTGGGGAATATTTTATTTGGGGGGAGGGGACTTCTATTCACCACAGGCTGGGGCAGGGGAAGGCTAGAAAGAAACGTTGATCATGGAATAGTTGGAAAGATACAAGAGGGAGAAGAAATTTTTAAAAATAAAGTGATGGTTGGACAGCAAAGGACATGCTACTTGAAGCAACATCTTTGGAAATGATGAATGTCTGACTTCGATCTGTGTTGTGTCCTTAAACCATTTTCTTCAAAGGAAATAAAAAAAACTTCACCATCATATTTTATGAAGAATGTTTTCTTCACTTTTCAACAAAGGTTTGTAAGCCTTTGATCTTTTGATTGTCCAGAAATAATGATTTGTTTGTTCTAAAAATAGTCTTCCCCAAGGATAAAGAGTAAATTTATTTTTCAGCACTTCCATGCTGAACCAAAAGGAAAAGAAGATAAATCTATTGACGGCATGCCATGTATTAAATTTAGTGTTGATGTTCCAAGAAAATCTTCTTTAATATTTTTAGACCAAGATTAATGTATTTGCAGACAATTTTAGGCTATAAAGAGAACAAAACTCAACATCTGTTTCATTGTCTGTGTTCCCTATACAGTTTTCTTGCCTAAAAATGTAGAAGGCAGGCTGTAGGGAGCAAATATATAATTCAGGCTTCTCCTTCCAACAATGTAATAACTTCTTTGGGGGATTCAGAACATTTCTTGAATTCTGTATTTTGACAGAAGATTAATTTGGAAAGGTTTGGCTTTATTAAACACTGCCTGATGGAGACTTCCAATGTCCATTACATAGCACTTAGTACAGTAAATGCTAAATTACCATGTAACAGGTTTAGAAATGCATGTGCCATCCATATGGTTGCTGAAGGGATTCAATATGGCCATCCTGGTTAAAATTACTACCAAATGAGCCTGGAGTGATGAGACACTGATGATGCCCAACACGTCTAGCAAGCCCTCTCATAGAACCATTGCTGCAGGGTGAGAGACTCCTGTCAGTGTTGCCATTTTAAATCCTATCATTCAGCAGGTCATAATCACATTCCACTTAAAAATCAATTCTAGTTTGAAAATTTAGGAAGTTATTAGTCTGAGAAATTATTACCAATTTTACTTTTCTTAACATTTTGATTTGCTTCTCAGCAAAATAAAATTTTGATACATCAAAATTATTTCCTTTACTGTAGGTTCTTTTTTCTAAGCAGCTCATTTTAAAAAATGATTCTTTTGTTTATTTTCATACGACACTTTGTGAGGTAAAGGACAATGTATTCTCATTTTACAGACTGAAACAGAAGCACAGTATTAAGGGTAGCTAGAATTTACACAGAATTTTCCTATTTGATTTACACAAATTTGTGACATAAATTCTAGAGAAATTATTTTACAGGTAAAGAAAAGAGGTTCTGGGGCCACAGTCAGGATAACACAAGATCTAGGCACTTCTACTTTAAAGGCATGGAAGACTTGGAATATGACTTTCTGGAGAGCAAAGGAGCTAGCTAGTAGTACAACAAATAATCTCCTATGCAGTACAACTGAACATAATCCTTCAGGGGGAAAAATGGATAATCAGTGAGATAGAAGACTTTTAAGCATTCCTGATGAAAAGACCAGAGCTGAACAGAAAATCTGACTTTCAAATAAAAGCCTCAAGAGATGCATAAAAAAGAAAATAGGAAAAGGAAATCATACATGACTTAATAAGGTTAAACTGTTTATATTCTTACATGGAAAGATGATATTTGTAACTTATAAAAGCTTTCTCATTATTGAGGCAGTTAGAAAGAACACATACATACACACACACAAAAGGTATACGTCTTAGTTGTATATGAAGGGGTAATATCTAAAAAATAAAATAAAGTGGTGAGAGAAGAATGAACTAGGAGAAAAAGAAAGGGAAAGGTAGACTGGAGTAAATTATCTGAAAAATAAAAGAAACAAAAGCTTTTACAGTGGAGGGAAAGATGGAGAAGGTGGGGTGGTAGTGAGTGAATCTTACTCTCATCAGAATTGACTCAAAAAGGGAATAACATGTGTACTCAATTGGGTATACAAATCTAGCTTGCCCTATAGGAAAGTAGGAGGAGAGGGGATGAGATTATAGGGGTGGAGGGAGAGAAGGCAGGGCAGATTAGAGGAGTTGGAAGTCAGAAGCAAAACAATTTTGAGGAGAGACAGGGTGAAAGGGGAAAGAATAAAGTAAAGGGGGGGATAGGATGGAAAGAAATACAGTTAGCAATAGTAACTGGGGAAAATTTTGAAGCAAGTTTCTCTGATAAAGGTCTCATTTCTCAAACATATAGAGACCTGAGTCAAATTTATATATAATTGCCATCCCCTAATTGATAAATGATCAAAGGAAATGAATAGTTTTCTGATGAAGTAATCAAAGCTACCTATAGTCATATGAAAAATGATTTAAATCAGGGTTGATTGGAGAAATGAAGGTTAAAACAATTCTGAGGTACTAATCTCATACCTATTAGATTTGCTAAGAGTACAGAAAAGAAAAATGATAAATGTTGCAGGGGATGTGGAGGAAAAAGGAACATTAATGCATTGTTGGTGGAGTTGTGAATGGATTCAATCATTCCATGGAGAAATTTGGAACTATGCCCAAAGCATTATAAAACCTTTGATACCCTTTGATCTAGTAATAGCAGTTCTAGGTCTATATCCAAAAAGAGATAAAAAACAAAAAGGAAAAGGACATGTCTCTGTGTGTGTGCACACACACATATTCACATACACACATACATCTTTATTTTTCTTGATGGTTTTTTGAGGGGCACTTATGTTTTCTTTCACAATATGACTAATATGGAAATGAATTGCTTGTTTTCTCAATGAGGGAGGTAGGGAGGGAAAGGACAGAATTTGGAATTCATAGTTTTAAAAACAAATGTTAAAAATTATTTTTACATGTAACTGGGGGAAAATAAAGTACTATTAAAAAAACATTAGATTCAGAGTCAGAGAATTTATATTTGTATTCTGGCTCTGATAATTGCTACCTGAGTGACCTTGGGCAAATAACTTCTCCAGCTTTAGCTTCCTTTGTAAAATCTGTAAAATGAGAGGGTTGGACTAGGTGGTCTCTGGGATTCCTTCCAACTCTAAATCCCTTCTCTTATGATGGTCTATCAAATTTGCCTCCCAGGCAAAGGTAACCCCTCCCAATTTCCCAGACAGGAAGGCTACAATCTGTGGAAAATTGTCTGGCAAATGTAAATTGCATTGTAGACCTTCAAGCTCTCAATGATATTAGTAGTTAGCATTTATGTAGTGCTTACACTACACTACACACACACACACACACACACACACACACACACACAGAACTTGAAAGATGCTTTACATATGTTTTCTCATTTGATCTTTACAACAATCCTGGATTTTATATTTTATACTATGAGGAAAGCAAGGCAAAGAACAGTTAAGTGATTTGCCTATGTCACACAACTAAATAAACATCCAAGGCAGAACTTGAATTCAGGTATTCCTGACTCCAACTCTAGCACTCTATCCAAAGTGCCATCTACTTGCCTTGAATTATATAAAACATTATACATAATATTCCAGAGATCTTAGTGCAGTTTTAAACTATTAAGTCTAAGACTGTGCTCATATTTTTGGGATATATATACATATATATATATATGTATGTATAATTGTTGTTGTTGTTATTGAAATAAAATGTCTTAAAGACTTGATGAAACTAACTTAAAAAAGAAAAAGAAAAAAAATTCTGAGGTGTTAGAGGTGGGATTGGAAGTGAAGTGTTTCTTTTTTTTTTTTTTTTAAAGCAATCAGGGTTAAGTAACTTGCTCAAGGTTACACGGCCAGTTATTTATGGGTGTGGTGCTGAGTATCTGAGCCCAGATTTGATCTCCAGGTCATCCCGACACTGGAGCCGGTGCTCTTACTTGCTGAGCCACCTGGCTGCCCCTAAGCAATTGGGGTTAAGTAACTTGCTCAACGTTACACAGCCAGGTGTTTCTGGGTGGGTGCTAAGTGTCTGAGCCCGGGATTCGATCTCCAGGTCTTCTCAACACTGGAGCCGGTGCTCTTACTCTCTGTGCTACCTGGCCACCCCTGAAGTGTTTCTTGATCCCAAGTCCAGCATTCTGTAGAAAGCCAAAGTACAATGACGATAATTTTCCTGATCTAGCCTTCCAAATGACCCAAAGCAATTATTGCATGACTGCCCCTTGGCAAACTTTTGCACCTGGTCACTCGAGGGAGCATGCCATAGTGGAAGGTACAATGACCTATATGTCAGGTAGTAGTCAGAGAGAGAAGTTAGTAGGACATAGGTATTCTTCTAATGTTGGGTACTGTCCTCTTCTGCCTGTCTGATGATTGACTTGGAATAAATGACCAATAAGGTAACCTCAGCTTTGAAAATTCTGTGCTTGGAAAGCATATTAAAGTTAAAACACTTATGCAGGTAACCATTTACTCAAATTTGGAACAAGGCCTTTAGGGACCCCAAGCAAATTTTGAGTTATGTCCTTTGCTTCTTATTGGCTACTCGGGGCTTTCACTTTTCACTGGAAGACAGGTATTTAACATCTCACACACACACAGAGCCTGCATAATTTTACGATGCCTGATTTTTCTTGTATTAATATCATCGTTCTGAAATACATCCCTTCATTGTGCCCTTCTCTGGGTTGTACTCCAAAGGGCCTTTTCTAACCTTCTTCCCACTTCAGATTATATTCATGTTATCATTGATTACATTGTTGTTGGACAGGAGATCACCAATTCACCCAAGAGCAAAATGAAAAATTTTGTGCTTGCTGTTTTCAATTTTATATAAATAATTGTAATGGAAATGCAAATTTAAAGATCTTCCCTGCCCCTAGGCTAAAGTGCACCTGGAGCCTGGGGTGGGAAGCTTGTTTTTCAGTAGATACTTTTTGATTGGCCAGTGGTTCCAGAAGGTTGTTACATTCTCTGAGCCAGGAGAAGGCTATATAAACCCTGATGTGAGGCTTTGCTTTGGGGCTCACTTTGAGAAGGGTTCTGTGATTTGATCAGATGAGACTCTGGGAAGCCATTATTGAGAGCTCCCCGGCTTTGAAAAACCCAGATGTTGATTTGGTATGTATGTAATGGTTGGACAATTTGGAAACCTGTCTACTTGATCTGTTTCTCTGTTTTGATAATTCTGTCTCTATACTCTGAAGTTTGGGGTGCTGACCTTTTTTCCCCTGAACTAGGTAAACGATACATATTTGACTGATTAAAGTAAGCTTGTTAACCCATTTTGAGTTGCTTTCCTTTAACAAAGCAGATCTAAGAACCTGTGTTGGCAGCTACCCTAGGGACGCTGGGGTGCTTGCTGCTACAAAAATTGGATCATTAATTCATCTCAATGACTTTTTTACTTTCTAGTAGTCTAGTTTAAGATACTAGAGCATCTAATCTGTAAATAGTTGTGGGCGGTCCATAATCTTTGACATATGACTTACATAGCATCTATTTGCAGGATAAATTCAGGATGACCTGAGTTCAAATTTTGCCTCAGACATTTATTGTGTAATCCTGGGAAACTCACATCACTTCTCTATTTCAATTTTCTCCTCTGTAAAATGGGGATAATGATATCACCTACCTCATAGAGTTGTTGTAACGACATGATGAGATAATATACTTACAGATAATAGAGATAAAATGAAATAATATACAAAAAGCTTTGCTTTGCAAAGATTAAAGTGCTAAATATTAGGTATTGTTAATATATTTTTAGATTTACTCTAGCATATCTCCACTTATTCTCTGGGAGTTCTTCTCTAATCCTTAGATCTACCAAGAAGATACTTCACATCGTTCTCTAAAATGTGTTTACATTATGTGGGGAAGGTTGAGGGGGTGAGGACTAGACCATAGACTTGTAATCTTCACTCTAAACTCTATATATACCTCCTGATACATAGAAAGATCATTATAAGCAAGCCTATGGAGTTGAACATGGCCATCACTTAGTGAGTCACTCTTATGGGTATGTGATTGAAAATAACCTGGACTACTTTGTATCTTTGGGTCTTTTCTCTAGTCAAATAGTTATTTTACTGAAGTTGATCTTTAGGGAAGCTTATTCCAATATATTTTCAATTTCAAGGCATCTACACACTCTAATTATTGCTGCCTAATATAATATATCATAATTTAGATATGTAGGCACAAATGCAGACATCACTTTTCTCTCACACCCCATTGGTAATTGTTGTTTCTTTGCTGAGATATTAGCTCAGTCATATGTGAGAATAATAAATAATTTGTATCATGATATCCAAAAATGTATCAAAACCTTCTTTTCAATACCACTGCTACTTATGCTGGGTTTTATATAAATTACCTCTAAGGTTCCTTCTTAGCTCTACATATATGATTCTATGAACTTTTGTTGAGGCCAAATATCCATTAAGTAATCTGAGATTTTACTTGTACTTGAACTAAATACATTTTTTTCTGAATCTACTTCATAGTGTAGCTTAAAGCAAAGTTTGGCATATAGGAGGGGTCAAAGAAGACTAATTGTTACATGGGTTTTATCTCTCCACAGAAACCCAGTCTGGATAAGTTTTGGTTTGCTCAGGGCTCATAATATTCCCTCCCCCTCAAAAAAAAAAAGGTTAAGGAAAGATTTTCAACTCTCTTATAAACACTATTGTAGAGAAAACAGCACATGATATGAAGTCAATATATGTGGATTTGAGTCTCAGCTCTGATACTAACTAGCTATATGACTATGAACAAGTCATTTTACTGTCTGAGCCATAATTTCCTCATCTGTAAAATGGGGTTAAGAAGTAAGTCAAGATGGCAGTGATAGGAAACTTTTTTGCCTAGTTTTCCCAATATGCCTCCTCCACAACATAGAAAATGCTCCAGATCAAATTCTGATCAGTAAAGCCAAGAAAAATTCACAGCAAGTCATTTTTACAGTGTAGGACAGCTTAGGAAGATAGAAGTCTGTGGACACTAGAGTAGGAGATGGTCAGAAGCATGGGTTGTACTATGAGCATCCCAGTACTCAGACATGGAAAGAGAACTGAGATAGAGGATCAGGGCATGGAGCACTGAGGCAGAAAGAAATCCTAAGAGAGAACCCTGAAATAGCACTGGGTGTAGGAATGGGTGCCATCTGGCAGCTCTCTCATCCATTATCCATTTCTGGGTCACAGTTCTAGGGCAGAGAAGAATGACCACAACTGAGACAGGAGCCCCTAAATGAGTTTTAACTGCACAATGAATTCTAGAAATTTAGTTGTGTGGCTCTGAACACAGCACCAGTAAATTCTAAGCATTAGCCCAGCACAAAAGCCTCCAATGGACAAACCAGGGCAGGAGACCCAAGCAAAAGGAGAGCCGGCAATTCAATCACTCTGAACCTACAGAATCTCCAAGAGATCTAACAGTGACTGAGTCTAGAAAAAGTCTACTGTGATTCAACTGCATCCATGCCAACATGGACAAATCTGGCTCAAGAACTTGCAGAACTCAGACCAGGGGGACAGTAAACAGGTGTCTCCCTGAGTCACATTTCTTTCGAAGCACCAAAAATTTGTAGACCACTAGGCTGCACTTTCAAAGTAGAAGAATATCAGCCCAAACACCCCCAACACTCACCAAAGGGAAACAGAACCCCCTGTTAACATGAAGTTCAAAGTCAAGAAGTAGGGTTAAAGAATTAGCAAACAAAAGAATTACAAGACCATAAAGAGCTACTATGGTGACAGGGAAGTTCAAGACAGAAACACAAAAGAAAGCAATGACTTGAAAATGTGTTGTTGTTCAGTTACTTTCAGTCATGTCCAACTCTTCCTACCCCCTTTTGGGGTTTTCTTTACAAAGAGTGGGGTGGTTTCCTTTTTCTTTCTCCATTTTACAGATGAGGAAACTGAGGCAACCTGGATTAAATAACTTATCCAGGGTCTCACAGCCAGCAAATGTCTGAGTTTTGATGTAAACTCAGATTTTCCTGACTCCAGGACCACTGTTCTATTCACTGTGCCACCTAACATTTAAAAATATATATTTAAAAAAAGTCTTAAGGAAAAATGTAGATTGGGCGCAAGCCCAACAAGAATTTATTTTTTTGTTTTTTTGATAGGCAATTGGGGTTAAGTGACTTGCCCAAGGTGACATGGCTAGTTTTTGTGTTAAATGTCTGAGGCTGGATTTGAACTCAGGTCCTCTTGACTCCAGGGCTTATGCTTTATTCACTGCACCACCTAGCCACCCCCCAACAAGAATTTCTAGAAGACTTGTAGCAAGAGCTGAAAAAAACAAAAAGTTAAACCAAATAAGAAAAGTAGAATAAAAATGGGAAAATAAATGCTAGCTATCCAATAAAATAGTGGGGGGTGGGGCAAATTAATAGCTTAGTAAAGAAGAAAAAGTGCAAAATCTTTTTTTTTTATTTTTTGCTTTTTGGAGGGCAGATGGGATTAAGCGACTTGCCCAAGGTCACATGGCTAGTATTGTGTGTGTAAGTGTCTGAGGTCATAATTGAACTCAGTTCCTTCTGACTCCAGGGCCAGTGCTCTATTCACTGTGCCACCTAGCCTCCCAAAAGTGCAACATCTTACTAAAGAAATTAACTCCTTAAAAACTGAAATTGGCCAAATGGAAGATATGACTCCTTGACACAAAAGGAATTATTTTAAAGTAAAATGATTGAAAAAATAAAATTATGAAATATCTGATAAAAAAAAAAGATCTGATCTGGAAAACAGATCAAAGAGAGATAATTTAACAATCATTGGTCTACTTGAAGGTCATCAACAAAAACAGAACCTAGACATTTTATTTCAAGAAATTATAAAGGGGGACAGTAAACAGGTGTCTCCTTGAGTCACATTTCTTTGGAAGCACCAAAAATTTGTAGACCACTAGGCTGTACTTTCAAAGTAGAAGAATATCAGCCCAAACAACCCCCACACTCACCAAAGGGGAACAGAGCCCCCTGTTAACATGAAGATATCTTAGAACCAAAGTACAAAGTATAAATAGAAAGAATTTACCAGTCACCACCTGAAAGAAACCTCAAATTGGAAACTCTCAGGAATATTATATCCAAAATACAGAATTCTCATATCAAGGAGAAAATACTGAAAATAGTCCAAAAGAATTCAAGTACTGTGGAGCCACACTCAACATGACACAAATTTTAGCAACCTTCAGTTAAAGGAACAGAGATTTTGGAATATGATATTCTAGAAGACAAAGGATCTAGGATTGTAACTACAAATAATTTACACAGCAAAGCTGAATAAAATACTAGAGAAGAAAATGGAAATTTAATGAAATAAGGGACTTTCAAGTATCTCTAAATGAAAGTTCAAAGCTAAAAAGAAAATTTGACATTTGACTACAGGATTCAAAATATTTGTGAGAAATCATGAAGGACTAGAAAGGGGTAAATTCTTAAATTATTATATAGAGATATGATACATTTAACCACTCAGAATTTTATCACCAGATGTCTTAGAAGGAGTCAAATTAGAGAGACTGTGTGTAATTCTGTTATACTTAGATAATCTCAAGTGAAAAATGGAAGGATAGGAAAGAGGGGAGAAGAAAGAGGAATAACAGAGAAAATTATATAACATAAACAGAGTATTCAAGGAAGAGGTTATACTATGGAGGATGCTTTCAGGGAGGGACCCAGTAACACTTGAATCTCACTTTCATTTGAAATAATTTGAAGAGGGAAAAATATACATACATATAGTTGAATACAGAAATTCAGCTCACTCAACAGGAAAATAAGCAGAAAAAGGGTTAAGATATAGGGGTGGGAAATCAGAGGTGGATAATAGGCTAAGAGAGGCAGTGGTCAGAAGCAAAAAAGAACTCTTCGATAGAAGATGGGGGGGAAGGAGAGGGAGAGAGGAAGAGAGAGAGAGAGAGAGAGAGAGAGAGAGAGAGAGAG
>NW_027187359.1:23713323-23796669 GCF_028583685.1 Petaurus breviceps papuanus | reverse complement strand
CTGAAATGCTCATTCCTTGCAAGCTGATTTCCCCATTCTACCTACCTGAGGAATGGGGGGAGGAAGGTAGGCAGAAGGGGAGAGAGAGAGAGGGAGGGAGGGAGGGAGAGAGGGAGAGACAGACAGAGAATAAGTATAAAAGAATAGGAGAGAAAAGCACAGCTAGCAATCATAACTGTGAATGTGAATGGGATGAACTCACTCCTGAAGCAGAAGCTAATATTAGAATGGATTAGAAATAATAATCTAACAATATGCTGTTTATAAGAAATACATTGGAAACAGAATGCTACATATACAGTTAAAATAACAGATATTCTACAGCTTAAATAAAAAAGTAGGAAAGGCAATCATGATCTCAGACAAAGAAAATCCAAAATTAGACCTAATTAAAAGAGATAAACAGGGAAAACACAATTTACTAAATGGTAACAGAAAACAAATTAATGTCATTACTGAATATATATGTGTGTGTATGCTTACACACACACGTGCACGCACACATACACACAAACACACATAAACTTTATGCCCAAATGGCATAAAATCCACATTTTAAAGGAAAAGTTAAATGAGTTTCAGGAGGAAAGAGACAAAATGAAGATAAGATTATTTGAAGAATCTATATTACAGGATCATTGTGAGGGTAAAAAAAAAGAAGAAAAAAATATGTCAAGTACTTTTTAAACTTTGGTGGAAGAATTGTTCACACTTTATGAAATCACAGGGACTGGAAGTATTGAAACATGTTATTTTCACCTAATTGATATGCATTTCCACAAAGGGCATTTCAAAAGAGGGAGAATTTTAGTACAGAGGCTACTATTTTGCCAAAGGAACTACCTAAGATTTTGTTATATGACATATAACACATCCCAAAACACTCCATTTTTTTTATCAAGACAATTTGACAGAGGTTAAGACCTTTCAGGAAACAAAGAAAGGGCAAAGTATTAGTCTCATCTTTTTTCCCCTGATTCTCTTCACTCTTCATCAATCATTTTATGGAGGGGTTTCTGATTGTAGCCCATACCAGTGCTGCAAAATGTGATAAACTCAAATCTCTGAAAGGGGGTTTTAAAGGCAGGCCCTTTCCCAATTCCTTCATTGTTCAGACGTTGAAAAGGTAAGGGCTGCTATGCTTTCTCTAAGATATTAAGTATATTATCCTCCACGCTAATAACAGTAATGAATTAAATACTCTTCAAGTAATAAATTGGGTTCTTTCTTAGCCGGAGGTCAGTAGAAATTAAATACATAATCCCAAAGGGTATGTGTGCTGATAAAGGACTCCATAGGTGTTTGAGAGAATGAGATTCAGTGAGAAAGCAGCAGTCCTCACACTGGAGCTGCCCAGAAGCAGCCTGAATTAACTCCTTCCCAGCAGGTACAGAAGTGAGGCTTGGGCAGGGTGTGAGATGGTAGCAGCAGGTGGAAGGAACAAGTTATGACAGACATGTTTAGCACCCAGTAATCCAAAGTAAAAACATCCAATTGAACATTGAGGTATTTGACTTACATGATGCCAAATGTCCAAACATGAAATTTAGAAAGTCACAGATGATGCTGTGGTTATACTGATTTGGATATAGATTGAAAGATTATACCTATCAGTTGATAAATTGATAATCCATCCAAACAATGACCATAAATACTCAGGCATGGAGTATATATTCTTGGTATCCTACACCCCCCAACAAAATTTGAGCTCTTTGAGAGCAGAGGATGTTTCATATATCTTTATTTTCCTAGAACCTAGCCCAGTGCTGGGCATATGGGAGGCATTTAATAAATTCTTATCAATGGAATGAATCCCTGGCACCATCAAATTCATGATGGGATGCATAGTAGTCACTTCCCTAAAACACATTGATTGATGGTTTGAATCAGTTGACAGTCTTACTCCAGAAACTTGCCATCATGACATATGCCTTACCTGATCACTCTGGAGAGATTAGTCAGAGCCCCAAAGTAGTAACATCTTATTCTCCCAGCACGACAACTTGGCATTCTGAGCAATAATTACGATTGACTTCTAACCAAGGCTTGCTGCTTGATTTGTACGGAGTACGTGTTCATGAGTTTCATTTTATACACTGACAAAGCCTTTCACAGGAATACTTTACCTGTGTCAGTCAAAAATGTTATTTCAATAATTTCAACAAAATGATAGCTTTAAACTTCTATCATGCTATGATTAAAGTTTTAGCAGGCTGATGGATCAACAGGGCATAACTTGGGCTTCTTTTCCTCCCTATATCACTGTAGAGTGAAAACAGAAACTTCACCTGCATATCCCACCAAGAGATCATCATCTGGGGCAAGAGCATAGGAGCTGGTGAAGATGAAATATATATATATATATATATATATATATATATATGGTAAATAACAATAGAAAGAATTTTGAGCTCTATGATGGACACATCATTGTAGACTATTTAGATATATGCACATGTGCTAACATTATATATGTATATATATACATATATATACACATACATACACTCCCTGTATGTGTGTGTGTGTATGTGATACATTTGTTCTTGCTAAACAAGATGCCATGCTTCTTGGTGGGTATGCAACAGTTTAATCTGAATTTTAGTGATGTGAAATGACATACCATACCATAAAGTTAAAGGATTGCAAGGGACTTTGAGAAGTTCCATAGACTACCATCCTGCCTCTGAGAAGGACTTCATTTACATTACATATGAAGGGGACCCCTCTAGGGGGTAAGATTGACTATTTCACTTGTTATTTTTAATGAATATCCTTCTAAAGTCTTCCTTAAATCCTTTAAGTTACAATGTCAGTTCTGTCTGTTTTTAAAAGAAGATCAAAAATATATGCTGAAAGGCATATGTAAACCTCAATCCTCTTTTATGTTTCTTCCAAGGATAGGGATCTATTCTCTACTTCTCTTTCAAGTACTTAAAAAAATTTCTTTTGCCTTTTGTTTTTTGGGGGGGCAACTGGGGTTAAGTGACTTCCCCAGGTCACACAGCTAAGTTTTTGTGTTGTGTCTGAGGCCAGATTTGAACTCAGGTCCTCCTGACTCCAGGGCTGGTGCTCTATTCACTGCGCCACCTAGCCGCCCCCTTCAAGTACTTTTTAGAGTTAAATATAAAATGAGAAAGATAGATAAAGGGATTGCTAAGGTTCCTTCCAGCTCTAACACCATAGTTCTATGGTATCCTTAGGGTTTGATTAGTTGGTTAGTTTAACAACTACCAATTTCAATTAGCAATGCTTAAGACTGTGTGGTTAGCAAGTAAAAAATCACTCAACTTTATCACAAACCCCTCAGGAACTGCCTATATTTTTCTACATCAATGTCTTCTCTGCATTTTTTCATTTCCCCTTATACAACACATGAATAATTTAGGGTTTCTACCTTGGGAAAAAAGACATAAGAGTTTGTGAAAAGATAACTGTAATCTCATGACAACAGTGTTTAAAAAGGAAGATGGTACATGAAAGACAGGGGGATTCTAAAATTTAACATTCACAAATAAGTAAATTTCACAAAAATAGGAATGTTCAGAAAACAATCATATTTAACAAAAACAATGAAGCTGCATAAAGAGCTCTCGATATATTTTTAAAAGGAAATTCTACAAATATTTTTTCTTGTTGTTTAGTCATTTCAGTCATTTCCAGCTCTTTGTAACCCCATTTTGGTAGTTTTCTTGGCAAGGATATTGGAGCACTTTGCCAATTCCTTCTCTAGCTCATTTTACAGATGAGGAAACGGAGGCAAGCCATGTTAAGTGACTTGCCTGGGGTCACACAGCTAGTCAATATCTGAGAACAGATTTCAACCAGAAAGATGAGTGCTTCTGATTCTAGATCCAGCACTCTATACACCACAACACCTAGCTGCCCTATCAAAGACTTATTAAGTACCTGTCATAGGCAGTGTCCCATAATAAGCAATGTTTGGGATACAAATCTTTAAAAAGTCATTGTCTCTGTCCTTTATGGAGCTTAGGCACTAGTAGGAATATCATATCCATATATACATATCTATAATATACAATATTACGCCATAAACACATAAGAGAGATTTAAGCAAATTTTATCAAAGTTCTGAAACCCTAGAATATCAAGGTTATTTCCAATTGGGGAAGTCAAGGAAAGCTTTGTAGAAGATATATTATCTGAGTTACCTCTAAAAGCTAGAGGCATGGACTCAACTAGCTTTTTCTAGCTAGGGGAAAGGCATTTTTGTCATAAAGAGAAGCATTTGCAAAGACAATGAATGGGGAAGTTTAGCACATGCATGTGAAAGTGGGTAGTCTGGTTATTCCTCTGAAAGGCACAAAAACTGAAGAGATATGGAAAACCTAGAAGCAGTAACACATGGAAAAAATGAATAGGTAAAAGTGGCATGAACTTATAAGGAAGTGTCAAGATGGCAGAATTTTTGAATGAACTGAAATTTCCAAAACTGGTAAGGACTTCAAGAATGGTTTGTTTCCTTGTTTTAAGTATATCAAAACAAGAAGGAGTGAAAAGATGGGCTAAGTTTCCTCTTTGAGGAAGATGAGATAATGTTAATACATGACAGAGAGAAGGAAAAAAATCCCTTTTTGCTATTATCCAACAAAGTGAAGCATTTTTTTTATTTGAAAGGTTAGAACAAACAATGTAAGGATGAAATTTCAGAGCATATGATTCATCTCTGAAACTTCTTATTAGATTTTATTAACGGCAAAGAGTACTTTTCTAAACAAGATCTTTTCTGGTTTTGATATATCTTTAAAAGATATTATTGTCTTTTATAAGCTTAGCTGGAGAATTAGATTTTAATAACAACATTGATTATTAAAACATTGGTTTATTAATAAAATGTAGTCTATCTCTCTAAGAGCTTCTTTAACTGTCCCATCCCCAACTTATCCAAAGGAGCTCAGTTAAAACTACTGAGTACACAGGTAGGTAAGCTTTCCTACACTGACCAAAACATAGTGATGACATAAAGTTAACAGCCTGAAGCATAATTCATTACATTTAAATGGTATCCAATGAAAAAATAATGTTGAAAATGACACGCAAAACAAGTAAGTAAGCATTTAGAAAAAAATAGAAGATGATCACTAGGCATTAACATAGGCTCATTAAGAATATTCATGAGAATAATTCATATTATATTAACCTCATTTTTAAAAGTTGACTAAATCAAGGAAATTATATTTATACATTTTACTTTCATTTCAGTAAATCTTACCATCTAATATGCCCTTGTTTGGGTAAAAACAAAAGAAAAAAAACAAAAACCCTGCAAAATTATGCCTAAAAGACAAATCATAGTATATTGAACACATATAAGTAAAGTATAGTGAAAAAAGGATATTGTCAAAAATTAGACACTACAGTCAAGGGCTACTAGGCTCTGTCCATTCATTTACTCATTTATTCAACAAATATTTATTGAGGAACCACAGTGAGCATAGGATAGATAGTTGAATTTGATTTAAAATCATCTCAATAAACTGATATGTCAAAAATAAGGCTAAATTTAATAGTGATGTATATTAAGTTCCATATTTGTTTTTCAAACACCTAAAATTTACATTATCCTTTAAGATTTGCAAAGAATTTTTCATATATTTCATTTGTTCCTTGCAACAACCCCACAAGGTAAATTCTATTATTTATCATGATTTACAGAAGAAACTGAGGGTAACTGGGACCTATGGTTGGAAACTATAGAGGTCGATTTCAAATCAACAAGAAGAACTTCCTAATAATTATCATTGTCTAACAAGGAACAGATGGCCTCCTGGCATCAAAAGTGGAAGTATTTAAAGCAAAGGCAGAATGACTGACTATTCACTGTAGACAAGCGAATTCAGGCAGTTCAGAGGACATTTAAAGCTTCAAGTCAGACAGGGCTTTCAAAGAGAATAGATCATACCTAGACTTATCCAATTGGATGAAAATGAGTTTTAGGGATTCCAGCTGGGAAGCCAGAGCTTGGTCTGGCCTAGAGAGAAGAACTATGTGGAAATCAGGTTTGGGACTATGTTGACCAATGGCTGAACTTCTATTAGAGCTCAGCACCCAGTGAGCAATTCTTACAAGGTAGAATATGGTACATACATACATCTGGCTTCAGGTACTTACTAGTTGTGTGACCCTGGGCAAGTCACTTAACTTTGTTTGCCTCAATTTCTCATTTGTAAAATTGAGCTGGAGAAGAAAATGGCAAATCACTCCACTATCTTTGACAAGAAAACCCCAAACAGGATCGTGAAGAATCAGACATGACTGAAGACAACCGAACAACAATAAAAAAGCATGATACAATGGAACAAACACTGTTCTGGGAATTAGCAAACTGGGCTCAAATCCCCTCTCTGTCATTTTCTCCCGTAGGTAAGTCACAATCTCTTGGTGTCTTAATTTTCATATTAAAATTGAATGACTTGGACTAGATGGTATCTAAGGTTCCTCATATCTACAAATTGATCATTCTGTGTTCTTGTATGAAGGTTCCACCCCACTGTTCTCATCCATCACTCAGCTAATTCTGTGCAATTCAGTGGTATTAACAATAAGAGTGCTGTCAGGAGATTAGAGAGGAAATTTTGGTGTTGGCTGAAAGATTGACCTCTCTGGCTTTACTTCCAAGATTGATTCTGTTTCCTCCTGTGCTTTTAGGCTATAAAGTCAGAGCAAAGACTCCCTACAGAAGAATAGCAGCACCTTTTCCTTCTAAAGTAGTCCTTATACTTTCTCATTACAGACTGGGAAAGGAGAATGGTTAGACAGTACTTTGGGGAAGAAAAAAAGAAGACCTATTTTAGCATACACCAGACTTAATATGAACTGAGTGTAGTTTAGTAGCAGAAAAAAACAACAAAAAAAGATAAAATCTTCAGTTGTGTTAATAGAGACATAGCTTCCAGGAATAAAGAAATTACAGCCTTTCTGTATGATGATCATACCATATCAGGAGGACCGTGTTCAGTTGATGACAACACAGTTTCAGGAGAACATCGAAAAGTTGGTGAGCAATTAGAAGAGAGAGACTATCATAGAATGGCAAAATGCCTTGATTCCATATCCCGTAAGTTCCATTTGCAAGAACTACAGCTATTTAGCCTAGAGAAGAGAAGATCCATGGGAGAACATAACAACTAATTTAGATATTTGGAGTATTGTAGCCCAAAAGAAGAATTTGAATTTTTGAGTTTGACCTCAGTCAGCAGAGACTGGATGACCACTTGTCAGCTAATTATAATGGGGATTCCTTTTCAGTTTGGGGTAAGACTAGAGGACCACTGAAGTCCCTTAAATTCTCTGATTCTATAACATGGTCCATCCAGTTCAGGCTCTATGAATTATAGAATCATAGGATTATAGATTTAAAGATATAATGTCATCTAGGCTAAAACACCCTCCCCTCCCAGTTTTGCATATGGCCATGGGCCTGTGTCCAACAGTTCTATCATTTTCAATTATTTTACCCATAAGGAGATGCCTGACTCACTGTATCACTTGTCAGAGGCTCCAGATGGCTCCAGATAACTAAAACAGAAATCTTAGATTATTGGGACTTTGACATTTTAAAACCACACCAAGGAGTTAAATTTGTGATTGCATTTGGAGCATATTATAAATGACTATATTCAATTTTCATGATGTTAATGACTTAGAAAGATGTGGTATAAAAGGATATGATACTAGGAGAGATCTGTGTTTGAAGCTCTGCTGCTTCCTTGGGCAAGTCCCTTCTTCATTCTGGACTGTAGTTTCCTAATTTTTAAAAAAGAAGTGACTAGACAAAATAATTGCTAAGACCCCTCCTAGATATAATTCTTGGGATTTGATTTATCAATAAGAGATTTATTTCAATTACATTATGACTGGAATCAGAGTCCCCCCCCCACCTCCAAATAAATTGAAACATTTGCCAAATGCTATCTACCCAGTTCACATATTGACATAGGAATCCTAGGAGTTACTCTACAGATGAGAAAACCTTTCTGTTTTATTTGTCCACACAACAGTAGTCCAGTCTAGTTGTACCTGACATTAAATCCCCATATTGTCCCTTCTCATCCCTTCTCTTTATCTGTCTCTGTCTCTCTGCCTTTCTCTGTCTCTCTCTGCCTCTCTAACCCTCTTTCTTTCTCTCTCCTGTCTAATCCTTGTTACCTACAGACATGTCCTGTCCAAGTCTTCCCCATCCTTAAAAAGCTCTCACTTGACCTTACCGTCCCTTCAATTTAACCCTCTTTTCCCTATCACAACTAAGCTCCTAGAAAGTGCTATCTATACTAACTGGCACCGCTTCCTATCTTCTTGCTCACTTCCTAATCCCTTACCAATCTGACTTTTAATATCATATCTATTCAATTAAAATTACTCTCACCAAAGCTACCAATGATCTTTCATCACTGAATTTGCCTTTTATTTCCAATCTCCATCCCTCTTGACATTTGACATTGTGCTTCATCATTCTTTCTCCCTGGACAATCTCTTCTATGGGTTTCCCTGACCCTGCTCTTTTTTCCCCTCCTACTGGTCTGACCATTCCTCAGTGTCCTTTTCTGAATCATCATCATACATTGACCTTGTCAATGTATCCCCAAGATTCTATCCTGGGTCCTCTTTCCTTATCATTTTACGTATTATCTATATGACCTTATAAGCTCTCAAAGGGTCAGTCATCATATCTAAGAAAATGACTCTCAGACTGCCATTTCTAGGTATCTCCTCAACATTGCTCACATCTATCCCCTTCTCATACAGCCATCACCTTCATTCAGGTCTTCATTGCCTCTCACCTGGTCTCTTGCAAAATCCTTTTTAAGTGTTTTGCCTGCCTTTCATTTCTTTTCATTCCAATCCATCCTTTACAGAGCAAAGTGATATTCCTAATGTACAGGTCTGAACAGGTTGCTCACCTAGTCAAGAAAGCTAAATGATATTTGAAGGCCTTTACAATCAATCTCCAGTCTAGCTTTCCAAGCTTACTATGTATTAATAGCATTGATATACTCTACAGTCTAGCCGAGGTCGTCTTCTAGCCAGCTATTCCTCTGATATTATACTCTGCCATACCAATGTCTTAGTGCTGTTGTTCTGTTGTTGCTGCTTAGTCAATTAGTTGTGTCTGACTCTTTGTGAGCCATTTGGGGTTTTCTTGGCAGAAATACTGGAGTGGTTTGCCATTTCCTGACTCAATTTATTTTACAGATGAGGAAACTGAGGCAAACAGGGTTAAGTGATTTGCTCAAGGTCACACAACTAGTAAGTATCTAAGGCCAGATTTGAAATCAGATCCTCCTGACTCCGGACCCCTCACTCTATCCACTGTGCCACCTAACTGCCTGTGTTGTTTTACATATACTTAAATGTATATGTGTTGCCTTTATCTATGGAAGTAAGCACCTTGAAGAAAGGGCCTATTCTGATTTTGTCTTTTTATCACCAACAGAAGGTCCATTATTATAGGTGCTTAATAGATATTGTTGATTAACTGATTGGACCAAAAGGATCTATTCTGAAGGTTGAGTCATCAAAATGAGTATCAGGATCCTAAATAGCTAAAGTTGCTTTATTCAGCCCTGAAATGCTCATTCCTTGCAAGCTGATTTCCCCATTCTACCTACCTAATCACTGTGTGAATCTAGGTAACCACTATTCTGAAAGTCACTTGACTCATCTTCAATATGGGCTATCATAGAGCTTAGTTGAAAAGGATCCCCAGAACACCTAGTCTAACTCTCTCATTTGACAGGTCAGTCCAGCCCAGAAGCATTTATTATTACCTTCCTATGTTCCAGGATCTGTGCTAAGTGATGGGGTTACAAAGAAAGGCAAAGGAAAGTCCTCGCTCTCTGGAAACTTACAGTCTAATGGGGAAGGCCACATGTAAAGAGTATAGGAAACTCCCAGTGAGGAAACTTCCATCAGTACAGATTGGCATCTGGTCTGTAAGTTCATAGTTGTACTGAGTTGTCTAGGACACTACAGATTAAGTGACTTTCGCTGTGATAAGAGTACCGGCCCACTAAGTCATTGTGAGAATTAAATGATATAAATGTATGTAAGCAAAGCTTACAGCACTATGTAAATGTAAGTTATTATTGTTACCTTTGTTGTTTGATACCTGAAATAATATATGGCTTTATTCTCATTGTTTAGAAGCCCTCATCGGCACAATAAAGACCAAATTTTAGAGTTCCGAGAAGACCACCACTCAGTCTTTAAGTTCAGTCGGCATTGCTAGACCTAAGAGATACAGCTGACACTGGGCCGGGGGTACTCAATGTTAACGAAATGTGATACAAGAAAGGCACTAATTGTCCAGTCTTCATTTGCTCAATGTTTTTAAATATATAAGGCCCAAACTAACTCTGTAAATCATCCTGGGCTATGCATGTAGTAGAATGAATGGGGCTAGATCGATCTGCAGGTTTAAAACTCTAGGGCAACAGATATATAGAAAGACAGTGTTATGGCTGTTGAAAAATAAATTAATAAAAACTTCACTTTTTACCTGACACAGTATGCAGAAAGCACTTTTTTTTAAAATAGAGTCTCATAAGAAACCAGAAGTCATTTTTACAAGTTCCAGTTCCATTTGCATTGCCAATTATAATTGATTAAAAGGAAAAGGATGAAACAGACTCTTTTTTTTTCTTCAAAGGCTGCGATTATCACACTTCTTGGGAGGGAGGAGTCCCTTCTGAATATCTCAGAAATAGTGTATGAAATTCCTTTGGCAAGGTTAACACTTTGGCAAAGTGTGAAATCTTGTTCTGTGTATACTTGTTGTTCTATTCATGCCATACTGTTGTTAACTGATGATAAATGGTTGATGATTCACAATTCATAGGCACCTTAGACTTATATTTTGGCTTGGACTTTAAAACAGGGTAGGTCACACTCCAGAGGGATTCCAGAAATCAGTGACAGAAAAATGGAGGGCAAAGAATCCAAATACTTATCCAAAAAGTACATCTTTGTACTCTCTCCATCCCAATTCTCATGCCCTCCCCCCAAACAACAGCAACAAAAAAGGTGACAGAGAAGATGTTGGAAAATCATAATTTCTTGGACGCAGCAGCAGATTTTCTGGACCCAGTGGGAGGTAGAACCAATAAGTAGCTGAAGCAATCAAGTTCAAAGCTGCAACATGAAGGAGCAGACCAGGATTTTGCTCTTTGCTAATACTATAAAATGTACAGGTCTGGGAGGCAAGATTCTCTATCAACTATGAATTCTATCTTTCTCATGGGGCAGGAGATGATAATATTGGAAAAGTGTGTATAGATATATAGCATATATTTTCTTGGGGAGGTGAGACTTACCAGAGGAAGTGGTTTCTCATGACTCCACTACTCCACTAATCCTGATATATTTCTCCTTTCAGAGACTCCTTATTTAAATGTCAATAGAATTATTCAGACCTGGAATTTTAATAGAAATCTATATATAGATTTGGGGGAATTGTAGGCCTATCAGAAAGGAAAATCTATCAGTCTGGACAGGTTTTTAAAAATTATTTTTGTTGTTATCAATATGGTCAATTATGTTTATTGGTTTCCTTATACTGAACTAGCCCTGCTTTCCTCATATGAATCCAGCCTGGTCATAGTATCTGATCTTTGCAATATATTGTTGTAATCTCCTTGTTTGTATTTTATTTAGTTTTATTGAATCAACATTTTTTTTAGGGAAGTTAGTCTGCAGTTTTCTTTCTCTACTTTGGTTCTCCCTGGTTTTGCTATCCATACCATATTTGTGTCATACAAGGAATTTGAAAGGATTCCTTCTTCATATGTGTGTATATGTATGTGTATATGTATATGTATGGATTCCATATATATATATATATTTCAAGTTGCTAATGTGGTATATTCTTTAAATGTTTGGTAAAATTTACTTGTAAATTCATTTGGTTCTGGGTTGTCCCCTACCCACCTTGGAGAACTCATTTATAGTCTTATTCAATGACTTTCTCTAATAAGGTCTACTTAAGATCTTTATTTTCTGTCTGCTAATCTGGACAATTTATATCTTTGGAAATATGCATCCATTTCCCTTAGATTGCCAGTTTTACTGGAATATAGTTGGGCAAAATATATCTTAGTGATTGTGCTTATTTTATTTTCATTGGTTGTGAATTCACCTATTTAATTTTATTACTGGTAATTTGTTTTCTTTATTTCTTTTATTTCAATCAAATTAGTCCAAAGGTTTATCTATTTTACTGGTTTAAAAATAACTCCTAGTTTTATTTATTAGTTTAAAGTTTATTTTTTAATTTTTATTAATCTCTCCTTTGATTGTCAGGATTTCTGTTTCAGTGTTTAAGATGTCTCTTGACTGTTAATGGGCTTGAAGGTTAATGTTTCATTTTTTTCTATAGAGTTTTATATCCCTATATTTGATATCTTGTGAGCAAACATCATGGGGACTGAGAACCTTTTTTTTTCTTTTTTAAGGAGGTGGGGAGAGCCTAAACAAAAGTGAAAAACACTCTAAGAAAATCCAGTACAACAAACTAAGGAGAGTAAGATTATTGAGAAGCCTCTAAGACTGATGCTGGTTCATGAAAACACAGAGTCCTTGGCCAGGGATTACAATAGGAAAAATGTCAACAAAAACAGAGGCAAGATAGTACATGACACTACATTGTGAGAAGGGTTGAATACCAGGCAAAGGAATTTGAATCCATTATTATTTTTGAATAACTGAGATTTAATGTGGGAAAGCATATAGAAAAATGACCTTAGAGTCAGGAAAACCAGTGTTCAAGTCCAGCCTCTGACACATTTTGATTCTGGGCAATTCACCTTTCAAGTAATACAGACCAGGGGTGTCAAATTCAACTAGAAATAGACCATTAAACTTAATATAGGGACTGCATATTGATTTGCAAACCACATTAACATCATCTTTGTTTTAATGCATTTTCATTTATTTTGTTAAATATTTCTTAACTATATTTTAATTTGACCCCACTGGGGTGTTGTGGACTCAATGCCTTTGGTGAGCCCAGGTTCATCAGTTAGACACCTTTTTAGGAGACAGCTGTCTTAGAATATAAATTGAAGAACAGATGCCAATCTGAATTAAAACAGTAAGTTTCCTTCCTTGGAATTCCCTATACCAATGAAATCATAAATTCGACCTAAGAAAAATATGAATAACTTATCCATTAAAATGTCAGAGGACCACACTTTCTATTTTGCCCATTTCTTTGACTATTGCTGCTGTTGAGTCATTTTAGTCATGCCTGATTCTTCATGACACCATTTGGGGTATTCTTGGCAAAAATGCTAGAGTGATTTGCCAAATCCTTCTCCAGTTCATTTTACAGATGAAGAAACTGAGGCAGAGTGAAGTGACATGTCCAAGGTCACACATCTAGTAAATATCTAAGATCAGCTTTAAACTCAGGTCCTCCTAGATCCAAGTCCATCACTTTGTGCACTATGCCACCTAGCTACCCCTCTTATAACTGAAGGCTGGCTCAAATACACCTTCATCCCTGTTTGGAGGTGATTCCTTCCCTCTTATATTTCATCAAAGAGCAGAAGAATTCAAATACAATCTCAAAATAACAAGTAGTGAACATGAAAGGGGGATAATTATCTGAATAAATGTTTCCCTAATAATTCTTGCAGCTGGGATGAGTTTAAGAAATAGAACAATTAGAAGTCACAAAATAAGTGCTCAAAAAAAAAGTTACCTTTAAACATCACCATTTACTTCCCTCATCTCTGATTAGCAGACGCCAGAGTTGCGCACTGCCAGCAAAGCACTGATTGCTAATCAAAGTAGCCATATTGTGTGTGAGAAATAGAAAATTAGGAGAAACAAAAACCCCACAACCCTAGGATCTGATTAGTTCTCTGAAAACACCCAGGAAAGAAGCAGAGAGCAGAAGGCAGCTGGGATGGCTTCAGGAACAGAAACTAACTTTGCATGTCCCTTAAATATCTTCAAATCAACACCAAGAAAATTAGATTTGAAATCAGAGGAGACTTGGGTTAAGTGTCAGTTCTGGCTCTCTTCTTCCATGACCTTAGATAAGTCATTCCCCCTTTTTTTGTCTTTTCCCTCCACTGTGAAATGCTGGGCAATCTAGATGATCTCAAAGTCTCTTTCAGTCTCCCAAAGCCTGAAGAAGCGGCATTAACCCCATAATATTGCAATGCCATCAACTCATTTAATCTCTCTATCCAGTGAGGTAGATGCTATAGATTCATTCTACAAATGAGGAAACTGAGAACTCAGAGAGATTAAATGATTTCCCCATGATTTCCCAGATAGTCAAAGTCAGGATTTAAACCCACTTTTTCTTGATCCCAAATCTAACATGCTATTCACCTCATATTGTCTCTCCAAAATCCCCTGACCCAGTTATGAGGATATAGAAACTAGATTCAGGAAAGCCCATGGGTCACTGGCAGGGAACCAGCTCCTACAAAAATAAAATGACCAAGTGTAAAAACCAAAACCACCCACCTTCCACTGAACCATCATCATACCAAACAGAATAAATCTGATCTACAGTCAGATCAGAAATACACATTTGAAAGAAATATCTTCAACTTTTACAAAAGATCAATGGACATATAGTTTCTGGTCCTAAGTTAGTCCATTCTAATTCTATACACAGTTTAAGGAGAGCAGAATTTACAGTATTTGCCCATGCCAATAGGTCCTACCATCACATTTATGCTGTCTTTCACACGTGCACACAAATGCATAAATACAAACACATCCTAGAGAAGCTCATTCCCCAGATCTGTTCTGATGAATTTAAATGTATATTCAATTTAAGCTTTTATGAAGTGCCTAGTATGGATAAGGTAATAGAAGAGACAGAGCCTGGAGTCACAAAAATCTGAGCAGAAGTTCAGTTCTGGATAATGGCTGTGTGACCTGGGCATATTACTTAACCTTTGGAAACCACTGTACTTTATAAGGCTATAAATTGCTGAGCAGGTGCTAGCCTGCTTTGTTGTTGCTCAGTCATTTTTTTTCAGTTATGTCTGTTGTACTCTGATTTTCTTGACAAAGAAGCTGGAATAGTTTGCCATTTCCTTCTTCAGCTTATTTTAGATATAGGGAAACTGAGGCATACAGGGTTAAGTGACTTGTCCAAGGTCACACACACAGTACCCGAGATCAGATTTGAACTCAGGTCCCCCTGACTCCAGTACCGGCACTCTATCTTACTCTGCCAGCTAACTGCCCCAATTTGCTTTCATAGAGGGAATTAACTGAGGTGGAAATGGGACAGTCCTGCTTGTTACTCCCCTTCCCCTCTTCCAAAAACAAAACAAACAAACAAAAACCCTTAAGCCCATTGTTAAGGAGCTTCAATCTACTCTGGGGAATATGACAGATAAAAAGATAAATATAAACAAGGTTATTTGAACTAGGAGAAAAAAGCCTTAATTATCTGAATGATCAGGAAAGTCATCCGCAAGGAAGGGTATGACATATGATTTTAGCCTTTAAGGAAATTAGACTATCTTAAAGGGTGGGACTAAGGAGGAAACACATTCCAGGCAAGCTCATAACATAGGATATATGAACACAAGCAGCTCCCAGGGACCCTGGCCCCTCCCTCCTAACATCTTGTTAGTGGTAGTGCTTTCATAAGTAACCTCTGAATTCCACACTGCCCTGAACAGCACCCTGGTTTGGTAGGATTACTTACATAGAAATCTAGATCTCAGTTGTCAACATCCAATGTTAATCACAATTTTAGCTACAGCTGACAGAAAATGGGAAAGATGCAATAAGGAATAGGACCAGCAGATCATCAGGAGCCAGACATCAATTTAAAGTGCTAGTCGTTTGTTTGCTTGTATCGTTTCTTTTTTTTTTTTTAATAAAAGGGAGCTTTCTGCAATTTCCATTCGTTTAGCTGCTACATAAAGCCACTGTGAAAAACAGAATGTTTAACCTGCTGCATCATTTATGTTGCATTGATTTAGTATTGACAGCTTAACATAGAAACCTGAGAGCCAAAGTCCCTGATACACAAGGATGTCAGCACACTGGTTTGAAATACAAAAAAAAAAAAAAATAGCTGGAAACGTTAAGGAGCCTGGGACTTGTTTAGGTATCAAGAGACAAAACTGGTATGAGGACTGGTCCAAGGTGTCTCTTACCTCATCAAGTATACACATATATAGTGATAATAACTGGGAGTACGTAAGTGGTGCAATGGATACCACACAGGACCTGGAGTCAAGATCTGAGTTCAAATACTGCCTTAGACACTTACTAGCTGTGTGACCCTAAGAAAGTCCCTTAACCCTGAGATCCTCTTCTTTAAAATGGGGATGCACTGGAAAAGGAAATGGCAAACCACTCCAGTATCTTTTCTAAGAAAATCCCATGGACAATGTCCATGGGGTAACCTAGAGTCAACTGAACAACAACAGTGAGAATAACCATTCACTTTTATACTAGAACTTGAAATCTGCAGTGACCTGGGAGTCAGGAAAACCTGGGAGTGAATCTTGCCCAAGATGCTTATTAAATGTACAGCCCTTGGTAAGTCACTCAAACTCAGTTTTCCCATCTGACAAGGATAATAACAGCATTTACCTTACAGGGTTATTGTGAGGTTCAATGAGATCATATAGTTAAAAATATTTACAAACTTTAAAAATGCTGTGCAAATGTGAGCCACCATTATTATGCTTTGCATATATTTAAAAAGTAAAACATAATCTCAGTGTTGTCATTCAAAGCTGCTTGTGAATCATGACAGGTATTATCTGAGATGGGTTCATATACATGGAGTGCCCCAGGGGCCTAAACTAGTCATTCCTAACACCAAACAAGCCACTTAGTGTCTGCTTGGAAATGACCTGCCATTGGGAATGCTGCCTGGCCATATGTATCTTTCCGATAAATAACAAATATGAAGAACTGAACCACACATTTGCTTACTGGACATATGTTTTCTGAATAAAAGTTAACAAATGTAATAATTCATCCATGTAATAAATTCATCCATGTGCCACTGGGAAAATATAGCTCCATGATACTGACTCTGTATATATCTCTTTGTGTTTGTTTTGCTCCTCAGAAATGGTTTCAAAAGTTAAAATAATTGAAAATTTCCAGTCTGTTAATCCTCAATTTTGTTGATCTTATAAAAATAGTTTCTCTGGGTCAGTCAGTCAAATGAGTATAATTATAGATAATATTTATATAGCATTTTAAGGTTTAAAAAGTATTAAAAATATTAAAAATATTTTCTCATTTTATCTTCACAAGCATGCAGGGAGGTAAATGTTATATTTACAGACGAGGAAACTGAGGAAGAAGAAGATGAGAGATTTTTTTTTCTGAAAGTTACACAACCCAGGAGTGTCTGTAATCTAGATTTGAACTCAGGTTGTACTGACTCCAGGCTATCCACTGGGAAACTTAGCTGCTTTTGGCAAGTGCTTTAGAATTTAGGAAACAAAAAATTGAAAAGTGAGCAGACCCTCTTTGGCAGGTCCATGTAGGTGCCAGTGAGGAGATCTGTGGCTTAGTTTCCTCCTCTGTAAAATGAGGAAGTTGAACTAAATGGCCTCTAAGATCCTAGAGGGTCAGTGATAGGGTTTGTTAAAGATTTCCTGGGCTTTCCAGACCAGAGTAGTGCATTGTAGAAAGATGTCATGCCTTTTGTGCTCTTTTCTATAGAGTAATGCTTTGAAAACACCCAAGTCAGGCTTTGGGGTAGGTTCTGGTTTAATATCACATGTGCTGAATGTAATGTGCCCCAGATCAAGACAAAAAGAGGTGGGGTGGTATTCTGTCACATCCTGACATTCATTTATTCATTGGATTCCTTTGTTTTAACATTAAAAAAATGTAACTAGGTCAAGTTCCCTGAATGTAAGCTGTGCCTCTCTTCCTTAAACCTAACAATGCAGGCATCTCTTCATAGTTCTCTCTAAAGGAATGAAAAATAAAACTTGAATCAGTCTCACCTTGACCTGAATGGTCTCTGGAGCACAGCACTCATTGAGCTGCAGAGGCAAGGAATTTGTTAGGGGAATGGTACTGTATTGTGGCCAAAGCTGCCCCTAAAGGAAAATGCTATTATCACAACTATCTTATATGGGATTTAATGTGAATAAACATTATACACTTAAGGATGTTTGTATCTATTCTAGTTTGAAAAAGAAAAAAAAAGTCATGTTCAAATTCTTGATAGGAATGAAAATAGAGGGATTTTTTTCTAGTTAACAAGTCAACAACAAACATTTATTAAACACCTACTATATGCCAAGAACTTAACCGGTCCCTGCTCTAGATGAACTTAAAGCCTAGTCAGGAGTCTTACACCTCAATGAAATTGAATTAAAGACTAAGAATTTTAGTATTACTCCCAATTGTCCTAAAAACTAGATGTTTCTGTGAGCAACTTCTCCAATAGTAACAATGATAGAATGCGGTACCTCTCATACTTGTTAAAGAATAATTAACCATCTCTATTTTCCCCTTTGGACCTATATTATTGAGGAGATCTAAAATTTTAATTGTGTGTACTTCTTCCTTTGGTGGACCTGGATTTCCCCTGCTGTGATTGCCCCCTCCAATGTGATCTCTATGTCATGGCTTCTTAATACCCTCTCCATCTAAGTGATCCTTGTCTATATTATTCTATATATACTCTGTGGAAAATTTACCCAATGTGCCAGAAACCAGCTGTAGTACCGGGGAAAGGACTGAGGATAGAGACCTAGAAGGTTTGACTTCAAAACTCAAGTTTGGCTCATTAACTAACTTTTTGTAAGTCAATCCGTCTTGCTGGGCCTTACTTTGGCCATCTGTGACAGTGATTTCATTAGACTGCTGCAATGATAAAATAAGATACTATACTGTGCACAAAGAGCTTTGAAAATAGTATAATACCATATGTGTCATTTACACCTCTTCTTTTTTCTCTTCTTCCTCCTCTTTCTTCGCCTTTATCACTATCATCAAAACTACCACCACTACTGCTACTCAGGTTCTTTCAACCTCATGGGGGCACCAGTGTAACACTTGAAATTCACATCTGGTGGCCCAACTACTAGCTGTTTTCAGAGACATACAAGGCTATGAGAGTATTTTTTTATGATCTTTGTCAAATATAAGAAATTATTGTCAGGAATATTCTACAACCCTCTTATATCTACCACGTATCTATTAGGCCTTTGTTTATACTTAGTCTTTTTTTTTTTTTTTCAATATCATGGCACTCCATGATTCATAGAGACAGGGGTATGCTTGTAAGTGTTTAATAATCAGGCTCTCTGTGAAATTAAAAAAATGTATACATGATGCATTTTAAATTTAATCTGAATTTTTTTTTGCTTTTTTTTTTTTGGAGGGCAATTGGGGTTAAGTGACTTGCCCAAAGTCACACAGCTAGTAAGTGTGTCAAGTGTCTGAGGCCAGCTTTGAACTCAGGTCCTCCTGACTCCAGGGCAGTTGCTCTATTCACTGCACCACCTAGCTGTCCCTTAATCTGCATTATTAACATCTTCTCCATCACTTTCTTAATTCTAGATAATCAATAAAACAATAAATCATGCCCACATTTAGAGCGTTTGTCCAATTTCTGAGTTAAAAATACTCAGACTGAAATTTTAACAATTGGCCTCATGAACCAGTTTGAGCTGGCTCCAGCACACCCCTGGACTAAATACATGAATCACCAGGAGAATGTCTTTCTTTTTTTCTTTTCATTCAGATCTGTGACAATCAATTAGGACAGCTACTTCTGTAGAAAGAAACTCTCTCTGTGAACTGGTCCAACCATTCTGGAGAGCAATTTAGAGTTATACCCAAAGCGCTATAAAACTGTGCATGCCCTTTATTAAGCAATACCACTGCGAGGTCTATATACCAAACAAACCAGAAAATAGGGAAAGGACCTATTCATACAAAAGATATTTATAGTAACTCTTTTTGAGGGCAAGAATTAGAAATTGAGGGGATGCCCATCACCTGGGGAATGACTAAACATGCTGTAGTATGTGATTGTGATGGAATATTATTGTGCTATAAGAAATGACAAACATTTGTAATTTCAGAAAAATCTGGAAAGATTGTACATAAACTGATGCAAAATGAAGTGCACAGAACCAGCAGAATGGTGTACACAGTTGCAGGAATATTGTTCAGTGAAGAACTGTAAATGACATATTCTCAGCAATACAATGGTCCCTAAGGACATTTGATGAAGCATTCTATCCACCTCCAGAGAAATAACTAATATTGTCTGCATACAGACTGAAGCATGCTATTTTTTATTACTCGCGCCTTTTTGTACAAAATGACTAATATGGAAATGTTTTACATAATTTCACATGTATAATCTATATCTTATTACTTACCATCTCAGGAAGGTGGAAGGGGAGGGAGAGAGGGAAGGATAGAATTTGAAACTTTAAAACTTTTTTTAAAATGGTAAAATTATTTTAACACGTAATTGTGGGAAATTATACATACACAAACACATGTACACATATACGTATATGAAAGTGTCAACAAAACATTGAAATAATTTTTTTTAAACCAAAAGAAAGAGAGGAAGGAAGGAAGGAAGGAAGGAAGACACTCTCTCCAGGAAAAAAGATCAGCAACCCTTCCATAATTCACAGTCAATGTAACCCAGTTACTGGTGACTTGCCTCTAGTGTATCTGATACATATCTAGTATGTGTCAGAGGCAAAATTTAAATACAGTTCTTTCTAACTTTCCAAAGTCAGTCCTCTTCCCCCTAAGTCAAGCTGGCCCTGACTAGAAGACTCTTGATAGTGAAACTGTGGGATTTTTTGGTAGATAGCAATTCACATCAAGTGCTACATAATTTAATAAACATAATTTGGTTGAATCTTTTTTTTTTGTTACTCAGTTTTGGGTCCAATCTATTGTCTATCTGCCATACTTGCCCAAAGTACATGAACTTACATTCTAATGGATTTGTTTAGCTGCAGGTCTGGGCAATACACATTTTTCATCAACTTTGTTTTACTAATGTGCACCTTTATACCAATTTCTTTCACATTTCTATGGAATGAAATGAAAAGGCTATGTAAAGTTTCAGGACTCAATGCATTTAGTTAATACAATAGCATTTAATAGCATTTGGAGAACTTTTACCTCAAAGAGAAACTTTTTGTTTGACCTCTGAACAGGTTAGCTTTTGTGACATTAATAAACACTGTAGGTGAGCATATATCTCCCTGTTTTATATCTTACTTGATGTCAATGTTCAAGGGATCTTTGAACAAAGTTATATCTATGCTTATATCTGTCAGAGTCTCATATAATTTTAATGTGTGTGGGAGACACCTTGTCTGAGGAGAGTTGTCAAAGAAGCCAATTGTTCTACCAAGTCAAGGGATTAGAAAAAATCAATAAGCAATAGACACAGCAAAGTCTTATATCTTTTATGCCTCTTAGTCAGTTGTATGACCGTAAAGCTGTGGTCTGCTGCAGAAAATCATCTGTGAAAGTCTGCCTAATTACGAAGCTCTATTTTCCCTAGTGCAAACATGGCTTTAAAGAGACTCAAAATTTTAATAATGTATAAAAATGAAAAATGTAAATTTGTCCTCCCTAAAGCAATTGTGCGCTTTTAAAAACCTGATCATTTTTCAACCTGTTGATGTTCTCTGAAGTATTAAACAAGGCAATGTATCCAAACTATTCAGATTCAAGCAAAGCCATTTGGCAAACGAGATAGTCATAGAGGAGACAGGAACTTAATTGCTCTGAAACTGGATAAAAAAACACATCCATAAACTTAAAAATCCCTGAGTCCCCATGAAAAGGTAGACACAGGGAATGTAAATGTTTAGCAAATGAATACATTGCATGATATTCCTTCCAGTATTAGAAAAAAGGAGATAAGTACAAGAAAGCACTCACAAGAATCTAGTGGTGAAAGATCAAACTCTGAAGATTGGGACTTGGTTTAGTTCAGACATGCATTATGTTCCCATGAAGTCATTATAACAAGTCTTTACTAAGTCACAGTTTGTGAAAAATATGCCCATGCTTCCTGTACCAGTAGAAATTGGAGCCCATCTATGCCATTTCATCCTCTATGACTCTTGCCCAATGAGCAACATGCTAGACCTTGCTTTAAGGCTTTTTATATTTTGTATAGACTAGGGCAACATTCAGTCTGCCAGTCCGTTATTGCTCAGTCTGATCATATGAACACCCCACTTCTGTATGTGGTTATAAATATCATGATGTCTCTTCTTGCATGTACATCATTACTGGTAATAGGTTACAAACTACTTATACCTTCTGTTGATACCTCTCTTGTCCTACTTCTTTGTATTCTTCTTGATATTACACACTTTCTAGTCACAGAATATCAGTGGAAGAATGTTAGGGTAAATAGATGGACATTTGTGGCAGAAAGCAGCCTGGGAGCATTGAAAGCATTATATATTTTCTCTAATATGATCCTACCCAATTTCCTCTTCCTTTTCAGCTCCGAATTCATTTCATTGTCTGTCTCCATTGTCGAAGCTCTAGGTGTAAATTTCCTAATTCAGTGAGTTGCCCTTCCAACCACGCCATCTTTTGGACCAGACCTATTATCACATTGGAAGAGGAAACTCCTAATGAGGAAACTACTAATGCAGATAGATACCTACTCTGTAATTTATAGTCAATTCAATTACCTAAAGTCACTGAGAGAGTGACTTACCCAGTGTCATACAGTCAATATGTATAAAAAATGGAACTGAAATAAAGGTTTTTCTGATTCTGAGACCAGAATCTTATCCATTAAACCATTAGGCCTCTCTACATGCTGTATATGCTGTTACCTTGCCAATATACATTATTCCCTGATTTGGTTTTCCCTGTCTGGATTAAATCAAATCCATCTGAGTGACAATGGCTTTCAATAAAAATACACCGTTGTGTTCCAGAGATTGATGCAACCAGGACAGTGTCACCCACAAACAGGAACATCTGGCAGACTTAACCATCTATACTTGCTACCTGTTCAATTTAGATTTGGAACATGATGTACTACATGATACCAGTCAACACCATTAATAAGCTCATCTCCTTACATAAGAAAACTTAGTATAACAAATGGTCTGGTGGACTTACAGTCAGGAAAGCCTAGGTTCTGAATATCATCTTTGATACTTACTAGCAGTTATCTGACCCTTAGCAGGTCACAATTTCTCTGAACTTCCAAATACTACCATAGCTTCAGGAAGGGGGATCTTGAATCCGCTCACCATTCCTGTGACTTCCTTAACCAAAGCACCATTCTTTGGCCACTACTCCATTTTATACTTTTTCTTTTCCTCCCTCATCACCAATTGCAAGCTCATAAAGAGCAGAATGTATTCTTGCTGCCTTTGCACTTTGTATTTGTCACAGTGTATCGTAAGTGCTTAAAAATGTTTTTTATTCATGGAAGGTCTGGGGGTTACTACCAAGCAGAATGATGAAGGAAAGCTTCATAGAAGAGTCAGTATTGAGCTAAACTTGAAAGGATGGTTAAAAATATAACGGTAGATGGAAGCAGTATGAACAAAAACATGAAGGGAAGAATGTAGAGGGTATTCAGGGAACTGTCCACTTTTCCTGGAATCTCAGTGGCAGCAGGAAGTAGTGCCAGATGATTTGGGAGAGGTAGGGTACCAGTAGATTACTGAAAGTCTTGAATATGAGGCTTTGGTCACTATTATTTGATAGAAAATTGGGAACCATTGGATAGTTTTAAGCAGATAAAAGACATGTCCAAACCTTTACATAAGAAAGAATGTGTTTAACAGTGGTTTAAAAACATATTGGGGAAAAAGTAAAGAGGAGAGCAAAAAGATCTACTAGGAGGTTACTGCAACAGTCCAGGTGTTGATTGAGGAAATATATTATAATGGTGGCAGTGGAAATAGAGAAAAGGGAATGGAAATAAAGGAGGTTGCAGAGGTGGAATAAACAGGGCGTTATGACTAACTGGATATGAGAATTGAAGGAGATGGAAATATCAAAGATAACCTCTAAGGTTGCAAAAATGAGAGACTGAGTGAATGGTGGTGCCAAAAATCAGAAATAGTGTACCAAAAGAAGGAAAAGACTGAGCCTTAGATAAGTTCAGTTTGAGGTGCCATTGAGGCATTAAAGAGGAAATGTCACATAGGCAACTGGAGATATGGGAGGGAGGGGGGGGGGGGGGCTGGAAGTCAAAAGTCAGGGCTAGAAAAATCAATATGGAAATCATTTGTAAAGCTGTAGTCGTTAGAGTCCTGGGAATGAAGTGCCAAGTGGAGAGAGTACAGAAAGAGTCTTAGAGAACACATACATCTAACTTAAAGAAGAAGATGAGAAGTAAGAGAAAGAGCTAGAGGAAGATGAGTTAGAGAGGTAGGAAGATGACAATAAGAAAGCAACATCTCTGAAGCCCAAGGAAGCAGGTCCAGTAGGAGGAATTGGGTAACAGTACAAAAAACTGCAGACTCCTCTTCCCATGCCAAACTACGGATTCCTGAAATTTAGGATCTCTAAACTGAGGAGTGAAGTAAAGTCTGTAAACTCCCCTTTCTCATCAGAAAGATGTCTTTTCCCTTAAAAGAGTTTGATGCTGAAGTGATTAGGTGGCACAGTGAATAGAGCACCGACCCTGGAGTCAGGAGGACCTGAGTTCAAATCCGGCCTCAGACACTTAACACTTACTAGCCATGTGACCTTGGGCAAGTCACTTAACCCCAACTGCCCTGTTCTGCCCCTTCCAAAAAGAAAAAAAATAAGAGTTTGATGCTTCTCTGTTTCAAGATATCTGTTCCCAAAAGGACATGAAAAGACCAGGAACACTGACTCACCTGACCCTATATACCAAATAACAACGTTTGGTCTGATTGTCATTTCTTCCTGTAGCAATGAGCTAATATATTTCAAAGTCAGGTAACCCTATAATCTGGTTTCTGCTATTGGCTGTGCAACACCAACCTCATGCCCCACATTGGAATTTCCAGGAGTCACCCACATTTGCAGAGCTCTGAGAAGATAAATAGGATTTTTTCAGGGCTGGCATCTTTCTTAGGACTGCTTGTTTTAATATACAGTCTTAACTACTGGCAAGGCTGCATTATTGAAAGTCCCCTTTAACTATTACTAGAACTGCTGACAATCTGAGAAGCACAGTCCCACCATCCTACTCTCTCAAAGAGGTATCTGAGTGATGACAGCTTTTCTGGCAATTTCTGTGTCAATAGTATGACTCCAAACACATATAACTACAATCCAGGTCATATAGTAAAACTGCAGAGCGTTTTTAAAAAAGGCAGGGAGATTTGTCAATGAAGTCCAGTGGGGAGCTTTTCAATTTTCTAACAATCAGGGAAAACAGCCTCTTCTCAAGAATTCTCTTCCCTTTTTTAATACATAACAGTTAAATTATTTCCTCGAAGGAAATACATTCTTTCAGTCCTTTCTCCCCTATCTCCTAATCAGCCATCACTGCTAAGAGTCTCTCTAGAACAGTTAACTTACTCCTCAGATGCCTCGATGAGTGTCAGTGAAACTATAATTCTCCAATATTCCTTTGCTTCTGAAAGATAAGGTGCTTCTAGTCCCTATGGAGGAGGGTGTTGAAGCTGGTATTAGCTTTACAAAGTAAATTTTCAGTATTTTGTGGGCAAGCGGTTATGCAACTGAACCAGCAAAGTCCTTGTGTACATAGTGGCAAGAGAGTTGAGCTTTAAAGGAAGCAGCTAGTGATTCTTGAGAGTCAGATGCAAGGAGGAAATGCCTTTGCTTAGAATTTTATATTAACCGTCAAAGAAGAAGTGATGAGGGTCTCCTTCATTGTCTCATTGCTGGGTATTCAGCAATGCATGTCTTGATGGGAAGAAGGCGGAGATGAAGTGACAGAAAATGTAGGCCAGGTGAGCTTCCATCAAAGCTCACTACTATCATAAATCACCTGCTCCAAAGAGAGTCTAACTTGTCTTCTAGATCAGTTCTGAAGGAGTACAGGTGGGGAAGAAGCAGAGAATCCTGAGGGGCTGGAAAGTAAGTGAATAATGGGTAATCTGAGCAGTTGTGACTCAACAATTTGAGCTCTTCTGGCAATTTCTGTGTCAATAGCATAACTCCAAATACATATAACTACAATCCAGGTCATATAGTAAAACTGCAGAGTGTTTTTTAAAAAAGGCAGGGCTATTTGTCAATAAAGTCCAGTGGGGAACTTTTCAATTTTCTAGCAATCAGGGAAAATAAAAACTAAGGTTTCCTCAATAATGATCACTTTACTACAGGGCAATTTTATAAAGAAATAGCCTCTGTACAAAGACCCTCCTAATTACTAGGAGGATTAAGGGAGCGTGCGTGTTTGTGTGTGTGTATGTGTGTGTGTGTGTGTGTGTGTGTGTGTGGTGTTGTGTTTGTGTGTGTTGTAAATTTGTACCGGGGGATGACAGATATCTGAGTGATGACAGTATCTTAGGGGAAGGGAGTTAGGAGCAGAGGCCAGGCCAAGAAGGATATTAAATGTTTATTGGTCCTAGGGAATATTTGTTATTTTGGATCTGCAAATGAGTTAAATAAGAGCCTTGCACAATCACAGTTTTAGAACTGAAAGTGATCTCAAAGGTCATCTAGTTTACTTTACAGATAATAAATTTAATAAACAGATACAGGCATATCTTGTTTTATTGTTTCATTTTATTGCACTTGTCAGATATTGTGTGGTTTTATGTGTGTGTGTTTTTTTTTTTTTTGCTGTTGTTGTCAATTTTGTTTTTTATTTGTTGTTGTTGTTTAAAGCAATTGGGGTTAAGTAACTTGCTCAAGGTTACAGTGCTAGTTATTTCTGGGTGTGGTGCTAAGTATCTGAGCCTGGATTTGATCCCCCAGGTCATCCCGACACTGGGGCCGGTGCTCTTACTGGCTGAGCCACCTGGCCGCCCTTGTTTTGTTTATTTTTTAAAGAAATTGAAGATTTATGGCAACCTTCTGTTGAGCAAATCTACTGACACCATTTTTCCAACACGTGCATCGTGTCTCTGTGTCACATTATGGTAATTTTCACAGTATTTCCAACATTTCCCCTTAATATTATATCTATTATGGTGATCTGTGTTACTATTGTAATTGTTTTGGAGTATCATGAACCTTGCCCATAAAAGACAGCAAACTTAATTGATAAATGTGGTATGTCTTCTGACTGCTCTACCAGTTAACAATTTTCCCATCTTTCTCTCTCTCCTCAGGCCTCCCAATATCCTGAGACACAACAGGATTGAAATTAGGCCAATTCATAAACTTATAATGGCCTATAAGTGTTGAAGTGAAATGAAGAATCAATATATGTAGCAAACTTCATTGTTGTCTTATTTTAAGAAATTGCCACAGTCACCCCAACCTTCAGTAAACACCAGCCTGCTAAGTCAGCAGCCATCAGCATGTAAGTCCAGAAAAAGGCAAGACCTACCAGTAAAAATATTATGACTCACTGAAGGCTATGATTATGGTTAGCATTTTTTAACAATAAAGTATTTTTGATTAAAGCATGTATACCTTTTAGACATAATATAATTGCACACTTAATAGGCTATAGTATAATGTAACTAGAACTTTTATATACACTGGGAAACCAAGAAAATTCATGTGACTTTATTGCGATATTTGCTATATGGTCTGCAACAGAACCTACAATATCTCCAGGGTATGCCTGTATGTGTCATAGGCATGCAAGAAACAAAAGCTTGGTTGGAAGTCCTACTGAAGCTTTGGGTTTAGAATAGGAAAAGAAGTTCAATCATTTAGGAACCCTCATTAAGATTAGCATGGGAAGGAGAGGAAGAAGAGTTACAGGGTGAGTGCCCTGGGGCAGAGTATGATAGAATTTAGAATTTAAAGGTGCACTTAATAATCTAGTTCAACTAATTCATTTTACCAATGAGGAAGCTGAGACATAGAGAGCTGAAATGACTTGTTAACAACCACAAAGTTAGCAAATAAAAATAAAAGAGTCAGGATTTGAATTGATTTCTTTGGGCTGCAAATCTCTTGCCCTTTTTTGACTATATCACACTAGATTAAAATAACAGAGAATCCAATGTTCCCCTCAAGGGAAGACTCAGCCTTAATAATAGGATGGCAAATTTGTTTCAAGGAAATCAACCAGGACTAAGGACTAAGGGTCAAGACGAAGTTAAATTTTCTAAGGATACAACTATAAATATTTCTAGGAGAGTGAAAAGTCATGAGACTTAAAGAAATAAAAGGGACCATGGAGAAGGAAACTAGGGACCAAAGAAGGGAAGAGACATGCTCAAGGCATTCAGAGAAATGGGCTTTAAATATAGATTCTCAGACTACAAATTGAGTTCTTTTTCTATTGCATCAGGGCAAGACACAGTAGCCTGAAGCCCAGGGGTGATGCTTTTGAGGACAGATAAAGAAGGGTCTTATTAAAGGATAATAATGATAGCTAATATTTATATAGTATTTTAGATGTACATAATTATTTGCAAATATTACTGCTTTTAAGTTTCACAACAACTCTGAGTTGTGTCATTTATTACCCTCATTTTACTTATGAGGAAAATGAGGCTGAGACATTAAGCAATTTGTCCTTGGTCATAGAGCTTTTAAGTGAGTAGTTTAAGATCTAAATTCATGGTTGCCTGATTCAAAGCCCAGTTATTTATCCCATATGCCACTTAGCTGCCTCTTGGAGCAAAGGTTAAAGAGGTAGAGGCTCACTGGCCCCTTTGGCACCATTAAAAAGGATGAAGGAGGAATATTTTTATTTTATTTAATTTATTTATTTTTAGTTTTCAATATTTACTTTTATAAGATTTTGAGTTCTAAAATATTTCCCCTATCCAAGGCCACATGCAATCTAATATGGGCTATACAAGTATATTCACACTTAACATGTTTCCATATTAGTCATGTTCTGAAAGAAGAATCAGAACAAAAGGGAAAAATTGAGAAAGAAAAACCAAAACAAGTGAAAATATCATGCTTCAATCTGCATTCAGACTCCATAGTTCTTTCTCTGGATGTGGACAGCATTTTCCATCATGACTCCTTTGGAATTGTTCTAGATCATTGCATTGCTCAGAAGAGCTAAGTCTAACAAAGTTGGTCATTGCACAATGTTGCTGGTACTGTGTACAGTGTTCTCCTGGTTCTGCTCATTTCACTCACTATCAGTTCATACAACCCTTTCCATGTTTTTTGGAAGTCTGCCTGATCACCATTTCTTTTGGAACAATATTATTCCATTACATTCATATACCAAAACTTGCTCAGCCCTTCCCCAGATGATGCACAGCCCCTCAATTTCCAATTCCTTGCCACTACAAAAAAGATCTGCTATAAGTACTTTTCTACATGTGAGTCCTTTTCCCTTTTATATGATTTCTTTGGGATACAGACCTAGTAGTGGTATTGCTGAATCAAAGCGTATGCAGTTTTATAGCCTTTTGGGAATAGTTCTAAATTGTTCCCCAGAATGGTTGGATCAGTTCCCAACTCCACTAACATTGCATAAGTGTTCCAATTTTCTCACATTTTCTCCAACATTTATCATTTTCCTGTTTTGTTATGTCAGCCAATCTGATAGGTGTGATGTGTTACTTCAGAGTTGTTTTAATTCGATTTTTCCTAATTGATAGTGATTTAGAGCATTTTTTTCATATAACTAGAGATAGTTTTAATTTCTATTGAAGGAGGAATCTTAAGAACCATGTTGGCTTAGGGCAGCTAGGTGGTGCAGTGAATAGAGCATCAGCCCTGGAGTCAGGAGGACCTGAGTTCAAATCCGGTCTCAAACACTCAACACACTTACTAGCCATGTGACCTTGGGCAAGTCATGTAACCCCAATTGCCCTGCCCTCCCTCCTCCAAACTCCCCTGCCAAAAAAAAAAAAAAAGAACCATGTTGGATGGTTTGACACCTATGGAAGGAATCTTTGGAAGGAAGATCTAAAGTTCCACACCTGGAACAAGATTCAAGAAAGACCAGGACACCCAGGAACTTTGATGAATTCATTTCATCTAGAACCCTTAGACTTTGTACCTAGTCCTAACAGGATGGGGTGTTTGACACTGAGGACAAGATTTGGAGGAAGAACCTATTTACAGAGAGAGGGGGAGATTACTTTTTAGTTTCTTGGATATTCATATAAAAAACAGGACTTTTTGCACCTTCATTCCTTGTTTATAATTTTAATTGGGAGGGGGGGAGAGGGCAAATCTGAATCTAGATTAAGATAATAAATAGACAGAGGCAGACAAAGAGCATGGCAGACCAAAAGTGAAAGGGAGGATCTCCAGAGGGAGAGAGGATCCCTTAGTCTCTGACACCACACAGCCATAGCTGAATATTTAATACCTCCATGAGGGCTAGTTGGCAGAACAGATAGAGCCCTGGACCTGGGGTCAGGAAAGCAGGAGTTGGAATCTTGGTTCTATCGCTTATTGGCTATATAACCCCATACAAGTCACTCAACATCTCTCAGCTTCAGCTTCCTCACGTATAAAATTGGGAAAATAACATCACTTATTGCATAAGATTGTTATGAAAATCAACTGAGATAACATGTAAAGTAACTTGCAAAAATTAAAAGAACAAAATGCTAGATGTTATCATCATAATAGATTTGCTCATTGTATCAGCAGTCAAACATGTTTTCAAGCTGGTATTTGTGTTACTGCCTTTGTGTGCAACAGTATCATCACCAGGGCTATTTAAGGTGGAGGAAGAGTTCTTGTTGGAACTGGTAGACTAAATTAGGCTTGCCCATTTTTGTTTTTATCTTTTAATAGGCTGGATTGTTCACAGAATGAGAATAACAACCAGTTGAGCCTCCAGGGAATGGAAAGGGTTCTTGTGGGTCCGGATTTCGCAGAGAAACTTCCCTTATGAGCTGAGTTTTTTTCTGTCTCTTGCCCAACATTTTCCTGTGAGGAAACACTCCTGGGAGAAAGTGTGTTTGTACCTCTTTCCTCAGGTAATGTGTGTCTTGTGACTACATATAGAAGTATTCTTTATGGTCAGTGTTCTAGGGAAGGCTGAGCCTGGAATGAGAAGGCAACTATCTCCTTTTCTGACAGGAGACTGATTTTGAAACTGTATTTCATTTTTCTAATTGTGAGTTGTGAGAGCTCAGATATAACATTGCATTGCTCTATGAAAAATTAAAACCGAGTTCTCTCGGCATCATGCCAAGGATCAGGCAGCCATAGAACAGAATGGCAGAAGGGATGTTACCAGGAATCCAGCTCAATGAGAGGGGTCTTTTGGATGCTTAGATTCTGTAGGGACAGGAATCCTGAACTTGAAGCTCGATTACAACTACAGGAAGGAAGATATGAATATGCCACATTCAGATTTCAGGGTGTGTGAGTACAATGGAGTCAAGAGAGACCAGGTACATGGGTTCAAACCAGGCAGGGAGAAGCCATATCTTGAGGCAAACATCGATGTTTGTAACCACCCACAAAGCATGACACCGGACTCTCAGTGACCAGCTTGTTCTTTTTGCTAGTTGCATGTCCTAACTCTCAACAGGGCAAAGGCCATCAGTGAGAATAAAGCTAGACTCCACAGGTGCCCAGATCTGTTGATTCCAGCCACATAGAAGAGAAGAGGCTGGGCCTCTGAGGAGTTTGTTCATTCCTAACAACAAGCACATGGTATTATACAGCATTTAATGGTGCTTCATGAGGAAAAAAGAGAAGATAGCTTTAGATGATTAAAGAATGAAAAATAAAGGATGTGAAAATCCACCCACTTGAGTAATCAGTCTATGATTCTTACACAGCTCAAAAAGCTCATGGGAACTTGTTGTTAAAAAAATATATTTTCAGGCATATATCAATGAGTGTCTCAAAAGTGCTTTAAAAACAAAAATTACCAGCTTTAATGAGGTAGTAATAACAGCACTGAGAACACTGAGACTGTTCATCCCTAATAAAACTCCCAAGTGTTTAGTGGGTTCCATTACCCAAAACTTCCCTTCCCCACATTTATTATATCCTTGCGTATTCTGAAGAGCAGAGGCTACCATGACTCAGTAATGACCATCCCTTTGTACAGGAAGTCTCATACTCCACCATGAGCACAGTAACTCAACGGCTTTTCCTCTAACTACCATGCATAGCACAGAAGCATTAACGTGTCCTCAGTGACGTCTGTGTGGGTTATTTCAGCTCATTGGGATTCTTGCTTTACTCATTTATGCAATAGCAATGCAAGTAAGCACTTTCATCACAGGGGTGTTAGGAGGATCCATTGGGATAGTGTATAGAAAATGTTTTGTAAACGTTACCATGCTCTATAAATGTTAATTGTTTTTCTTGTTGTAATCATTATTAGGTTTAGCAAACATTTAGTGAGTAAACACCTTTCTTGTGTTTGACATTGTAGAAACAGTCAATTGGGAAAGAGGCCCTGTCACTGATGAATTTCCATTCTATTGGGCAGATATATCATGTACCTAAATATAGGGTAAATAATTATAAAGTTTTTGTAATTTCAAGAGGAAAAGAGCGGCAATAACTAGGAGTATCGGGATTGGCTCTGTGTGGGTATTGGCATCTGAGAAGCGACCAAATTATGAAGCAAATTCTGAATTCTAGAAGATGGAAGTATGGCAGGGATCTGTTCTAGATATAGAGGTCCACTTTTACAAATGCTCAGAGGTAGCATATGACACCATCAATTAGGGGGAACAGGAACAGCTAACATACTAGTTTGACTTTGGCAGAGAATTTATCAATAGGAATCGTATGAAATAAAACTATAAAGTTAGATTGCACAATGACAAACATAGCTATAGTGCCTGAAGGTTATGCTTGCCTAACAACATTCCTTTGTCATTGGTAGTGTGAATCTTATTAGACCCATTTTACAAATAAAGAAATTGGGGCCTAAAGGCAATATGAACCTACCCAGGGTGGGTCACACGGTAAGTGCTGAAGCCAAGTTCCTGGTGGTAAATAATAATGAATACATATGTAGCACCTGAGGCAGCTGGGTGGTACAATAGATAGAGAACCAGGCCTGAAGTCAGGAATACTGGGGAGTTTTGGGGAGTTTAAATCTGTCCTCAGACACTTAGTAGCTGTGTGACCCTGGGCAAGTCACTTAATCCTGTTTGCCTCAGTTTCCTCATTTGTCATCTTTGCCAAGAAAACTCCAAATGGTACCCTGAGGAGTAAAGACACAACTGAAAAATGACCAAATGTGCAACAACGCATAGCACTTGACGTGTGTGGTCATATTTGAGCCTCATCACAGTCTGGTAAAGGAGAGTGCTGCAGGTATTATACTTCACATGCTGCAGATGAGGAAAATAACTGAGAATTTAAGTGACTGGATCTTAGTCTGGTAAGATCTGAACCCACGTCTTTCTGATTACAAACTTAATGTTCTATCTAGCCATAAATGACTCTTTAGAGACTCAAGTTCAAGTCTCCCAAGTTAGAGAGACTAGACTGAATTCCAATATTTTCCCTTACTATCTATGTAACCTGGAACAAATCACTCCATTTCTCTGGCTCTCAGTTCTCTCCTCTGTAAAATGATGAGGAGATTAGATAATGTGTAAGGTCTCTTCTGGTTCCCAATCTACAATGCTATGCCTTATCTTGAGTCCAATATGAGTGCTATTTCCACTAGATCCTGAAAAAATAATTAAAGTCTGAAAAACATACCTTTCTACTCACAACCTCATGAGAAAGAGCAAGAATTAATTTTGCCATTTTTTTAATTTTATTTTTTTTTAATTTTGCCATTTTACAGATAAATAGATAGAGGGTCAAAGGAGGTTAACGATGTGTCCAAGATCACACCGGGAGGCCCAGAAGCTATGTCTCCTAACGTACAAAGCATCATCGAAGAAGTCAATCAATAATTAATAAACATGTGTTGAACACCTGCTATGTGCCAAACACTGTGCTGAGGATTCAAAAAGGGTGAAAGTCCCTGCATCAAGGAGCTTACAATCTAAATCATCAAAACTATGGCAAATAAGGAGAGATCACACTCAAAATAAGAAATGTCAGTGAAGGTTGCCTACATCTAGTACCTACCCTCCTCCAAGTTTTGGATTCCAGCACAGGTTAAGGTCTCTGGTGAACTACACCATCTTTGCTGAAAATAATGGGAAGATGGATGAGGATTTTCTGGAGGACTTTCCCGTTTTATTACCTGTTCCCTGAATGAACTAAGTCAGCTGTTCTTTGTTTTGTAATAAATCGGCAGTTTGGAGAGTGGACTCTAGGAAGATTATTCTCTTACACTTCCACTGACCTTGGGATAGTAGCTTCATATTTACAATCATCTTGATAGAAAATTTGACATGCATGTAACTAGATTCAACAGTCAAGTGATAATTTGATGGTTTATCTCCCATAAACTTCAGCTGGAGATAAAAAATTACAAACTCTGTCCCACTAATCATTCGCAGATGCAAAGTTCTGAAAGGTTGTTAAGCAGAATAAGGGAAAAAAAATAACTGTTACATGTCTCTCTTGAATCTGAGGTAGGAGAAGATGCTTCTCTGGAACTTAGACTATTAAATATTTTCTATGTTTAGTAATATGCACATTGGTATCAATAAAGAATGAATAGATCATCAAGACAGGCTATCCCTTTTGCAGTGTTCTGACATTTTGACAGAGTTTCATCTGCTCTTAGGTCCTAACAAGCTGAAATGAGTAGCAGGACAAAGAAGGTAACATCAGATGCAGCACAGTATTACACGTTTTAAAGTTAAAAGGCACAGATACAGAATGATGACTGAGGCATGTCCATCATCCTGCCATGGTTACATTAGGAAGCATACTATGATTGGTAGACTCTGGGTATTTAAGCAAAATCTTGTTTCAGGGATGGAGTTACTTGTATACATAGGGACAGAAACAGATCCTGGATCAGAGTTCTGGTACACTGGTAAAGCAGTTTCCATAGGACCTTGCAAGAGTGTGCTTGTTTCCCCATGTATTTGTCATCATGAGAAAAGCCAAGAATTCTATTGTCCTTTCCAATCTAATCATGAGTTAATGGCTCACATCCAGTTCTTTCAGAGAGTGATAGCAGGCTTATATAAGACACTGAAATTCTGGTGAGGCCTATCTTGTGCTCATGCTGTGAGGTTGGGAGGCTGAAGGAAAAAGGTGAAGAAGTCCAGGCTAACAAGGGTTTTTGCCTTGAGAGGGACTGGATCCGAGGTGTCATAAGCACTTTGTTACATACTATTATTGCTTCTCTCTTCCATATGCATTTAGCAATCAAATTAAGTTATATGTTTGAAGCATGACTTTGAATAAAGGGAGAAATATGAAGGGGGCACATCCAAGTGGATAGGGGGGCAAGTGAGACAGAATTTGAATAATTCTTTCTCCTAGATAAGAATTTGGGATGTGACAGTGATGTAGAACTGGGCAGAGTCAGGGTAATTGATAGTCATATGCTTTCTGGTTCCTGAATATTTCCAAGACTGAAACATTTACTCTGATTACACTAGTTACATATATTTGAATGAGCTTGGGAAACCAGAGAGCCTATTACCCAAATTTTTACCCAATGGGCAAAACTGCTTTTGCAACATACCTGACAGATGGCCATTCAGCCTCTATCTGAACACTTTGAGTGATGGGGAATTAATTGCCTTGCAAAGTAGTCAGTTATTTTGTCTAATTGTTAAAAAGTTTGCCCTTCTATTTGGTGACTTGCACTAAACTGTCAACTCCTAGAAGACAGGACCTATGTTTTATTAATATTCCTAGAAGAATACAAGTTCCCTGAAGACAAGGACCACCTTTTCTTTTCCCCATGTTGTCCCAACACCTACAATCCTGCATTGGACAAAACATATGGTTAATAAATCCCTGTGATTTGAATTACCTTTCTCAGAGCCAAGCATAGGTATTTTCCCATAGTAGACATTCGAAGAATGTTTATGGAATTGAGCATGAAATCCATCATTTTATCTATTAACTCAAGCAATTAATTAAAAAATTTCTCTGGGGAAACACTTTGTTGCTTGTCTAACTGCAGGTTATACTTGAAAATAATAAACTGCATCCCGTTCACATCCGTTTGTAATTCTGACAGGTTTTCCTTCCTTACTCTCACAGTTGGCTTTACTTCACTATGTAACAGTGTCCCCTCTGGAACCAGGGCTGCTCAGAAAAGAACAATGTTCAGTCTATTAGGAGTGGATATATGGAAAGGCTGTCCTAGCAAAATAGGTACTAAGGGCACAGTATTAATGAAGGATCTCACTTCTGGAGGAGATGGACAACCCTGATCTTTGGGAGAGAGCACCACTGAGGACTATCAAAGCCCTTCTCCACAGGCATCCCTTTCCTGGACAAACTGGAACAAATCTGCCCTGAGCCTGAAGCTCTCCCAGTCACTTCACGATTTCCTTCCAGGCTGTTGGCTCTTCACAGTACCATTTTTTTACTGCAGTGATTGCTGTACCTGCCCCTAGGTACCTATATTTCAGCTGGGGATGAAATGATCCCTGTATATCAGTTTGATAAGTTTGTAAAGCATTCCAGCGTCTTTGGGCAGAAAGGCACCAAAGAAAGATATCTTCGTTATGCTTTACAGAACTGTTTCAAAAATGCGCCTCTGCCCTTCGAGCTAAATTTAAACGTAAAAGCCTGTTAACGCTATGCAGAGGACAATTCTCACAACAATATACATGCCGTGTAATCGGAGGCCACGCTTATCTAGGAACATTAGCCTATTTCTCCACTAAATCTATATTCCAACACTACCCTAATTGACCATAAAAAAATGGTAACTGAAAACACAGGATTTGATCATTATGTATGCAGTGCCGAGAGTCAGAGAATTGGGTAAAAAGGATCCATGCTTGTTTCCTATTTAACTGGGCTCTGTGTAATATTGTAGACTCTGTACTTTGAAAAGTCAACAGAAACCTCAGTTCATTAATATCCAAAGTCTATAACTATTATACCAATAGCTATACCCTTTGCCCAGGGAACATCATCTATCATTCAGTTCTATTAGATTCAATTCAACAACAGTTCTTAAGGGCCAATAAGTACTTAGGTTGTGTAAAAGCACTCTTCTAGGGACTAGAGAAGATACTAAATTAGAGGAAGGCAAAGTACTGCCCCTATGGAGCTTATTGTCTAATAAGAAGATAAGAAATAAAGGGAGAACTGTAACACACAATATTACATGATAAGTACATTAAAGAAGGGGCAAAATTAATTGTTAAGGTCTAATGGGAAGTCCCATTCCAACAGGGAAGGCTTTATGGATGAGGTAGCATATGAGTTAAGGTTTAAATACTGGGTAAGTGAGGATGGAGAAGGAAGTCTCTCCAGACACAAGGAAAAATTGAACAAAGACACTGGGACAGGATTATCTGAAGAGAGTCATAACAACAAGCTTAGAATGTAGAAAGCGTAGATGTGGGAAGATCTCCTAGGGGACTATTGCAAGAGTTCAGGTAAAGAAACCTCAGAGAGTATTATTGCCAGTGGACAGATGGACAATGAGGGTCTAATTGTCCTAGGGTGATTGCTGTGGGAATAACGAAAAAGAAATAATTTTAAAATATTATAGATACGAATCAATAGAGCTCTGTAACTGAGGCAAAAAGAAGAATCAAAGATAACTTGAAAGATATAAATTCAGGAGACTCAGTAAAGAATGGCACAGAAATACAGAATTTTGAAAGATTAGGTTTGAAGAAAAAGAAACAAGGTTGATATTAGAAATATGAGTTCTTGAGATACCAGTGAGGCATTCAGGTAGAAAAGGGTACTTCCTTTCCTATGACTCCATCCTATAGTCCTAGGTGACCTGAGATTCCATCTGGTCTCTAGACTAGAGGCACGCAGGAGGGTGCCGAGGAGTCACCTATCTAATCTTGCAGCCTAATTACTGCTTTTTCAGACCACTCAGGTAAAAGTCACTAGTTCAAAGAATATCACTTTTCATTTACTGAATTGTTGACAGCCTCCAGGTCAGATTGATGGGTATTATATCATTCAGGGGTTCTCCCAAAACTTCACTGTGGCTGGCCCTCCCTGGAGCAACAAAGATGTCCCAAGCATTTCAACAAAAAGGAGGACTGAGAACACAGCATTCACAGGTTCTTTTTGAGGAGGGAAGTGTTTGTTGCCACACAACCCAGAAGATAATCATTTTAGGCAACATGATTCATCCTGGAGATATGCAAAGAAAAAGCCTAAATAATGGAACTGACACTAAGCCTCCACACGCCTGGGCTCTGCTTGCTCAGTGATTTGCTCCTCTGAGGCTGGGAGCTTTTTCATAGGAAGAGCACATTTTCCAGCTGGGATTAGCCCAGAGATTAGACTTTAATGAAACAAATGCTAGCAGAAGATGGAGCTAGGGCACAAGTGTACTCCAGGGAACCTCGGGTTTGGTCTGGAAGACATTTGTCTAATAAAGCATGAATAAATAATAGAGAGAAATCTCAAGTAAGGAGCAGCCCCAAAACCTGCAGATGACAGACAGTAGCTGCGTATGGAAAACAACTGAAAAAGCAATTTAAAGTTTTGATGTTAGGAAGGACATTCATTTGGGATCCTTGAATCAGACAGGTCCCATAAGGAAAATACAGAAGTGAATTTACTTCCTGGAGAACCACTAGACTGAGGGTTAAACTGGATAGCCCTAAACCCTTCACTGTGAGATTAGATCTCAGACCCCCACGAGTGGAACCAACACACAAAATGTGGCACAGTGGACTTAACTGCTCCTGAAGCTGACTCCTCCCTGCTTCTCGATATTTGGGGCATTCAAAGCCTCTCACCAAGCACATTCTCCTAGAAAACACCACATCCCAGGTTCAGAACTTTTCTGTTCTCTGTCACCCACATTAAGACTTGGACTTGTCCATATCTTCCATAAGACTCCAACTTTTTCCTATATGAAAATGAGTTCTAAGAGGTTTCTTGGAAGGCTTAACATAGTCTCATTTTACCCCTTCTAGCTAATTCCACTTCTAATATTAATATAGTGCTTTTTAAAATTTTCAAAGTGCTCCTTATATGTTATCTCATTTGATCCTCACAGCAACCTTGGGAATTAGGTGCTATTATAACCCCCATTTTACAGATGAGAAAAATGAAGCAGAAAGAAAATTAAGGGATCATACAGCTAGGAAGTATCTGAAAGAATTCAAGGGACATATTGCTTGGACTCAGTGAAAATGTACACATCTCACTGATACCCTCATGATGCCAAGAGAAAGCAATGGAGGCCTCCAGTTTGTTCGGGGTACATCACACAACAAAATGGGGGGAGCATATGGACAGAAGTCATACAGGATAGGAAGCCATGGATACGCTGGGATTGGCTTTGATGGAGGAAATTTCTAAACCCATGGGTTCTCAGATTAATTTAAGTATTTCGTTGTAGCAATATATTATTATGTGCAGGGTCCTAGGAATATAAAGCCAAAAATAAAGCAATCACTAGCCCTGAAAAAACTGACATTCTATTATGGGAAAATTGCATGTACCCAGATAAGGGCTCATTAAGTAATTTGGGCGGTTATGAAAGGACAGACAGTAGTAACAAGGGGAGGAACCCAGAAAGGCTTCCTGTAAGAGGATATATTGAAACTAGGTTGGGAAAGGAGTTTGGAATTACAAGAGGCAGAGATAAGGAGGGAGAACCTTCAGACAGGAGAGACAGTGTAAAGGCATAGAGATGAAGCATCCTGTATGAAGAATAGCAAGTAAGTCAGTGTGTCCAAACCTTAGTATATATAGAGGAGAGTGATACATCCATCAGCTTGGAAAGCTAGGTGAAAGGTGAAGACCTTTACATGACAGTCAAAGATGTTAAATTTGATCCTACTGGTAAAAGGGAGCTGTTGGAATTTGTTCAGTAGAGGCATAAGCTGTTCACACCTGCATTTTAGGAAAATCTCTTTGGAATCTGTGAAGGAAGGACTATAGAAGCCAGGGACAGTGACTAAGAGGTAATAACTCAGACAAGAGGTTATGAGGGCCTGAAATAAGGTAATGGCTGTGACAGTGGAGAAGAGAGGGAGAAGGAAGGGGAATAAGCATTTATATAGTGCCTACCCAACTACGTTCCTGGCACTGTGCTAAGTACTTTGACAACTATGATTCATTTGATCTTCATAATAATTGTTAGAGTCAGGTGTTATTCCCATCCCCCTCATTTTACAGATGAGGAAACTGAGGCAAACAGAGGTTAAGTGATTTGCCCAGGATCACATAGCTAGTAAATATCTGAGACCAGATTTGGACTCAGGTCTTCCTGAGTCCAGGTGCAGAGCTCTGTCCACTGAACCACCAGGTACCTCTTAGAAAAGGATATATCTGAGAGATATTGTAGTGCAGGACTGCCAATGATTTGCATATATAGGGTGAGCAGAGGTAAGGTTGAGGGGTTTGTGGAAAGGGCAAGGAGAGAACAATTAGTTATCATTCTGGACATTTTGAGTCTGGGATGACTATGGAATATCCAGTTCTAAATGTCCAATAAATAATTTTGAGGTGGGATTCAAGCTCTGACTTTGACTGACTTTCTGGAGGATAAAACTGAGTTCTGTTTTGTTTTAGACAAAGTTCTATAGTCTCACGCTTATGGACATTCAGTTGGCAACATCCAAGGATGGTTTAAAGATGTGGGATTAGAGTTCAGAAGAGTTGGTGGTGTCAAATGAAAAGGTTTTATCTGTTTAAGAGTAGGGCAGAGGAAGCTTCAGTCTTTCTTGCTTAGGTGAAGAGTTAGTGACAGTTGTTTTCTGAGAGCAGATGTGGCTTCCCAATTCTTGATGGAGCCTGATAGAGGAGAAAGTTGGCATATTTATGACCTGTTCTCTATCAGAAACCCACTCTAGTGCCATCAAGCTAAAAAGTACTGCTTCCTGTTTAGATAAACTGGGCATTTCTTATCAGTTCCAGCATATCAGCTATTGGCACAGCCAACCCTTTATTATTTTTCATTAGCAACTCTATATACACCATGAAGTTCACATATGTGTACACTTATTAATATACACATAAAGCTAACATAAATATGCAGATAGCATGTACACACAACATATTCTCTTCATTGCTGGCAGAAATACCCAGGCTCAGGTACCTTGGACAATGAGATCAACCCTGAGATTCTGAGAATTTGGACATTTCATTTAGGTCTGATTTCCTGAGCTCGTGGTGATAAGATAAAGGAAATTATGCCTATAGGAAGTGAAAAATATCTTCCCCTAATGGAGGCAATTCCTTCTCTCCCCCCACCTCTTACCACACACACACACCAATTTTCTTTTACTTTCAGTGTACCTGAAGGAGTGGGTTGCCTAGTGGAAGTTTATTTTTTAAACACCTGTATCAAGCCATCCTTCCTCATAAAGTATTAGATTTGAAGTTGGGAATGTTAGATTAGAATCCCAGCTCCAGCACTTCCTGCCGGAGTGAACAAATCACTTAATCTCTCTGATTATCAGTTTTCTCTTCTGCAAAATGGGGACAGAAACATTTATGTTTCCTACCATATAGGATTATTATAAGAAAGGTTTTATAAACCTCAAGGTGTTTTAGGAGTATAAATTATTTTTATTCTAGACATTTCTTTTTTCTAAAGAATGCCAGCTTCCCAAGATAGAACAAGGTGGATTAAAATGAGTGTTCAAGGACAAAAATTCACCCTCAAGGCTTGGAGCTTATAGCACTTATCTAATAGGCCCTGGTCAGACATTGACTCCTGATTCTTATAAGCCAGTTACAGACAAGGGATAAAGCCAGATTCCATTTATGGGAGGATGGAAGCCAGAGGGTGAGTTTAAAAAGCTAAACACATTCCAAGTAAAATGAGAAAGTGAATCCCAAGGGAAGGAGGAGGAAAAAAATCAATCCACAGCAAGCTGTGTCATGGCTGGTTAGGTCCATTGGGTCTGTCAGACACCATCAGTTCTGAGGAATCTGGACTCACTTCTCTGGGGCCAAGATATCCCACTTTAACGATCTTCAGGAAATGCCAAGATTTTTTTTTAAACCTGGTTTCATTTATCATGGTTAGGAAACCAGTCACAAATGATTTCTATTGATTGGAGCAAGTATACCCCTGGGAACCTTCCTTGCCACAGGTAAAGCTTCTGGGTTTCAGGTAGTGAGGTGATACTTCCTCAGAGAAGAAAGGCTTCTGGGTAGGGGAAAACATGCTATTTCGGGGTCATAAGGGCTTGCTAATTGTGGTAGTGTACCCCTCTAAAAGGATCTGACTTTTCCCCAATTCGTGAACGTCCTCTTTTATTCCTTTCATCCTTAAAAGGCAAATGTCCTAATTCAATATCACCAGACTAAAGATACTTCTATGAAAAAAGTATATATACTTTTTGTTACCATCAATTGGCTTCCACTCTTTTATTTAAACATTTTGTCTTCTCACCAAATATGTGTGCACTAGCCACATAGGTTCCATCTATCACTTGTGCATACATACTTGTATCCATGTGAATATATGCAGGAAAACAGGAACATACAGCCCTATTGATGACAATTGCTGACATTGACACGGCATGTTAAAGTTCATAAAGCATCTTACATGCATTAGCTCATTTGATCCTCACAATTCTGTGGGTGAAAGGAGGCAAATTGGTATGATGGGGAAAGGATGGGACCTGGATTTAGAGAACTTGGGTTCAAATTCTGACCCTGCAACTTCCTGTACTATCAGTGTGACCAAGGGTAAGTCATTTTGCCTCTCTTGGCCTCAGATTCCTCTCTGTGGTCACTTTGATACTATGAGGAAAACACTCTTATTATTTTTACCATTTTATAGATGAAGAAATTGAATATCACAAAACCACTAAGCATCTGAAACAGGATTTAAACCCCAGTCTACCAGACTCCAAGTCCATTGCTCTATCAACTATACTACACTGCCTTTCTTAAATGTAAATTGTTGTTATTTGTTGGTCAGTTGTTTCTGACTCTTTATGTCCCCATCTGAGATTTTCTTGGCAAAGATACTGGAGTGGTTTGCCATTTCTTTCTTCAACTCATTTTATAGATGAGGCAAATAGAGTTAAGTGGCTTGCCCAGGGTCACACAGCTTGTAAGTGTCTGAGGCCAGATTTGAACTTAGTGATGGGGTACAAGCTCTGGGAAATCTCTTGAACTCTGCCTGAATCTTCCCACTAGATGAGTCATTTCCCTGAGCCCATAAGCCTTTCATTATAGCTAGGCCAAAATCTCTCACTCTTACTACTGGTAGCCTAGTCCTCCATTGTCTAGGTACTTCCCACCCTTGATCCTATCAAAGTATCTCTACCCAAATCTGTTACCCTTAAACTAGCCTAGTTCTCCATTGATCCTCATCTCCAGGTAGTCTTGAGCTATTTCCCACCCTTAATCTCATTACTGGAGTCTGACCTCATTTGACTCCCCAAGACTCTCCCCAAACTCCTCCTCTAGATCACCCCTAGATCCCTCCCATAATCTTTCTATATATAAGCTCCATCTTGCCTACATGAGGTGGCCTAAAATTCAATCTAGCGCAGATTCATTCTATGGCAGATTATTCTGGCCAGCTTGTCAATATAAGCTTCACATATACTTAGGCTCTTTAAGAGTCTACTCATTAAGGCCAGTCTTTAATAAACTTTGCTTTTCTTTGGCTGAGAGAAGACTTGAGTCCAATTCATTCGGCAGGACCTGGTGTGTTGGTATTTTTGGGTCTCGAGTACCCCTAATCAACATTAGGAAGATGAGTCTTCCCAATTTTTGGCCTGACAATCTATCCATTCATTGCACTATCTAGCTGCCCCAAATGTGAATACACATGGACAAAACTGTCTCCTGCTTCTAGGCATTCAGAATCCAAAGTAATTTAAACCTGCAGCTCTAAACTGGGATTCTAAGCATTCAGACATCTCATTTAGGCCTAATAACTTAAAGAAAGTCAATAAAAGAACAAGGTACATCATTTCTTCAGGTGGTAGCTCCTTCCACTGATGGTAGATTATTTTCTCTTTCTGGAAATGTAATTTTTTGTACAAAAATCAATATAAATCTTCACCCACATGAAACAATACTTGGAAAAGATGTTAAATATGATGTCTAAGGCTGATCAACAGCCAATTGATATGAATAATGTAATCTTTCCCAAATACCTTACTTTGCTCTGTAATCATTCTATCTGAGAGAGAATGCTGGGAATATGGTGGAGTAGGTCAGAAAATTATAATCTCTCAAGATCTTACCCCACAAAAGAGATAAAATAGCACCTTAAGGTGAGCAAATTGTGGGGAAAAAATAAATAAGAATAGGGGCATAACAGGGATCTTCCAGGGAGATTTGAGAAGATAAAAAGAAAAAAACCCAGGATGAAGTTTAGTCCCTGTGAAGAGTAAATACCTCCAGGCTAGGGTCCACTTTAATAAGCAGCAAGCCACTTAAACAAGCCTCAAGCCCTGGGGTTAGTTGGTTTGAGAGGCTGCCTCAACCCCAGCCACAGGAACTTTTATCCCCCTGATAGTGAGGGGAGTTGGCTGTCTGAGCCTGGAAAATCAAGGGAACCTCTGTTGACAAGGAACACTAGATCCAGCTGTGCTGCAAAGAGCAGCAGGGGTGGGAAGGAAGCAGCACATGCTGGGTGAGTGCAGAAGCAGTGGGGCAGAAAGCCCCTGGCTGTGGACACTTACATGAGACTGGAGCTTTGGCTTTGGTTTCAGGCTGGAGGGTAGAGCTGAAGATCCCAAGAAGCACCATCCCCCAACACCCCAGGGCAAGAGGTGATTACAAAAATTAAACTATTACCACAAAAAATGCATGGGCAAATGAGAAAGAATCAAACCATTGAAAGCTATTATGAGAATAGAGAAGACTGGGGATCATCTTCAGTATGGAAGTAAAGAAACCACCAAAGACTAACATCAAATGGTCACCTGCCCAAAAAGAATTCATAGAAGATCTTTAAAAATCAAACAACAGAGATGGAGGAAAAACTAAAAAATAAGTAAGCAAATAAGAATAATCCAAGAAAAACAAAAACATTATGAAAGAAGGTCAGTCAATTAGAAGAGAAGAGTCAGAATCCAAAAGAAGAAAATGATACCTTGAAAATTAGAATTGGGAAAGGCTAAGTCAAGAAAATTATAACAGATCAAGAAATAATTAAAGAAAATACAAATAATGAAAAACAGTAGAGAAAGTGAAACATAAGAAAAACAACAGATCTTAAAAACATAGAAAACACAAGAAGAGAAAACATAAAAATAATCTGACTAAAAAAATTTATGATAAAAAAAGAGTCTTGAAAGAATAATGCAAGAAATAATTAAAGAAAAATGTCCTGAAGCATTAGAACAAGGTGGGAAAGTAGAAATAGAAAAAAATTCATCAATCACCCTTAAAAGAGATCTCATGAAGAAAACTCATAGAAATATCATAGTCAAATTCCAAACCCCCCAGTTCAAGAACAAAATATTAAAAGCAACAATAATAAAACAATTTAAATATGATGGTGACACAATTAGAATTGTACAAGACCTAGTAGTGGAGACATTAAAGGACCAGAGGTCTTGGGACACTATATATTGAAAAGAAAAAAAAAACTGGGGCTCTGGCCAAAAATATCATACCCAGCAAAGTTAAGCATAATCCTGAATGAAAAAAAAAAATGGACATTTGATCAACTGTCAGACTTTTAAGACCTTGTTTTTTAAAAAAAAAAAAACTAAACTAAATAGAACATTTGACATACATGAGTCAAAAGAAATATAAGGTATATAACAAAGACTGATTATAAGGAATTCAATGAGGACAAACTGTTTACTTTTTATATACGTAAAATATAAAACATGTCTAAGATTCTTGTTAATAATTGGGTAGCTCATAGGAAAGACTGGTAAAGCTGAATATTATGTGAATTTTAAAATAAAACCATTTAGCAATAGATAAAAGAACAATTATTTTATACAAATGAGGTGTAAGAGGAAGAATTAATAGAGAGGTATTTGGTGGGGGAGGAGTGTTGGTAATTCTAGTAACCTACTTCCATCAGGAATGGGTTTTACAGGGAACAATACATATCTATTTAGAAGAGTATAAAAATTTACTGAATTCAGAAGAAAAAAACAGTAGAGGGATAGGGAGTGGTGAGAGGACAAGGGAGGGATCTTAAAAGGGGAAGGTGAGGGAATAGGTAAAAGAGGGGTATAGAAGGGTGTTTAGATTCATGGGAATGGGAGGATGGGGTAGGGATCCTTGGAGGGGAGTGGGCAAGTAATGAGAGGGAAAGGTAGAAGTAAAGTAGAGGAGCCAGGAGGGATAGGAAACAAAAGATATGCACAAACATAAAAACAAAGATCAGGAATAGAATTTGTTTAGGAAATGATATGTCTATATATGTATGTATATGTGAATACATGTATGTATACATCCATAGCTATAGAGAAACATATCCAATCTTAATTGTAGCCTTGGGGGAGGAGGGAGAACAATATTAAAAAGTGCATTACAGAAAACACAATTTACAAGGAAGCAAAGATGGATAGTTCTCAACATATGTATTATTTAACACAAAGTCTTTCTCAAAATGAAAATTTATTGTCACACATTTTGAATCCTGTCTTATGTTCTGCTATGCATATGACATGTTTTTAACTTCCTTATTTTGTATTTAAGTTCCAATATTTAAGTTTATGATGTTTTTTTTCTTCCTCTCTCTATTCTGTATTTGTGTTCTGGTGTTTAATTCTAAAATTAAAAAAAAAGAAAAAATTATTCCATCTTGGCACTTAGCTATGGCTTTTAGCATAGATAAAAGAACTCGGTGTAAAACAACAACAAAAAACAAACCACCTTTGACATTATCTAATCCATATTTCTTATTTTACAATGGAGGAAACTGAAGTACAAAGAATGAAGTAATTTCTCCTTGTGTGTTGGTTCTTAAACCTTTTTGTGTCATGGCCCCCTTTCTGTTTAACAGTTTTTCAATGAATAAAATAAAATACATAGGATTACAAGGAAATCGATTGTATTGAAACAATGTTAATTTGAACCTCAAAGTAAAAAAAAAAAAACTGCTCTAGGAAATAGAGGACATAAATAGCAAAAACTTGGATTTGAACCCAGCTCTTCTGTCTCCAAATCTAGTGGGATTTTTTACTCTATCATTCTTCCTTTCCTCTAAAGACAAGTTATTCTATGGGTGAAAGTGGAAAAGGAACTGAAGAAGTGTAGGAAAAAGATGCATTTTAATGTGATTTAGGATTAGTGGGAAACCAGATAGGGAGAATAACAATCTTTTTGGTTTGTGTCAGCTCTCTGCATTTAATCCTCCCAATCAATGTTGGTCTTGCTCACACAGAAGGTATTGCTGCTATTGCTGCTGCAGGGGTGTTTTATATCTGTCACACAACTGGGATCCCTTTCCAAGGTTTATGCAGAGGCTGCAGTCACTGACAACCCCACAGCTGAGTATGGAGAACCTGAACAGCATTCAGCAGAAATGTCTTCTGGCTAAATGCTGATACAAACACACTAGGCTGCTGTGGCATCAGCATCCATCAAACATTGTTCTTCACTTCGGGCAGTAAGAGGATCAACAAGCAGAAGGTCATAGTTATAGCTGGGAACCAGTCAAAGGAGAGGAAGGACAGAGGGAAAAAACAGGAGGAGGGACCTTGTTGGCAAAGTTACTCTGCAATTGAGGGAAGGGAGAGCTGGACAAAGATGGAGTTAGAGTCTACAGAATCCTCAGACTCCTTTCTAAAATGTTCTATAACTTGTTTCCACCGATTTCCTTCCCCCAACATCCACAATCACCACCTCCATTTCCTCATTTCTCTCTTTAATAGAGGAAGTGATGAGATGGAAGCATTCATGTCCACCTCAGCATCAAAGGACGGAATTCATAGAGAACTCAGAGCTAGAAAGGAATCCATAAGATTGTTTTGTCTGATAGGTGCACCTCTTCACAAAATTCACAAAAAGCAGGCATCCATCCCTTGATAACCTCCTGAGACAGGAAACTCACAACGTACTGAGGCAACCCACTCAGTTTTCAGAGGTAAACTCCATCCTTAGCTTTAATTGTTAGTAAGTCCTTCCTTCCATTGATCCATATGTGGCTTCCTTCTAACTCTATAACTGACTTTCGCACCCATGAAGAATATGTAACCATTTGTATTTTGAGAAGGAAACTAATTTAAGGAAGTTTTATAGAATCAGAATTTGAAAGTTGGAAGGGTCCTCAGTGGCTGTGTAGTCTAACCCATAACTAAAAGGAGCCCACACTATAACCTACCAAACAAGAGATCATCTTGCCTTTCTTTGAAGACATATAAGGAGGAAGAAATTGCCATCTCTTGTGGAAACCCATTCCCCCTTACAAAGATTTTTCCCCTGACAAATTTAAACGTGTATCTTTGCTGTTTCCATTCATTGCTTCTTCTTCCCTCTAAAGCCAAACTGCAAAAGTCTGTCTCCCTTCATATGACAACCCGTCTTCCTCACCCCCTGCCAGTCTTTAAGCTAAATACAGCCAATTCCTTTATCCAACCCTCACATGATATGGACTCAAAACCTTTCATCATGCTGCTTGCTCTCTTATGGATACTATAGTTTATTAATATCCTTTTAAAGTTGTGGGGCTCTAAATTATCACAATACTTTAGATGAAATCTGATGAGGGTAGAGTACATGAAGACAATTTATCCCCACCCTCCATTCCTGGAAGCTTGGCTTTCTGATCCATACGTCACAGTCATCAAAACAATCTTCCTTAGTCATAATATTGTTATTACATTGTGGGAAAACTTTGGTAACTACCATCGCCTACAAGATAAACTTATTGTCTACAGAGCAAAATACATACTGGTTGACTAGGCACATAAGGCCTTCTACCATCTGGCTTCAATTATCCACTCCTGCTTTACTTCATACTATCTCCTTTATACACTTTATGTTAGTCAATGGAGACTCCTGCTTATTTCCTGAACTCATCCTTTTTTTTCCTGCTTCTTCATTCTCATAGTCTGTACCCCATCCCTGGAAAGCACTTAATTTTTATCTGTGCCTTTGTAAATCCTCATCCTCATTCAAAGTCAGGTGCCATCTTCTCTATGAAGCCTTTCCTCATCCTCCCAGGTGAAAATGTTCTGTCTCTCCTCTCATTTCATAGAACATTTGGATTTTCCCATTGGGGTCATCCCAATCTGTCCTCTATAAGGTAGCTGCATTGGCACAGTGGATTGAATATTCCTGCCTCAGATACTTCCTAGCTGTATAACATTTAATCTTTCTCAATCTCAGTTTCCTAATTGTGAAATAGGGATAATAATAGGACTTATCTCACAGGATTATTTTGAAGATCAAATGAAGTAACAAATGTAAAATGTTTTGTAAACTTTAGTGTGCAATATAAATGCAAGCAATTACTGTTAGTCACAATTATTCTATCATACTTTTCAATATGCATGATATATTCCCTACCATCTGGTAGAATATAAGTTTCTAGAGGGAAGGGGAGTGTTATTTTTTAAGTATACTAAATATGATGTTAATATTTAATAAATATTTGTTGAGCTGAATTGAATTCACACAATGGTCTCCATTATGCACTTGTTTTATATGTTTCTTTCTTCCTAATTTCTTAAGGTAAGATTGGTAGTAGTAGTGTGATTGATTGAGCTGATAGCAGGAAATAAAAGAGAAAAGAAACATTTGCTATGATCACTATATAGGAAACTGAGTTTAGTTAAGACAAGGCTTAAGGAAATTAAATCAGATTTTACATCATCTTTAATTGACCAGCACAGGACCGATAAAACTTATCCCATATCACTGCTTTATGGTACTGTTAAGATCAATGAATTATTAACTGTATACCTTTTCAAGCACAAAGAAGTTTCCCTGTGTATTCCTGGGAACTTTGTGAAAAGGTTTATGACATGTTTTCACTAAGGGCTGCCCTAAGGTTTATCCAGGACCCCAAGTATCAACAACATTCTTTGCTGAATGTGTGATCTCATTTATGTAGGTTCTCCCTCCAATGATAAAGATCAAAATCTAGCCATGCCTGCCACTGAGCTCTTAGATAAGGATCATAACTTGAGGGGATGATAGGGCTAGTTAAGGTTTTTAAGGGTAAGGGAGATTTAAAAATGTTTCAAAGTGTAGAGGAGGAATGACTGGCGAGAAGCTGAATGTCCTCCTATAAATCTGCCACAGGGAGCCCACTCAATCTTCAGAACTAGGATTAGGGTTAGAAAAGGGGGTGGTGGGGTAAAATGATCATATTGGCTTTATGGTCAGAAGGAAACTAATGGACTACAGCTTAGTTCTAGCTATGTATACTAGCAGGAATGAGGATCCTTCGTTTCCAGTTGCTCAAAGACATCAGGATATCCTAATGCAGCTATATGACCCTGAGTGGCAAATGACAACAGTGTCTGGGCAGGATGAGAATATAAATCCCCCAAAGACGGAACATGGCAATTACATGCTATTTCCATAACGTCCAGTTAGTCACCAAGAAGGCAACTTAGAGAAGTGAAAACACAAATGTACCCAGGGTTTTCAAGCCCCAGGTCTGACATCTATCTGCTATGTGATCCTGGACAAATCACTTAACCTCCGTGTTGCAGGCTGATTCTAAGTTGTAGAGCTGATGTCCAATTTACATTAGAATTGGAGGTTTCCTCAGTAAGAATTCAGGTCATATTAGCTATTTCCCTGTTCAAAAGGCATCTTGGTGGAGTGGCATTGGAGTCAGGAAGACCAGAGTTCAAATCCTGCCTTTGATATTCATTAAAGCTGCTTGATTCCCAGGCAAGTCAGTTAATCCCTCAGCAAGCAAAGTAACTCTCTAAAAGTTCAAGTTGCCAAGGACTGATATACATTCATAGAGGGAGTTTCCATGCCAGAAGAAAGTTCCCTGTATCAAAGAATTCACAGGTCTCTTCATTTTACCTCCACTCCCCAAATCAAGTCATACCGAACTAAAAATGCATTAAAATCCCTAGATTTTTTTTTTTTTCATGTACAATGTTATCTAGTCAGACAAGTCTCATATTGCATGCATGGGAAACTCTTATTACTTTAGGGCCATACAACAGCAAATAATACCCATAATGTAGAAATTATGTTTATGGATGTCATTTTCTTTAAAAAGATTGAGATCAGTATAAGGTATTACTAACTAATAGAATCCCTTTACTTCATCCTGGTCTAAAAGCATCTTTTCAGTTATTGAACCTAGAAAACTCATTTTCCCAGAGAATATTTAGGAGACTGCTTATACCATGGCAAACTTACTAGAACACTTACAAATAGCTATTTCTGCATTTTCTCTTATTTCCAGGGAGACCTGCCAATGGAGGATATGCCAAGAAATATGTGTTTGTGTGGGTTTCCTTACATTTTTGAACACAAGCCTCCTCCCCCCCAGAACAGCTCATTAGCTATAGTCCCTGAAGCTTAGTTTCTAGCTGAGATAGCTCTATTCACTTTTCCTGAACCCCAGGGACCCCAGATGATCTGGCCATACGTCCAGTTCAGTATCCTAATTTAGCAGCCTTTAACTTCTTTTTACCTGTTGAAAACATATTGTACTTACCTATTGAGTTAAAGCTGATATTTGAATTGTCAAATTTTAGAGTCTTCTGTTTTAGTAAAACCCAATATGGAAGTATGTTTAGCAGTCATTATGTTAAGTATAATAGGGTCCATGTAAAACAGCAATTGAAGTGACATAATGTGTATGGTACCAAACTTTAAATAAAAAAGCTGAGGTTTCCAGAATTAAATTAACAATATTGGCTCAGGGCTTTTAATGATATGGAAAACCTAGTAAATGTATCATTGCATGGGGGGAAAACTCACAAAGCATTTTTTGACTAGCTTTGATTTTGCTATTATACTATATGCAATGTTAAATGGCATTCTCAAATGTTGGTGATAATATTATATATCATTGTCCCCAGGGGGGTCCTCCCCTCTGGTAGATGAGGTGTGACTATAAAATAAGGAAACCATTTTTGGTTTAAACAGACAGACCAGAACTTATGCATCTAAATGAGATGTTTTTCTTCCATGCTGAGTTAAGCTTTTCCTTCTCAATGGGATTTCTCCCTAGTTGTTACTCTTTTGCTTGGAACTTGGTCCAGCCCTGGGCTCCTAGTGTCCCACAAAATCGAAGAATCATAGGAAGCTCACCATTTATAAGTAGGCCTTGTGTGTGTGTGTGTGTGTGTGAGAGAGAGAGAGAGACAGAAAGAGAGAGGGAGAGACAGAGAGAGAAGACAGACAGAGAGAGAGACAGACAGACAGACAGACAGAGAGGAGAGAGACAGAGAGACAGAGAGAGACAGAGAGACAGAGAGAGAGAGAGAGAGAGAGTACTCTCTGTGCTGAGGCAGGACATTGCAATTTTGGACATGTTCCATGGTTAGGAAGTTTATTTTATTCACTTACTTCCCAATTTCTACACCTCACTCCTCATTCTGTCCTCTGAGACCAATCTAAACAAGTCTAGTATCTCTTTCCTGTGACAACCCTTCAAAAGCTTGAAGGCAGATATCATGTCTCCCAAGTCCTTTCTTCTTCAGGATAAATATCCCTATGATTCTTACAGAAAAGTATCTTCAGTCTCTTGAGCTGATAGTAGCCTTTTCCGCATACCTCATTAAGGGTTTTTCACCTATTCCTGGCTCTTGCTAGCCTTTAGCTCACAGCAATGACTCCTGTGACCCTTCTCCAGAAACCTAGGATATAACCCTTGAGCACTGGGAGCAGTGGGTGAGGACTCAAGTTTTTTGTTTTGCTTTGTTTTTTTTTCCCATTAATCACTTAAAGAGATAAAACATGCCACTTTTTTTCTTTTCCTTTTTTTCCTCCCCCCCCCCTTTTTTGAGGCAATCAGGTTTAAGTGACTTTTCCAGTAGTCAAATAGTAAGTATCTGAAGCCACATCTGAATGAGATCCTCCTGACTTTAGGATCAGCACTCTATCCACTGTGCCACCTACGTGCCCCAAAACATGTCTTCTGAAGAGGATTTCATTTCTCAAAACATGTCTAGGAACTCTAAGGTTCATGAATCTCGAGCTAAAGGAGACTCCAAAGGCCATCTAGTCCAGTCCCCTCAATTTTTAGATGAAGAAACTGAAGCCCAAAGAAGTTGAGTCTCCTGCTTAAGATTATCTTGGTAGTAAGTGGAAGAAAAAGGCTTTGACTCTGACTCCAAAGTTATCACTCCTTTCACTGCAGCCTGCTGCTTCTGGGATTAGCCTTCAGAAGCTACCACCCTCTTTTCCACATCTGTAATGGTGGCAAAAACTTCATCAGTTGAAGGTGGATTTGATTTTTGAAAGAGATATCCAATTCCATCACTATGGAATGAGGAAGGCTAAGGATCTAAATCTGTGCCACCAATTTTTGATTTAAAACAATATAGTCTGATTAAATGGGAATGAACATTAAACAGAGTGGGAATGAAGCTTGAAGATCATCAAGCTGAGCTGAACTTCATTTTAATCAGGAGACTGATTGAGAGACATTAAGCAATTTGACCAAGGTCACCTACCTATAGTGATAAAACTAGGACCAGAACTCAGATCTCCTAATTTCCAGCCCAATGTTCTTCTCATTGGGCCATGCTGCCATTTGGGAATCATCAACTGAATCACCTCAGAAAAGGTATTTCTAGAAATGTTTTGAGCATTGGTATTGCCTCACCATAGAACACTTCCCACCCTCTGAGTTTGAGAACCAACCAAAAGGCTTCTTTGATACTAGGCAATACTATCTTTACTTTCAAAACTTTAATAACCAGTCCTTTTGCTCTCAGGCATATGGGTGGCTCTCCGGAGGGTATGACTGACCAACATCAGCAGTAGTAGCATGCTTCAGAATAACCCACCACCATTTGGGTAAAATTCAATTCAACAATCATTTACTAAGGACTATGTTCCAGGAAATGTTCTGGGAATACAAAGACAAAAAGGAAACAATACTTGTCCTTAGAGGTGAGGAGATCAATAGCTGGGTTCTGCCAAGGATGGTTATCTTCGACCAGTCCACAGAGAGTTCATCTTCTGTCCACTGAGGAATCTGTAAGCTATTCAATACCCTGAGGAAAGACTGTTTTCCCCTGCTAATTTTTAATAGTAAAATAGATAGTGAATGCTTCAGACAGCTCTAACTCAAGATCCCCTGGGGCTAGGCATTCTTTTCGATTATTGTTGCTTGCCATTAATCGCCAGTGTCCATAATGGCTAGTACCAGTCACATGCCATCAAGATGCTGGGAAATGATCCCGGTGCAGGAAAACTGCAATCAGCAACCAGTGTTTCTAGAAGCATAAGAATGGGTTGATTTATTGGAAAAGTTTTAACATTCTCACATCTTGAATTTCTGTGCCAGTTTTATTAGAGGGGTCATTAAAGCCCCAGTATCTTAAAGATATAAAAGTAAAATTCCAGGAAGTTGTAATCCCACATCTGCTTCACTGTTATCCTACCAGCATCTACCAAAGAGCAATGTACTCTTTGGTATTGATTACCAGACTTCCAACACCTTGAGTGCAAGGACCACGTCTTCTCATGCCTCCTGCTACCTCTAAGGTCCTAGAGTTTGAGACACAGCTCCCATAAATATTGAACAGCATAGAAAAGTTCCACTCCTCGTATCCAAGTGTCATATTTCTCTGTGTCAGTAGTCTTAAAGATTTCAATAGAATATAAACTCCTTGAAAGCAGGAAGAGATTGAATTTTGTCTTTATATCCCCAGAACCTAGCACAAAATAAGAACAAAATAGGTATTTTATAAATGCTTGTTGGTTGGTTGATTGATTTTGCTTTCTTAAGCACCTCAACTACACAACAGACTCCTTTATCCACTTGACCAATGAATTAGAGTAAACTTCAGTTTTCAGCATTTAGCATAGTGGATGACTCACAGTAAGTGCTTAATAAATGTTTATTGACTGACTGACTTGGCTGATAGTTTCAAAATGGTAGTAGGTTCATTGACTAATCTACTAAACCAGATGCTGCCACATTTCTATGTATAGATGTAATAGACTTTAGTGTAAATGAAGTTTTAAAATCTCAAACTCCCTTTATTGTCAGCTTACTACTATCCCCTGCCCCATTTACTAATCCTTTTTTTATCTCATTTTTTCTGTTTTCTTCCAAGTACAAACAACATATTCTCAAGATAATCTCAAATCCCTGAAAGAAGAGAAAATTAAGTTCCTTCCTGCCTTTTATTTTTTGAGGGGTGGAGCATTTCTATACTGCCTCATCTCTAATAGCAATAAGAAACTGGAACACGGGGGCAATGATGCTACATTAGAAAATCTATCACAACATGAAGCAAAAACAACTCACAAAACTTTACCAGTTGTATTACTTTTTATTGAAAATAGATTATAGTAGTGGAGCCAAGATGGCAGAGTAAAAGCAAGAACTTGTCTGAGCTCCCACCCCAACCACCTCCAATGCTTTTAAAATATGACTCTAAATAAATTTTAGAGCTATAGAACTCACAGAGAGACATAGAGAAACAAATCTCCCACTGAAGGTAGCCTGGCAGGCCGACAGGAAGTCTCTATTTCACCAAACTGGGAGCTGAGCCCAGTACACGTGAGCTGCACGGTCCCAGCCACAGAGTCAGCCCCAACCAGCAGCACACCAGCTGGAGCCCACTTCAGGAGAGAGAATCAACAACAGCTGTGGCAGTTTCTAGACTTCTCAACCCATAAAATCAAAGAGAAAATAAAAAAGTCAGTAGTGAACTCTGTTGGAACTGGGTGACAGAAGAGTGAGGTCTGGCCCCTGACCCCAGTGCAAGAGGAGGCACAGCGGCTGAAGCTGCTACCTGCCTCTGGAGCTCCTGGCCTGTAGATCTTAGAGGGACCAAGCAACCACTCAGAGGGTAATTGCTCTTGCTTTGACCTGCTTGGATCTAAATGCCCAAAGAGCCAATGAGGAGAAGACTGCCTTAAAAAATCCAATTGTCCAGATGGAAAAGGAATTTCAAAAACTCACTGAAGAGAATAATTCCTTCAAAATTAGTTTGGAGCAAATGGAAGCTAAAGACTTTATGAGAAATCAACATGTTATAAAACAGATCCAAACAAATGAAAAGATAGAAGGCAATGTAAAATATCTCATTGGAAAAACCACTGACCTGGAAAATAGATCCAGGAGAGATCATCCAAAAATTATTGGACTACCTGAAAGCCATGATCAAAAAAGAATTGCCCTGATATTCTAGTACCAGAGGGGAAATTAATCACTAATCACCTCTTGAAAAAGATCCCAAAAAGAAAACTCCTGGAATATCATAGCCAAATTCCATGGTTCCCAGGTCAAGGAGAAAATATTACAAGCTGTCCAGAGGAAATAATTTTAGTATTGTGGAAACATAATAAGGATAACACAAGATTTAGCAGCTTCTACACTAAGGGATCACAGGGCTTAGAATGTGATATTCTGGAGGGCAACGGAGCTAGGATTAAAACCAAGAATCATGTATCCAGGAAAAATGATTATAATGCTCCAGGGAAAATATGATCATTCAATGAAATAGAGGACTTTCAAGTATTCTTGATGAAAAAAAACAGAGCTGAACAGAAAATTTGACTTTCAAATACAAGAACCAAGAGAAGGATGAGAAGGTAAACAGGAAAAAGAAATCATAAGGAGCTTATTAAAGTTGAACTATTTATATTCCTACATAGAAAAATGATAATTGTAACTCATAAGCCTTTTCTCAGTATAAGGATAGTTGAAGGGAATATATTTGTATATGTGTGTATAAATACATATGTGTATATGTGTATATATATGTATAGGAGGTTGCACGTGTGTATAAATACATGTGAGTGTGTGTATATGTATATACATGTTTACATAGACAAAGGGCACAGGATCAGTTGAATAGGAAGGGATAATATCTAAAAAATAAACTTAAGAGGTGAGAGAGGAATATAATGATAGAAGGAGAAAGGGAGAGATAGATTAGGGTAAATTATCTCACATAAAATAGGCAAGAGAAAATTGTTACACTGGAGGGGGAGAGAAGGGAGGTGAAAGGGAATGGGTCAACCTCACTCTCATTGAATGTGGCTTAAGGAGGGAATAACATACACACTCATTTGGGAAATGATCTGGAAATCAAAGTTTTAAAAACAAATGGTTAAAAAATTGTTTTTCTTACATGCAACTGGGAAATAATATATACAGGCACTGGGGTATGGAAAGCCATCTTGCCCTACTAGAAAGTTAGAGAGGGTATGGGGGAGGATATAAGAGAAAGTAGATTGGGAGAAAGGATATTCAATAGGCTCCCTATCTTGGGGTGGGGGTAGGGGAAAGATGGGGAGAAAATTTGTAACTCAAAATCTTGTGGAAGTGAATGTTAGAAACTAAAAATGAATTAAAAAATAGAAAATAGATTATGAACTGTGGGTTTGGAGTGATTAACTAAAAAAAAAAATCAATCTGACATTTAATTACCTATTATGTGCCAGGCACTGGGAATATAAAGAAGTAGAAATAGTCCCTCCCCTCAAGAAGCATAGTGGCTAGCCAGGGAGACAACATCACAACTGCATGTGCATATATATATATATATATATATCTATATCTATATATATCGCATATATAACACATATATGAACATGCATAGTGTGTATGCATATATGTGTTTATATCTACATATACACACATACACATATATATTATATACGCATATGCACATGTTACATATAATAGAGTTGAGAAGTAGAGTGATATAATGAATAGAGAGTTAGTCTCAAGCCAAGAAAACCTGAGTTCAAGTCACATCTTGAATACATACTGGATATGGGATCCTGAGCACATCATTTAACCTCACAGTGTTCTGGGAACTCTCTAAGACTATATGTTGCAGAGAAAGCGCTTAGCTGAACTGCTAGAGGGAGTTTAGTTACCCAAGAGTTCCATATATTAATGACACAGGTTCAATCCGAACTCTATACAAAACAGATAGAAGGTGATTTGGGGGCACTGGCAATTTAGTTGTGGGCAGTAGAGATTAGGAAAGGCCTAAAGTAGATTCTAGTACTGAAATTGGGCCTTAAAGAAAACTATGGGTTATAAGAGAGATTAAGAAAATAATATATTTACTGTACAACTCTCCATGATACTAAACACTGCCATTCAAAGATCTTTTCTAACTTCTCTAGTCGTCACCTTCTTCATAGATAAAATGAGAGGGTTGGACAAAATGATCTCTAAGAACCCTACTATGCCTTAGATCTATGATTCTAGGATGCTAAATTTAACATACAGTCCTTTGGACAATTTAAGCTACCTTAATTTCACCCAAGACATCACATCAGTCATTGGTTTTGAAAGAAAAAAAGTACCTTTTTCTCAAAGAGAGAGCTTCAGGTTAATGCTATTTGTTGTTAGTTGTTTTTCAGTCATGTTTGATTCTTTGTGACCCCATTTGAGGTTTTCTTGGCAAAGACACTGGAGTGGTTTGTCATTTCGTTCTCCAGTTTATTTCACAGAAAAGGAAAACGAGGCAGAGTGAAGTGACTTGCCCAGGGTCACACAGCTCATAAATGTCTTAGGCCAGATTTGAACTCAGGAAGATGAGTCTTCCTGACTCCAGGCCCAGCACTTTCTCCACTGCTCTACCTAGCTATTTTGTTAATATTATGCTTGATTAGGAAACAGATATTTGATGGAATATTTGTTTTTTCTCAGTTTTGGACTTTATTTTGTGAATGGGCCGTGGGGCATAAAATAGTCTGCTAGTCAAAGTTTTCAAAGACCTTGAGTCCAAAAGTTGGACGGGGCTTTCAGGCTAAGAAAACAATATGCCCTAGGCTGTGTTGACTGTGAAAGCCATTTAAGGATGTCTTGATTCAATTTCAATTTTATAACAGATGAATTGGAGCCTTTGGAGAGTTTAAATTTAACACATTATTCTCAGTGATGACATTTCTGAACAAATGTTCTATTAGTGTTAACTTTAGGTGAGTCAAACACTGACAAAATGGAACGTGGGGAAAATAGACTCACTGGGGCTTCTATCGCTTCCTCCTCCATCCCTCTGTTGGCCTTTGAACGTTTAATGTGCCTCCTAGGGCTTGGAAATTACAGTCACCAGGTTGCTGCTATTAACTCAATATCCGGCTTTGTCTGGTAGATCAGACAACCACAGGAGGCTCACTTTGTGGAAACTCACTGCCCTTGTGTTATATCTCCCCATTCTTCTAGCTAGAGAAACCAGAATTTCTAATCTCCAACCATCTTTCTTAACTCCTTGAATCTCCTATTATTTCCAGATGACCTTTCCTGTCTACCAAACCAGCTGCCAATCCAGAGGGTCCTTTCTGTAGGTGGGTAGAATTAATTCTTAACATAGATTCTTCAAAAATTTCTTGGAACTATACTATTTCCCTCTAGTCCCTCCCCCTTATGGAAAGAGGATTTCCTTTTCGTCTGGTAGGATATCTCACCAAAGATATGATTGCCATCCAATTCCATTCTGTTGGTATTTGGGTCAACTAAATCAATTTAACACTAGTAGAAATTTTTTCATATAATGTTTTAAATCACAGTGTTTCTTGTGGGGTATATTAATAGAACCAGGGTTGGAAGAGTTCCCCTAAATCATCTACAGTAGTCCAGTTCAGTCATTTTAATAGGTGAGGAAACTGGCATTCAGGAAGATTAAGCAATTTAGGGTCACAAAGGTAGTAAGAGGCAAGATCTGAACACATTTCTACTTTGTCCTGTATAGTATTTCCTACTTCATTGAACCCATGACCACACTGCAAAATTTCACTATCATACCATCACACTATATTCACAGTCTAAATGCTAATCTGCAGAACCATGGTAACAAAGCCAAAATACCCTTAAAAACCCTAAAACCTTTAACTACAGCAAATACTTTCTTTGTCTATAGTTCTGAGTCTTTTCTTATTTTGAATAAAATGATATAGCTTTGCTTCTTAGAAACTTATAATTGAAAGTGCTGTTCCTCACTCAGAGAAATGTAAATGAATCAATATTGCTTGCTAGAATATATGCATACATACATTTATGTATTATTCATTTGAATAAGACTTTTATCCCTTTATTAGGTCTCTGGCTATTTTATGTTTATTCCCCACCCTTCACCTATAAAAACTGAGTTAAAGTTTCACATGTAGAAGCCCAAAGGATATGAGTTGGGGATGGGTTAGGGTGGCACAATCACTTCTATGAGACCTTTGATTTCCTTCCTCAAGACTAATCCTCACCACTAATCCAATTCTATTCTCCTTGCATTTGCTAGGTGATTAAAAAAGTTTGGGTACGTGTTTAAAAAAAGAGATGGGTCAATTATTAGAACAAATTAGGTAGACAATATATAGAAGCAAACATGTCTAGTAGTTAGATACACTAAAAAGACTCACTATTGAACTAGATGACTGACTCTTTTAAGTCTAGTAAGCCTTAATTGTTTCTTGTCTCTTTTCACTTCTAAAATCAGTTGAGGTATCTACCTTTGCCTAATAGTCATACCAGAGATAAAGAGTCTGTCTGGATCCATATAGCACCTGACATCATAGATAACACCATATATGTGCCCCCTTTTAACTAACCTTAAATAAATCAAGAAACATTCCACTCTCATATTCTCATTGCCCTCAACCAATTCCTGCACTCAAAGATCTCCAAGTATAGATGTAGAAATAAAGAGATGAACAGCTTTTTCTTTTATTTTTTTTTTGAAGGGGGGAAGGCAGGGCCATTGGGGTTAAATGACTTGCCCAAGGTCACACGGCTAGTTTTTTGTGTTAAGTGTCTGAGGCCGAATTTGAACTCAGGTCTTCCTGACTCCAGAGCCAGTGCTCTATTCACTGCACCACCTAGCCACCCCTGAACAGCTTTTTCTATACCAGTAACCATCCTGAGAGGAGGTAGCATTCTAACACATCAGATGATACTTTCATACATGAACAGGGAAATCTGAGAAGTCATCTTTGAAGCTACCACAATGCTGTAATGTGAAGAACAGTTATACTATCACTTCAACCTTAACACAGATTTGGAGACCTTCAGCATCCCACTCATCTGCAGCTGGCTATAAATATTTAATGAATCTTTGAATGTGCAAGTCTTGTGCATGGAATTCTTTTTTCCTTCCCTACTTAGTTCAGACTTCTCTTATTTAGAGAGGCATTTACCTCCAAAGATTTAAAATAAGTGGACAAAGCTGATGAAGTATCCTCCTAATTTTTTAAAAACTCCTTTACTCAAGGAGTCCTTATTATAATTGCTGCAGTGAATGAGTGACCCTAATTTACCTTTTGAAGGTCTCTTTCTTCATAGAACTAGAGCCAGTGAGAAGTGGCATGTAACTCTTTACCTCTGAATAGGAGTGTGCTTGTAAATATTAAACTATCAGCTCTCGTGGGAGGGCGGGGGATGTGTGGCAGGACACTTGTTTAAGTTTCATTTTTGTTACTAACATTTTCTTTATCATTCTAAATCTAGACAATTAAGAAAACAATAAACCAAGCCCAGAACTTGAAATGTTTGCCAACTTCTAAGATGTAATTTCTCATATTGAAAATTTAACAATTAATCCTAGGAAACAGGTAGGATGCTGGTTCCAGACATCTGTGCCTCTCATACACATGATTAAAGGAAAGTATATGTATGTATGCATACATGCATGTATAGATACACAGAAATATAATGTGTGTATATGTATGTATACATGCATATTTATATATGTGTATATATGTATGTGTATATGCACGTACACACATGCCTTGTGTATGTATAAACATAGAGAGAAAGAGAGAGTACTCATACTATAAGTACAAAATAATGGGTATATTCCCCTCCTTCCAGCAGTTTAGTTTTAACAGAATGATATTATTTACTGTACTATCCCTGTCGAAGATAGGTAATAGCACTCGCCTTTACAGAATGAATTTTCAGGAAGTAAAATGACTTAACCAAGGTCATGCTATGGAGAATTTATAATATATTCAATAGAATATTGGGTTGGAGTGGGAAAGGTTTCAGAAGCCCTGGATGCCCCTGGGATACAACTGAATCTTACTTTACAAAGCAGATCCATTTTTGAAAAGTTATGTGTTTCCTGAATTTGGGTATATGGAATTGGAATTTAAGAGTACTAAGGGACTTCACTAAAGAACTCATTCTCGAAATGACTTTAGTTTTTGTTGTTGCTGTTTTAGGGAAACTCATCAAAGAAATCACATCACAAATACAGACAAACCAAACTATTCACTGACTTCTTGTACTCATGTTCCCTGATTACAACTTGTGTGCTTTTCTTCACAATTTTCCTTCTATTAGGAGCATCTTCCCTCTAACCTCTTTTCCCTGCTTGCTGAATCCTTACTCATCCTGTAAATCTCACCTCAAATGTCATCCCATCTATGAAACTGTCCATTATCCTCTCACCCACCCCAGTCATTAATGATTCTTCCTCATCTCAGATCACAGATAGCATTTTGCTTGTGCCCCTTTTATACACTTATCATATATCATTTTGTAGGAAAGTCATCTCCAGGATCACAGAACTGGAAGAGACTTCAAAGGTCATAGTCCAAGACAAATCTAAGTGGTCATTGAATACATACTGCCAGAGACTTTTATCTGTTTATCTATTCAAGGAACAAAAGAAGGACAGGAGAGGGAAAAGAAGGGAGGGGAAAGAAGAAGGGAAGGGGCGGGGAAATAAGTATAATGCTAACTCTATTCCTCTGAGGCTTATTTTAGCCTTGGTTCTGTTTTTCAAACACGAATCCCTTAATATTATAAACTTCCCATCTCTAGGAGGGTTAATTTAATGCATAGATATAAACTAGAAAATCAGACTTCATTAACAATAATTCTGAAGGTCATAATAATTAGCTGACATGCATAGTAAGGAAAGTAGTTATCTATCCAAATGACTGACAGCTATCAGCTGAATGCTTTGGTCTCCACTGAGTATAAAGCAAATGATTGAAAGGGTTGGCAACCTTGTTGGGTGTCATGCCATTCCCTCATACATTCACTTCCTCCCATGCAGGAGTGAAGGAAGCCACTCTAAGGAGATGGAATTCAACAAATTACTCACAGGTCATCACTTCAGAAATTGTTGCAATTTGAGAAGACCTAGTCAGCTAAATAGTCCCCCAGGGGACTTGTCCTTCTCTTTGGTGGGGTGGTGGTTGGGAGGATAGTTCTTTCATCTGGATTAGTATTCTTTCAAACATGCAAATGTCTCTTGGAGCAGTCATACAAGTTAAATACAATAATAAATACAATAAATCAATGCAAGTTAATTTTTGGAGGGGAAGCACTAATAGCCAGAGTAAAGGGGTATAGATCAGGAAGGGACTCAAGTAGAAAGTGGTCTTTTTACTGAGAAGTGAAGGAAATTGGACATCATAAAAAGCAGAGGTTAGGAGACAGTGCATTCTAGGCATAGAGGATAACTGTACAAAGGTGTGGGGATAGGAAATAATGAGCCATGTATAATAGACAGAAAAAGACTAATCAAGTTAGAGTGTAGAGTGAGTAAAAAATAGTAACATAGCTACAGGTAAATAGTAGGTTTGGCCAAAGTTCTGAAGTGCTTTAAATAGAAAAAAATAATATGTATTCAATTCGAAGGGGAAAAAGGAAGTCTGGGAGAAAGATGGATTTGGGGAGAGAAATAATAAACTTTGCTTTGGACATGCCAAGTTTGGGATGCCTGTATGACATTCAGTTTAAAATGTTTAAAAGATAATTGGTGACATGGGACTAGAGCTTAAGGGAAATACTAAGGAAGGGTATATAAATGTGGAATTCATTTGACTAGAGATAAAAATTCAAATAATAAGAGTTGATGAGGTCACTAGAAAGGAGTATGTATAGCAAGAAAAGAAAAGAACTCAATATAGAGCTTTGCCATTAACTCACATTGGAGGGAGGTAATCTGTGGATCATAACCTAGTTAGATAGGAGGAGAATAAAGAGAGAGCAGATCCAGGAAAACTTCAAAAGAAGAGAGTATCCACAAAGAGAAGATGGTAGTGTTAAATGCATTAGAAAGGTCAAGAAGGATGAGAACTGAGAAAATACCATAAAGTCCTCAAATAAAAAGAGAATTGGTCATTTTAGAAAGAAAAGTTTGTTGACTAATGAAGTCAGAAGTTGGATTATAAACTTTTCAGGACTGTCAGTGAGCAGAGGCGAAAAGAATATAGATAGAAACAATGAGTGTAGATAGTTATATTATAAGAGTTTTACTGAAAAAAGGGGAAAAAAGATGATAGCTCATGGGAACAGAAAATCTAGTGAAGAGTTTTTAATTATATGGATACCTGGATATGTTCGTGGTCAGAATGGAAGGAGCTAGTAGAATGGATGAGATTACAGAATAGTGAGAATGGGAATGATTATGGAGACAATCTGCTGGAAATGACAGGAAAGGTGGCATCCATGGAATAGACTGGCCAAGACAAGGAGGAAGGCTACTACTTCACCATATACTAGAAAAAAGGAAGAGAAAATGGTGCTGGTAGAGGGTGAGGAAATATGAAGAAGGGGAGAAGGAGCTTACAACAAATGAACTCTATTTTCTCAGGAAAGTAGGAGGCAAGGTCTTCAGCTGAAAGGGTGTGGCTAGGGGAGGTTACAAGAATTGACACTGTTGTGGTTGATATTTCCACTTCTGTCTAAATAGCTGGAACACAGAGCACCGTCTCTTATTTGGTCATGTAAGGGCATGTGGGGAACCAATACGCTGATTCAATCATTGCTATCATGGCACAAAACACCCTAGAAATGAACCATGCAGATGGAACTGTTAATTCTGGGTAGTGTTCTGATCTTTCCTCCATTACAAGGCTACTTATAAGTACATGCAAAGGAGCAGGGATATACATATTACACTACTGGTATCCAGAAAATAGACCCAGAACATCATATTCACAGCCATATAATGCTGGGCTGCCATGCGTCCAGCAACATATTATGCCACAATGATATGAACTGTGATGAGCTTCTGCTACCAGTTTCACAGAGGCTATATCCCTGAATTGTAACTTCTAAGATCACTTTCTGCTTCCTCCCCCCAAACCCATTCATTCTCCTCTTTCCTCCTAGCTAGAAGAGAGATGTGACAACATTAAGAAGCATGGTAATCAGGAGGTAAGATTAGGGGCCTGACTGTGGTAGTACTAATGTCTTGACTTTAATGCTTTGTAGGAAATGTTGTTGTTATTGAGTACTTTCAGTCACATCTGATCCTTCATGACCCCATTTGGAGTTTTCTTGGCAAAGAGGCTGGAGTGGTTTGCCATTTACTTCACCAGTCCATTTTTACAGATGAGGAAATGAGACAAACAGTGTTAAGTGCCTTGCCCAGGGTCACACAGCTAGGAAGTGCCTGATGCCGTATTTGAACTCAAGTCCTCCTAAGTCCAGGGCCCAGCACTCTATTCACTATGCCACCAGTGTGCCCTGTGCAGGAAATAGGGGCTTCCTTATTTTGTGACGTAAAGGTGTGTGAAGAAGAACAGTATCTATGTGGGTACAAATCAGGGAACAAGAACCAAGGGTAACTGGATCACTAGGGTGAATAATCAGTTACAGTGTTAGTATCTGGAGATCCTACCAACCTACTGGAATTTCTTCATTAATCTCTGTTACAACTTCCATCTAAAGAAAGAATGCTTCAGAAAGAAAAACCTCTCCACATGGTATCACCCATGCACCAGATCGTACAAATGAGAGTAGAGAGCGGAGGCAAAGCTTGCTCAGTGTAAGACCTTGGACAGCTACAGAAGAGTCAACACTGGCTAAAATCTCAGGAGGAGCTATGCAGCTGATCCACTGCTCTCTACTGGACAGTTAGCACCAAGGCTGCAGTTCTTTGACTGCCTAATTGATGGTAGTGGCTTAATCCTCATCCCAACAGAGAGCTACCATTTAGTGTTCAGCTGAGTTCTCAGGACCTTTCCAAGGGTGTCTTTTCCAACTCTCACATCCTTCCTCTTTGTTACCAAATCAATCCCCATGGAAAATAGAGTAGAGAGGACACTCAGAGGGCATCATGATGATTAAAATGTGTGTAGATTGGATCTGTTACAGTATAATATGATCCTGATGCCTCTTTAAACTATTTAAATTTATACTTAATCTCTTCCTAATTTGTATGTTGATGCCTTGCTTATTAAAGAGGCTGATAGATGTGGTTTTCATGTTGTAAACTGGCAGCCACTCATATACATTTCTCGTGTTCCTATAGTCTCAATCACCTTGAAGAAAGCCCCAAAGTAGATTTAGAACAATTCCAGGACCCATTGAGTAAAGAGGCTCCATAGGCTGAAGACAAAGACCAACACTTGAGGGGAGATTCCGAATTAAACCATCTGTTGGATTCCAAGGCAAAATCTTCCCCAATGGCATATGACAATATGACACATCCCTTAAGATATCTGAAGGGTGTTAAACTTTCATGTAGGCTCCTCGTATTAAATAACTGTCCACCTCTCTTCCCTGCTGAAGTACTCACTATCTTAACTATGCCTGAGGGAAGAAAGGAATAAAAAACAAATGCCTATGATATGTCAGGTATATGTATGCTAGGTGCTTTACAAATATTATCTCATTTGATCCTCCTGATGAACCTGAGAAGTAGATGCAATTATGATCCCCATTTTATAGTTGAGGAAACTGAGGTAGATATTGGTTAGGTAACTTGCTCAGTGTCGCACAGCCAGTCAGTAACTGAGGTCTGATTTGAACTCAGGTCTTTCTAATTCCAGGCCCAGAGTACTATCCAATGTATCCCCAGCTCTCTCTAGGCAGCTTTTTGCCCCCCTCTTCACTTTTCTCTTTCTACCTCTCTTCTTCAGGTAGTCCTGAATACTAAGTGAAAGAATGATCCAGTTCAGAGACTATTTTGATCACATTGCTGTACATTATTCCTCTTTCAAGGAGTTGCCAAGGGCCCAATTCAACAAGAAATTATTAAGCACCCGGTATGTACAGGGCCCACATTCCAAGTTGAAGGAAGAGAAAGAGACTGGTGCAGTGGATAAAAAGTAGGACTGGGAGTCAGCAAGAACTGAATTCAAATCCAGCCTCGACACTTACTAGCTATGGAATCCTGGACAAGTCACTTTGACTCTTTTTGCTTCAGTTCCCTATAAATAACAGCACCTACTTCCCAGGGTTGTTGTGAGGATCAAAAGACATAATTTAAAAATTCTTAGCAAAGTGCCTGGAACATAGTAAACACTATACACATGTTAGTTTCTCTGATGGATATTATTACTACATGATGGCTCTTGTCCTTGTGAAATTTACCATCTAATAGTTATTTGACATATCGTGGAATAAACCAAAAAACAGGTTTAAATTTGAGTAAAAGGAGATATCCAAATGCTCCCTGAATGAAATTCAAAACATTAAAAATTGTTTCAATACTTTAATATATGAATACATATGTCAACTTAGAATTCAATAGAACTGTAGAGAACACCTAATCCAATGGTCAGCAACTACAGACCCTGGGACGAATCCAGCCCATTTCCTGATTTTGTTCAGCCAGGTAGCTAATTTTTAAATATTTTAAAATAAAGTTTTATTGTATTTTAAAATGTAAGAATCATTCTCACCTCACTATATAAAAACAAGTTTTGGGCTGGTTTTGAACCATAGGTTGCAATTTGCTGGCCCTTATCTAGTATAATCTATTCATTTGACATACAGGGATACTAAAAGACGCAGCCAAGATTATATGGGTCAATAAGCATCAGAGGCAGGACTCGAACCCCTACCTTCTCTCTCCAAATTGGGCTGTTGTTGTTTTCCACTCTACTTCCAACCTCCAACCCAATTTGAGTACTTTTCTTATATAGCCATGCTGTCCAATGGTTCTTTGACTCATAGGCTCTAAGATTTAGAGTTAGAATACAACATAGTTATATGTCATCTAAGCCACATGTTACCTCTTACACGTAACATGAGGAGGAATCATTTGCACTTAATGAAGGTCTCCAGTGTAGCTTCAGGTAACTGCTGTGAAGTCAGGGCAGATTACCATGGTGGTATACAAAGCCTTATCTCTTAAGGCAGAGGATGGTTCACATCCTACATCTGATACTTACTACCTGTATGACATTGCACAAACCACTTGACCTCCTTGGGAGTTAGTTTCTTCATCTATAAAGGGAAGGGATAGTAATAGATAGTTTTGAGGTCCCTTTCAAGATATGTGACCTCTAAGACCAGAAATAAAGCACTTAACAAGCCAACACTGGATCCATTAACTAGCCCACCTTACTTACCGTGTTTCCCCGATAATAAGACTGATCCCAAAAATAAGCCCTCCCCTTACTGTGTAAGATTCCTCTAAAATAAGCCTTCCCCTGAAAATAAGCCCTATTGAGATTGCTACTGTAAGTGAAGGTGATCCCCTGCGCTACACGCTACATTACGGCACCCTCTGTATGCACCATCCCACCCCACCCCCTGTGAAACGCACGCCGTGCTCCGAGCTGCATCCAATCAGAGCTGCAGCAGTGAGCGTGTCATCCTGTTCTTCCCCAGTGATTTGCTTGCTGGCTCCATTGAGAGCAGTGCTGCGGAGGAGAGCTGAGGCAGGACAACATAAGCCCTCCCCTGAAAATAAGCCCTCTGGTGTTTTTCTTTCCAAAAAAAAAAAAAAATAAGACAGTGTCTTGTTATCGGGGAAACACGGTAGAAATCTTAGAAAGGGGGTAACCAGTAGACATTGTGACAACAGCAAAGGCTGGAGGCTGTTCTCAGTGCAGAAAGTTATTCCCCAGCCTCCTTGGGTATGACTCCCTTTTGCATCTGGGGCATTTTATTTTATGATTTTCCCAGTGGGGATCTTGGTCCATGATAATGTCTCTCCATGAACCAAAATCCCACTCCATATCCATCTTTTCCTGGAAGCTTTCCCAGACATTTTGGATTTCTGCCTCTCTACTACTCCTGCCTCCATCATAATAAATATGTGTTTATTTCCATTCCTAATAACAAATTATAATTTAACTTTCTGTCCTCAAGTCGCTCCTAATACTTGCTCCTTGGTAACTATTTTCTAATTTATATTATTTTTATTTGAGTACATATCTCACCTCTCATATAAGCCTCTTGGGAACAAGTACTATGTCTAGTAACATCTTTTTATCTTCAGTACCTAGCATAGTTTTCTATGTGTAGTAGATGTTTGATAAATGCTTGTTGAACTACATTATGAATCAGTCTATAGCTATTAGTTTTGTTAACTTACAGTAGAAACTGTCTTTATATTGTAGCATGTATTTTAGTGGGTTAAGCTTATTGGATTCCCTATAAAGGATAAGAACTGATTTATCAATAGACTATTATAAATATGTATTTTATAAAGGGGTACTGGGACCAATAAATTCAGAGGGAAACACCCCCCTGCATAATTGTTCTACTTAACTGCATCCTTGCTGGTTCTTGATGGTATGGGAATATGGATAAGGTGGGGAATCTGTGAGATTACTACAAAAGAATAAAATTGGCCAATGATGCTAAAAGCAAAAGATTTTTATTTGGTACATTTTAATACAAATAAAGAAATGTTTGTGGTTTAGTTTGAGATACCAGAAAGCACTGAAGGGAAAGGTGGAGAGGGAAGGGTGAGGAAAGAAGGAACAAGGATATTTGTGTTTGGGGAGGGTTAGGGCAAATCTGTGGTAGCCATTAGGCAGCATCTAGATGTCTGAAATTGTGTGATATAGTGGGAAAAATCTGGATTTAGTGTCAGGAAGATCTGGATTCAAATCTTGCTTTAGATATCTAGTACCTGTGTGACCCAGGGTAAGTCACTGAACCTCTGTTTTTTTATCTGAAAAATGAGGAGATGTGACTTAATGGTAGCAGAGGTCCTTTCTAGTTCTAAATCTATGATCCTATAATTACAAGCCATAACAGGAGAAAGGAGATCAATAATTTAGTAAAAAGTGAAAAGTACCCTGTACACAGATTATGTCAGTCTTTTCTTAATTTTCTTAGTTTGGTTGAGTCATGCCAGGATCTCATTAGGGGTTTTACTGAAAGGGGTAGGGCAGGGCAGGGCAGAGATGGGGAACCTGGATTTGTTCTGTGAAGCTTGGATTCAATCAAAGGGCCACACTTGAGGACCTAGAGGGACGAGTGTGGCCTGGAGGCCACAGTTTCCCCACCTCAGGGGTAATGTTACCTGCCTCTTATGTAAAAAAGGGACTAATCAGCTACGTTGGGTGGGGACTTTAATGTTTCTAGTATGGGGAATTCCAGAAAAGAGTCAGGGCAGGGGTACCAGGGAGGAGGAGGGGAATATTGAGAGCTTCTGTCTCTGTGTCTCCAATGTCCAGCACAGTGTCTAGAATACCAAAAACACTTCGTAAATGCTTGTTGAGAGAATGGATGGATAAATGAATAGAGCAGAGAGACTACATCATCCCCTGCCCATGAGTCTCCCAATCACCCAGAAAAATCTGGATGATCACAACCATATTCTCAGTTCCCCCTTTTACCACATTCCCCAAGAGACCTGTGTTCTCCACCACTGTGTAGGGTGGGACCGTGAGAGACTCAATGCATACACTGCTCCTGCTCATCTCCCTCTGACTAGGAAGGGACACAGAACTTAAACCCTGAAGAATAAAAGTCTCCTAAATTCAGGCCTTTTGATGCCGCAGCAAAGACAACTTTAAATTCTTCCAATAATCAAGTTAATACATCTCCCACTTGATCAAGAAGCAAAGCTTAACTGGTTAATGAAGACTAGGAAATGGAAAGGAAGTTACTTCCCCTTTTTAAAAAGGGAAATGAACACACAGAGCAGGTACCTGAATGTGGAGACAAAAGCCTCAATCCATAGAAATTCTGAACCTAGAAACATGTATTCTCTCACCTCCCAGACAGGAAGGGTCATCTGTTCATTAGCATCCAAATTAAATCTTTTCAGAAGGGTCAAAAGGGCCTTTGTTTGGACATTTAATTCACTGGCAAAGTGTTTTTTTTCTCTTGGTTAGCATGCAGGCCCCAGCACCTATTGCCTTTTCAATAATTGCCTTCATTTTTCAGATTCACAATTTGATTTATAGTCAATTAAAAATACCCTCAAAAGTCATGGCTCATGTATGTTAAGTACAAACATGATTAATGTGATTAATTGAATCGTCACATATGACCTAACTGTGGTGGAGGTGGTGTCACAGTGATACAGCAGAAGAGGACACTCTTCTGCTGTCCTCATGGAAGCCAGGATCACTCAAGGGGCCTACTGAAAGATCATGCAAGGGGATTACTGAAAGGGAGTAATGGAAGGTCAGAGACAATCTGGCAGGGTCTCAATACAATAATGAAAAGATGTTACTCTAAACTGCAAAGCAAAAGTGAACTTGGCTATAAATAGAATGAGAGTGAACCCCACAGCGGGAATACTCTTTCTCTCCCTCCTTCAGTGACCCATGTCCAAAGCACCACACGCCCAAAACCAAAGGGCTAACTTCCTGAAGATGAATGGGAATATTATCAGTCCCTTGTTATTCTAAATAAGCTGCAAATCATACCAATCTCTTTTCCATCAGTTACTCAAACCAATTCTAATAATCCTCCTTTTCTTGCTACATGGAGCTTCTTTTTCCTTGATAGGAAAGTGAATGATGGGAACTAAAAACTATATATGTTCTACATGAAAAAAAAGAGAATGAACAAACTTAAAAATCAACAATAAAGCCAGGAGCAAAACGAATAATTTATAAATCAATTATTCAGATCAACTTGTTGCTTACTTCAATGAGAAAAATGACTTATAGCCTAGAAGGGTAGACAGAAGTTGGGTAGACTAGTGTTTGAAGGCATAGGTACCAATCAGTTAACAATAATTTATTAAGCAACAACTGTGTGCCAGCACTGTGCCAGGGAGAAAATACCACAGAGATGACTGAATCACTGCATGAGAGACTGTTGTCATGACAATCAGACAATCTCCACTTGGCTGGCTCGGTAATTTGCTATGTTACCAGGACATTAGATGGAGAGTAGGAGGCAACGGGTCACTGTAAACTGTATCCTTCCTAAATTTTACCAAAATAACTAACCATCAGGCACCACGTGAGTGTCTGATTAACCTCTCCTATAGTCCTAATATCATTAATACCGTTTTCAATGTTAAAGTGGAAATAACAACAATTGAAATTCTTCAATAACTTTCCATATGGAGATGGACAGATTTTTCTCTAGTTAAAGAACAACTGGGGCCCTAAAACAACTACTAAAGGTATAATGAAAGTTTCCCTGCATATATCCTGATACTTTGTTGAGAAAATGGCCTTTTAGAGACTAAATCAAGTGCAAGAAGAATAGAATAAAAAGTTATTTGGATGTGAAAGAAATAAAAGGTTTTTTAGATGGAACTAAAGAAAAGATGCATAGAAGTAAGCATTGAATATAATATTAGACAAATAAAAATGGAGGGAAACTTACAGTTCAAGTAGAAAATATGAGTCAATAATATTTGAGGAAGAAGATGAAAAATGATAAAAAGAACTATTACTGTCTGTGAACACAGAAAGTGGGAAGCAATGGGAAGCAAATGGCTGAATTTCCCCTAAATTTGAACAAGGATGTACATGAAAGTCAAACTAGGGGTAGAAGGTCATATCTTACTATTTTAATTAAGATAACAGGTTATGCTTTGTAACTATAGTAGAGAACTGGTAGGAAAAGAGAGGCCAATTGGCCTATTGTTCTGTTCCTTTTTATTCTGCACACCATGAAATTTTCCCAGCCCTTCGTTCCATACTTCTAAGATATTGGCATAGGACCTAACAGTCACAGGAAAGGATATGACCACATGTCAGGGGAATGACACAGGACAAAACACAGATATCAATTCTATAAGATATTTGGTCCAAAATCTTCCCCATACATAGAGAGTATTTCTATAATACCATAATTCCTTCCCCATCTTAAAAAAATATGTATTTTGCTTTCATTTATATTGCACATTTTTATATATACTTCTCTATGCTGTCATGTTGACATGACGTATACTTCTCTATGTTGCACATGTTGTCATCCCCAAATATAACATAAGCTTTCTGAGGTCAAGTACAATTCATTCATTCATTCATTCATTCACTCATTCATTCATTCATTGTTTTTTCTTAATTCCCAGTGCCAGGAACAGTGTCTGGTACACAGGAGGTGTTTAGAAAGTACTAGAATATTAACTGATACACAGGATTAATGTCTTTCCCACATGATGTGAAACATCAGGGTCTATGGAAACTATCAGTCCACTTCCATGATCATGGTCTGTTTCCATCCAGTTATTTAGTGTCCTTTGTATACAACCACGACTTTAAACAAGCCCCTACTATTAAAACCCTCTCTGAGTACCACGTTTCAGAGATTATGAGAATATATGTACATGTATATATATGTATATATATATAGGTTGACCAATAAAGTGAAAATAAGTATATATACATATATTTGTGTATATGTAAACATCTATATATATGCATATGTGTACATACACAGAGACACATACATTATAGACACATACACATCACATGCACACATGTACATACATGCATACATACATGTACACACATACACACATCCATAAATTAAGCAGAACATTTCCTTATGACTTTTGTTCCTATTGTTAGAGATAGGAGAGAGCCATCTATACCTAACTCTTACAATCTTGAAGCAAACTATGTCTGTGTTCTCTGTGCTAGAATATACCAGATGTGGTTTTCTCCAATTCCGTCTATCTACAACATTAGCTTAGTTGGCACTGTCCACACTAATATTTCTTGACTCATGAAAATATGCCCAGCAGCACTGGAAAAAATCAACAATGATTCACACCACAGAAAGCACACACCCTATACATCCCATTTTTTTTGTTGTTGTTCTAATGGCAAAGAAACTCTCCCTATGCATGTGTTTGGCTCAGTGCTAAGTACAGTTTCTCTAAAGTAATTTCTAGATTTGCTGAATGGGCCAAGTCTCATTTTGCTGACCCAACACACATGCAAATATACAATTTTAAATGTCTCACTTCCTTCCCCTGAATGTGCTACATTGATAATTAGCATAGTTCCATTTAGCGTTAACTAGCCTACACAGAACCAACAACCATAACCCACTTAATTACTAGAGAAAAAAAAGAAAAACTTTGATATTGGAATGTACAGTATGGTCTAGTTTAAATTAAAAAGATCCCCCTGAAGTCGAATTGTTTCCTGCTTCTCAGTGGAGAATTAAAAGCTATTTGGTGTAGAGAAGATTACAAAGGCAATCACAGTTAGGGACCTGCTTTGCATATCAACATTCCTAATTTGCATACTCATGGTGGGCCTCACATTTCAAAGCATGTTAACATAGATGGGATTTGGGATAATAGCTAGAAAACCCAGAACAGTCAGCAGAATGGCTATCTATGAGCAGATGCCATTTGGAATATTGATTCTGATGAATACATGAGTAAAAGGACAATGAAAGCTTTTTGACCTATCTACCCAAAGAAATTTCCTCTAGTGGCTAAATCATAATAATCAATCACAGATATCTAGTTACTAGGCATGTTCTACATTTTTGCCATTACTGACTCTAATTATCAAAACCATTCCTCCAGCATCATTGTGAGCATCAGGCTGGCAGAGTAGAGCAAAGTTTGGCCTCATATTCAAGAATATTTCAGTTTAAGAACTGCTCCTGGCACACACTGTCTGAATAATTCTGGGTAAGTTGTTTGTTACTGCCCCCATATAGTTCTCTAAGACTAAAAGCTGCAGGACAGTTACCAATTTGCATTGCTGGATGGAGTTTCTATACCAGAAATCCCCTATGTAGATGAAATCACATATTTGGGCCAATCATATAACATGTAAATAAAATGATAGAGATTCCTATATATATGGAAAGAAACAGACAGAGAGAGAAATTTTATAGCTCAAACCTTGGTTGCTTTGGTTCTATACACATATGTATACAATACACACATGCATATGTAAACATACACATAGGTTCATGCACATATGTGTATCATGTATGTATGTATGTGTATATGTGTGTACATACCATATCCTTATATTTTGGGACATCTTTGTATCTTATTTTATGTGTCCATCATATACTTGTATTATCTATCCTACTGGAATAACAACTCACTGTTTGAAACAAGTTTACTACTCACATTAAGCAAACAGAACTCAGATAGATCCAGTTGCTCCTCCTGGGGAAACCTTAAGGGGGCTATACTCCAGGTTAAGTCACAAGTGTGCATACTCTTCACTGAGAGCATTTAAGTATAAGGCCCATGAGCCTTAGATTCGACTCAAATTTATCTTTAGTGACTATGATAGGATGCAGGTCAAAACTTTCTGCTTTTTACTGTTCTGTGCCCCTAATGCAGATTTCATAACATGGATACTAATGACATGCTTTCATTTTTAAGAAAGAGTAAAACTGCATAGTATATGCAATAGAACCTCTTCAAATATCCCTTGATTAGCTGGAAAATCTTGAATTCGGAATTCTTAAATGACACAGTTGCATGAACTAACATTCTTTTACCTATATTTTGATGCTATGTCATCAAAGTCAACGTCAGGAAAAAGGTAAACATTCTTTTTTTTTTTGGAGGGGGAAGGCAGGGAAATTGGGATTAAGTGACTTGCCTAAGGTCACACAGCTAGTAAGTGTGTCAAGTGTTTGAGGACAAATTTGAACTCAGGTCCTTCTGACTCCAGGGCCAGTGCTCTATTCACTGCACCACCTTACTGCCCCTAAGGTAAACATTCTAATGAATGAGAAGGCATAGGCTTTAGCTTTCTACCCTTCCCCAGGTAGATTACTTGTATTTACTTCACAATGTGTAATTCTTTAGATGGAAAAGAACTCCCTGCCCTGTGGTATGTGCTTCAGGAAAGGTCAGCTGAGGATGAAATGCTAGAAAAGACACCAATGAATGTAGCTTCTATGATAAGGGCAATTACCAACTCTGCTTGCCATCTATCCTGACAAAGACTCAACTCAAAACTCTTTCATGGGGGCCAAGTCCTGGTATTAGAAAATATGCAGAGAAAACAAGTTGTTCTCTCCAAAGAAGACATCCACCCACCATCAGAAAATGCTATTCTGTAATGGTGTATCCATGCCCAACATGGCCCTAAAAATGACAAATGCTGATACGAGTATGGACAAAATGTAACAGATTTTTCATTAGACATTTCTTACAGTTCAGAATCAATTGGTCCTCGATGAATTCAGCTGGCTGTTCAATGCGAAATATCTTTTGCTGAAATCCAGGGATGCATTCCAAATCCTCTGCAAATGTGAGCAGCAACACCTGAGGAAACAAAGGGAAGGACCATTTTAACAACCATTGATTCATTTCTCACAGCAGTTCCCCCCAAGGCTGTGCATTTTCACAATAATTTTAGGTTTTAATTTCATATCCAAAGGAAGAGGTGAGTGGGAATGGCTCTCAAGGCTGCTGGCATCTTATTTTGGCAGTGGGTTTTCGAAAATGTACCCACTATCAAACAGATGTGGCAGATATCATGGAGACACAATGGTGGTTCTTCTGCAAAATTTTGTGCCTGCTAAGACCTTCACCAATTTCTTGTCATAAAGCTTCATTGCTGAAGTATGGCTGCAAACCCAAAACTCCCGTGGATACCTGAGCTCCAGTGTACTTTACTGTCTCACAAGAGAAGGGGCACTTTTATGCTGCCAAGAAAGAAATAAAAGTGTGGCCATTTCATTGGTTATGGCTCCCACAGAGAACCAGTTACAGAACTGTCCCCACTGTTGGATATCCCCTGAAATGCATAGATAGCATCTATAGGAGAACTAAGGACCAGCTATAAATATCAATGTTTTCAAAAATCATTGAGTATAGAAAGAACATAAGATTTCAAGTAGAATGAAACTCTGGAGGCCACCTAGTCCAAACCCTTCCTTTGTCAGATCAAGTCAAGAGAGATATAATGATTTCTCAAGTTTATACAGATAGTAATTGGAAGAACTAGAATTTGAACTTCGCTCCATTTCCAAATAATCCAAGTCCAGAGCCAAGTCTGGATAGCATTACTATTGAGAAGGTACATAGACAGATAAAATGCAGAGATATAAAAAGAATTGAAAAGGGGAAATAATGACTCCTTTTTGATATTCCCTCACTGAAACAGTAGAAGCAAAAATACTTTAACCTGAAATGGGCATGCATCACTACTTTCTACTCTTAGAAGACTAAGGATGTGAGTAGATACATTTTTGGAGGACTACAGTCTCAAATTAGCATACCAATTCCTCCTTGTTAGGAAGTTATCTGAACCAGATGCACCATTATCTCCTTTTCCTAGAAGACTGTAGTTAAGAGTAGTAACATTGTATCCTCCCTCTTGGGAAACTATATTATACCGTGTTTCCCCGATAATAAGACACTGTCTTATTAATTTTTTGGACAGAAAAACACCAGAGGGTTTATTTTCAGGAGAGGGCTTATTTTAATGAACATTGACAGCAATTTTAATAAACAGGTAAATGTGAACAAAAAAATGTACCTTCATTCAATAATGAATTCAATAAAGAACAGGATGACGCGCTCAGTGCTGCAGCTCTGATTGGATGCAGCTTGGAGCGTGGCGTGCATTTCACTTGGGGGGGGGCGGTGCATACAGAGGGTACCATAATGTAGCGTGTAGCACAGGGGATCACCTTCACTACAGTAGCAATCTCAATAGGGCTTATTTTCGGGGGAGGGCTTATTTTAGAGGAATCTTACACAGTAAGGGGAGGGCTTATTTTCGGGATAGGTCTTATTATTGGGGAAACACAGTAATGGTCTGCCAATGCCCCCCCCACCCCGAAAACTACAGTCTGAAATAGTCCTCTCAGGAGACCCTTCCATGCACTGATTACATGTTATGACTACATCTGTTCCAAATCCTTCATATGTCTACATCCTATGTAGGCAGAATGCAAAATAATTTACATTAATTTAGTGGATTTCTGGCAAATAGAAACCCATAACCAGTCCTAATTCAGCCAGTTAAATGATAAGTGGTCCAAGGTCCTGTCCCTGTCACTTCATCTTCCCATCTAATTAGTTAATTCTGCCTTTAAATCTTATGAGCCAATTAGATTAATCACATCTTCTGTTCTCCAAGTTCTCCAGGGAAACAGAAGGAGAGAACTTAACAACCAATGTGAAATTTATTCATGGTGATACCTGGGTGAACTCTAGCTAATTCTTAGATCTTTTTTTAGGTAAGTAGAGTAGAAAAACAGTCTCAAGCCAATACTCACTTTAGGGTTTCTTTGGAGCCATGAAAGGAAGAAACCATCCTATTTGATGTTCTGGGGCAAAACTTGCATTTCAGAATTTAAAAAATCAATTACTTTATTCTTGTGTAAATCCAGTTTGGGCACTCATACAAAAGTGAATGAAGCAGGTTAAAACTCAAATTATATTTGTCTAGGGTATTTTGGACTAGACCAGTGATGTGTTTTATTTTGTTTTTCTATATGGTAGTCCTACAAAAGTCCCTGCTTTGCAATTTATATAATATTAGTTAGTTTTCTCTTTGCAGACAGCAAGGAGAAAAGGGGTGGTGATATTTTCAGGGTCATACACCCAGTATGTGACAAAGTGTAGACATAAAACTCAGGTCTTCCTGAGGCTTTCTATCCATCATGCTTCTCCCTGAAAATAACGCTGGGCATGCTCAGGACTTAAAGATTAAAACCTGAAAATACCCTTTATAAAAGATGAGAATATATATATATATATAATATTGTCTTAGGTCGAATGTTTCCAGAGAAGAAGGAAATTTGAATTCTCCACACTGTTTTTCCTTAAAATGAGGAAAATCTACATAGAGATCAGGCCAACATTGGTCTATATTCCCACATATATGGCAAGTGTTATGTCGATTTAACAAACAGAAGGTGACCTTTTCTCACATAGAAATAATGATCAGATCTGGCCTGGTCTTGCTGTGAAATGTTCAGTTTCATTCTTGCTATGCAACTCTCACCACTTTCTTCTCTGCCAGACATTAGACAAGATGTCAGATTTGTCATCACGTGGAAAGCTTTTTATTAATTATCTCACAGAAGCAAAGTCCTTTTTTGTAATTTATTTTTCACACCAAGAAAATTCTTCCATTGAACTAAATGTCTATCTTGTTAAATTGTTTTTCTGCTAAAGGTCTTCACTTTGAAAAATCCCAGAAGAAAAGAAATAAACTGGGCAACGATTGATGTTGAAAGGCAAGGGCTGATCCCATTATTCTGAATGTAGCATATCTTGGAGTTGGCCCTGGTTGCTCGGTATTTCTTATCTAAAAAGACTGAATGCCTAAATCTATAAGTGAAAAGGGAAGTCTCTCCAATTAAGAAGCAAACATAATAACCTATAATAGCATCTAGACCTATCCTCATGGGCAGTGAACAGTACCACATGAGTTTCCTCAGCTGGCATTAGAAAGAGATGTTTTATCTGTTATCATGTCGGGGATCTTTTTGTTTTGCTAATCATTTTACAGGATTAACATGCTATCTTGCACATTTACTGTGAGTTTCCAATAAAACTATACATAGAGTCACTTTTCACCTGATAGGAATCACTGAGAATGTTTTGGAATGTGATACGTGAGTATGATATGGAAGTAGAAGAGTATACTATTCATCATTCACACAAAGGGGTTAAACAAAGTAGAATGGGAGAATTGTATAGCAAATTCAGAAGATAGACTCTTATATGAAAGTCTGTGAACCAGGGGTGAACTGAAACATGATGGAAAACATTTTAGGGAAGAAAATGGAGGGAGAATCAGAAGCAATATTGTAGTAGCAGTATATTATGGACTACCTAACCAAAAGAGGAAAATGGATCTTAAGTTCTGAAACTCAATTCAATTCACTCCTAGGCAGTTCAATTCAAAAAGTATTTATGGGTTTATTATGTCTAGATAGCCTAGCACACACATATGTACTAGGATATAAAGGCAAAAGGAAAAAGTCACCACCCTAAAGCATTTTACATTCTGTAGAGAGGGGGAGAACAGGTACACATATAAGTAAATATAAATTTATACAATTTCTAACATGACAGTATGGATCTAACATGAAGAGCAGTTTGTGGCCAAATTCCCCAAATGGGGGACCTCTGGGTGGCACAAGGGAAGGGTAGACAAGGTTGAGGTAGGGATACCAGAGGATGGTGCTAACGGGGTTGGATCCCAGGGGGATAACCCAGAAGAGAGTCTTGGCTCGGATCATTTATAGTTCAGGATCACAAGGATTGGGAGTTGGGACAACAGGACAGCAGATGACTATGTTCCTTATAAGAGAGTTGGTACAGCTGAAAGCAGAGTAGATGACAAATTTTTACCTTGCTGAGTTGATAGTTTCATTTGTCATTTGTTGGAAGGAAGGATGGGGGGAATTATTATTCTGGATCTGATTCTGACCAAATAAATTCAATTCAACAACAAAAAATTATTACGTGCCTGCTAAGAGTTTCAACCATAAGGTTACATTATATTGCAATATGGGAGGGAGGGCACAAGAGGTCCATAGCCTCTTATTCCTTATAGCTAGATTACATCGTATGTGAAAGTAACATGGAATAAGTCTGGAAAGGTAGGTTGCAGCCAGATGATGGAGTCCTTCAAATGCCAAAATTAGGAGTTAATTTATGTTTTTTTTTATATTATTATTCTGGATTCACTAATGATTTTGAAGCAGTAGGTCGGATGGTCGGATCTACCTTGGGAATATGATTGGACAGCTGTGAAGGATGCTTTTAAGAGGGAAGTTATTGAGGAGGACAATACAAGGTTATTAAATGATACAGGGTAATAGTGGTGGTGAGGGCCTATATTGGAGCAATGGCTGTATCATTGGATAGAAGGGGGCAGATGGGAGAGGAATCATGGAGGCAGAATTTATAGGACTGAACATCTGATTGCAATCTCAGAATCAAACTTGACTCCACTCTTACTCAATTTCTATATTCAATCAATTCTTCGTCCACAATATCTTGTGCATCCATCCCATTTGCTCTTTATGCAGCCACTGCTCTGTTTCAGGCCCTCATCACCTCTAACCTATATGATTATAATAGACCACTATTTGGTTTCCCTACCTCCTGTTTCTCTCTCCTCTAATTCAGTCTCCACACAGGTGCCCAACTGATGCCTATTATGAAGCCCTTTCTGACTTCCTCCTAGTTACTATGCTTAACCAAAGGTACTAATATAATAGAAAAGATTTGTGTATATACACATATGTATAACACAAATATATGGTATATACAAGATACAAATATTATTTTATATTTTATATGTATGTCATATATACATATAAGTATATAGTATCTACTTATCTGTGTATATGTCATTTTGTCTTTGTAACCCTAGGGTCTAAAAGAGTACCTGGAACATTATTGTGTTAATACATAATTGTTGATTGATTGATGTGAAGGGTGAGAGAAAGGAAAGATTCAAAGAGAATTGTCAAATTACCAACCTAAATAACTGGGAGAATGGAAGTACACTTAACAGAAAAAGGACAGTTTGGATGAATGGTAGCTTTGATGGCAAAGACAATGAACTCCATTTTGGTTATGCTGTCTTTGTATCAGGTAGAAATGTCTCTTGGGAAGTTGAAGTTTAAATGAAAAACTAGAGATATATACACACACATATACATATATACATACACGTATATACATATATGCACATTTCTTAATATACACACGTATGTATATAATATGAATTCCCATGAATATAGAGTTGATTTTATAATTTATATTATGTATATATTTGGGATATGTATTCATGTATACTTTTTTTCAAGTAATCTGCTTATATCTTATGGAAACGGAAGGAATCCTAAGAGAAAGAAGAGGTTCCAGGACTTAGCCTTATAAGAACTCATTACTGTTGTCACATGGGAACAGGTAACCAGGACATTATCAGATTTCTTACTAGATTAGTAGTGAAAAAATTGGATATAGTCTAATGTTCACCTAAGATTTTTTGATGGGAGATTTCAGATTCTTCAGAAAAAAAGATATGTATGATCTTATAGACTAAGATTCCAAAAGGGAGCATAAGAAGGATTGATATTCTCAAGAACAAATTTCAGAGAACATAAATCCAAATGATTCCAATAAAGACATAAAGGGAAGCTGTCTAAAGAGACATCAACTTCAATTCTTAGAAGACATGTACAGAAGAAGGAAGTAATGCCAAACGACTGAGGATATTTTTTAAAGGAGTATGTTCTATAATGCCAGGAGAACTAAAATGTAAAATTAACTGAGATTTGATGAGAGTAAGGATAAGAAAAGGGAATTCCAAGATGGGTGAAAGAGAAAAAAAGATTAAAGAAAGGCTAGGACCACTTGTTTGGATGGACAAGACAATATTAATGGATGACAGAGAGAAGGCAGAAGTTCTTTCTCCCAATTTTCCTTAAGTAAAATGATCTTCAGATTGGAAAAGAGACAAAAATGTTTGACAAGGAATTGAAGGCAAACTGGAAAAGGTGGTTAGAGATTACCTAATTGCCCTTCACTGAGTTCAAGTCACTGAGCTTAAATGAACCTCACTCCAGGGTACTCAAAGAATTTATAGAACTACAGATTATTTGAATTGACTTCTTTATTCAAAGGATGTGGAAAGAAAACTCATGATCATTGTGGACTTGTAGGGGTCACGAAGAAAAAGTCATGCAAGAAATTTTCTTTTTCTTTTTTTTTTTTTTTTACAGATTTACTAGTATAAGACTTTACTGGCATTGCCAGAGTCCTATATTCACCCTGTGACTTTGACTGACAAGTTAATCCCTCCCATCTTTAGGGATTGAAAAAAGCTGAAATTCCTTGATGGGAGAAAGGGTAAGCACATGGAAGTACAAATATAGTGAGAATAACACTGAGCAAAAGAAGAGTTGAGGAGCCATATGAAGAGACAACTGTTCTGAGGAGCAGATGCTAAGCTTCTCTGACCACAGATGTATGATTGAGCACATGGAACAGATGCTGCATTGCACGTACTGTAGGGCTGCTAAGACCAGAACTATAATATTGGTTATTCATTCCCTTTGTCCTTCCTCTCTGTTTCTCTGTCTCTGTCTCCATCTTTCTCTGTCTCTCTGTCTCTGTCTCTCTCTGTCTCTGTATGTCTCTCTCTCTGTCTCTGTCTCTGTCTCTCTGTCTCTCTCTGTCTCTCTCTCTCTCT
>NW_027187359.1:23702531-23712923 GCF_028583685.1 Petaurus breviceps papuanus | reverse complement strand
TCTCTCTCTCTGTCCTCTCTCTCTGTCTTCTCTCTCTGTCTCTCTGTCTCTCTCTCTCTCTCTCTCTCTCTCTCTCTCTCTCTCTCTGTCTCTCTCTCTCTGTCTCTCTCTCTCTTGTTTGTGCCAATATCCCAAAACTAATCTCAGTTTCTTAACAAAACTTTTCCGCCTTTCTAGGTACTTGTTTTCTAAGCAGGTTATTATGATAAATGTGGTTAACCATTACATTGTTAGTCTGTGTATTTTCAAAAGCATCAGAGAGAATTAATAGGTGAAAGAATTCAATTTCTAACTCTGTAGTATATTTTGGCATAGCTTCTTTTTTTTCTGGTTAGGGGCTGAATGTTGTAGAAAGAGAATCATTGACTCTTGTTTTTATAATTTCGTAAGTCAATGGGATCATTTATTTAAGGACTTTTCTCCCCAAGTAATGACTGAGTCAGCAATTTGGCTGTAGAGAAGATTTTGACAAGTTGACTAGAACTGGTGTGTTTATTGGCGGGGGGAGGGGAGATACTAATAGAACCATTGACATTTTCCTTTCCATTGCTGCCTGCTCCTCTTTGGAAGGAAAACTCCCTCCCACAGTGAAGGAGCCCAGAGAGTGATTAGAGAGAAGGATATAAGTAAGAAGTGAGAGTAGAAGTCAAATCTCCCTTTCTGTCATCCTGAGGACAAAGGGAACAATATAGGTTTGTTTTGTCTTGTTAAAGTTCAAGTCCTTCAATGACAAGCCAACTGTGTCAAGGAACGTGCCAGGGAAACCCTTCTTAATTCCCCAAATGCTCCAGTGCGGGTGTGCTGTAGCCAGAGCAGATGAAAGGGGCCTTTAATTATCCACATTATACTGGTTTGGAAGAACAATAACAACACAAATCTTGTCATCACTTTTTGCTAAAATTGAGATATACTACCTCTCACAAGATGCTTAGGTATAGGAACCACCTGATCCAAAATATATTCATAAAAACTTCATTGTCAATATTGATCGAGAACTTAGCTGTAGTGTCCTAAGGATTTGTCCATGTCCCTAAATATCAAACAGATTTAATAAATGTGCATTAAAGGGATAGATAGCATGCTTTTCAAATTTTGGGGTTCCACAAAGAAGGAAGGGATTCTTAATAGGAAAATCCTGTCTCTAATAATTAATAGCTGTGTGATCTCTAGCAAGTCATTGGACACCTCTAAACCTTAGGTGTCTAAAATTAAGTTATGTATAGATTGTTATCTGTGTTATCCATGAGCAATTCCTACATAGGATTATACATTTAGAGTTTAGAGGTCAATTTCTCATTTTATAAATGAGCAAATTGAAACTGAGACAGGTCTAGTGATTCCCCCAACATGGACAAAGTATGGGTCATTGGTGGAATACCATGAGAGATTTTTGTCTAATATGACATGATATTATTAATGTCTTCTATTTGCATTCAGTAATTAAACCAATTTTTAATCTACCTGACTCTCCTATGATCTAGCCCACATCTCTATCATTTTTTACAAGAATGGCAAGAGAAACATTGTCAAATAGCTTATAAAATCTAGGTTAATTATCTTTACAAAAATGTCCTTGATGTAGGTGTTGAAGTTTGGCATGATCTGTTCTTAATTAAGATATGTTGGTTCTTTGTGATCACCATTTCGTTTTCTATATGTTCACTATCCATCCCTTTTCTATTCAACTCAAAAAACCTTCATTAAGCACTAGTAGTATTCCATGTCCTGAGCTAAACACTGGGAGGAAGGAAGGAAGAACGGAAGGAAGGAAGGAAGGAAGGAAGGAAGGAAGGAAGGAAGGAAGGAAGGAAGGAAGGGAGGGAGGGAGGAAGGGAGAGAGAGAGAGAGAAAGAAAGAGAGAAAGAAAAAAAGAAAGAAAGAAAGAAAGAAAGAAAGAAAGAAAGAAAGAAAGAAAGAAAGAAAGGAAGGAAGGAAGGAAGGAAGGAAGGAAGGAAGGAAGGAAGGAAGGAAGGAAGGAAGAAAGAAAGGAAGAAAGAAAGAGAAAGTCCCTCTCCTCAAGAAGTCAGAAAGTTTACATTCTTTTGGAAGGACACAAAATGAACATAGATAGATAAATGCAAAAATAGAAACAGAACAAGTAATTTCAGGAATTGTTCATCGATAAGGGAATTAGGAAAGTCCTTATGAGGTGGAATTTTAGCCATGCTTTGAAGGAAGTTAAAAGATCAGAGAGGTAGAAGTGAGGAGAGAGAACATTCCTGGCAAGCATGCCAGCTTGTATAAAAGAATGGAGGAAAGAGATGTAGCATCATCTATGGGGAGAATAACTACACTAATTTAATAGGAATGTAAAGTAGATTATAAGGGGACTAAGGTTGAATTCAGGAATTGCAGCAAGGAGAAAATTATAAATCTGGGGATCTTGAACCAGGGATGGTGGTAGTGGAAATAAAAAGAAGGATAGATGAGGAAAACAATTAAAAGGGAAAATAGTGGGATATATTGACAAACTATATGTGGCAGGAGCAAGAGGGGAAGGAATCAGTTTGAGTCAGATTGTGAAGGCCTTCACATATAGAAGAGACAGAGACATGGAGACAAAGAACATTTATTAACTGCTTACTATGTCCTCTGGCACTGTATTACGTACTAAAGATAAAAACATAAGTAGTAAAGACAGTCCTTACCCTAAAGAAGCTTATATTCCAATAGGGAAGACAACACAAAGGGACCTGGAAACGAAGGACAGGTACTCAAGTGTGGCCAAAGTTGGTGTTGAGGCATTGTACAATTCCACAAAGTAAGGAATGGTGCTAGGAAAGAAGTGGGCATATATTCTGAGTACCGTGTGAAATGGTGATTCAGGCCAGGGACTAACCAATTATGGAAGAGGGACTCAGCATGAAGACCTATCAAGTGTGAAAAGTTCACTGATAAGAGAGCAAAGCCCAGAGAGGGAAGAAAAAAATCCAGAAATAGCAATATGGCTGCTCAATCTTTGTGAGCAGGGGGATGCCATAGTCTGACCTTTAATTTATGTCCTCTTAAAAATATGTTCTAGTATTCTAAGCAAGAATTAAAGTCAAACTCAACAGTTTCTAGTATGCAGAATCTATTATCTTTCTCTTTTTTTGAAAATCAGTAAAATATTTGTTCATCTCCCACCAACTTTTTTTTTCCTCCTTTATCTTCAAAGTTTACCTTTGGCTCAGTACTTGCATGTCACTTTTTTTTTCAGTCCCCAAAGATGAAGTATATCTGGGCCTGGTGACTATAACTTACCAAGTACACTTATTATGTTACTTGTTCAACTCCTTGGTCTTACAAGTAGTTAGCTCAGTTAAATGAGTTGGGATATAATAAATTTCTTCTTTCTATCTGCAAAAACTTGGCCAGTTTATATAATTTTTAGAGGGGGAGGGAACAGAATTTTAGAGATGAAATAATCAGAAAAAATAATTTTTCTTCTATGTGTCTGAAGAAAGGGGTATGCAATATGGTACAGTGGAAAGAATGTTCAACATGGAGTCAGAAAACCTGGATTCAATTACTCCGCCACGTACTAGCAATGTGACTTTGGGTAACTCACTTCACTTTCTGGGCCTCAGCTTCCTCCACTGTAAAATGTAAGAATTTGACATCATGAACTCTAAAATTCTTTTTTCATCACTGATAGTATCTGCTTTTTCAATTTATGTGAAGCTCTCTACTTGAGAGTTCTAGCGTAATCCAATGTCAAAAACACCAGAAGTTTGCATTAACACCGGTTCCCAATATGGGCCCCACTCCCTCCTCCTCCAAAGCTTCTGATCATCACATTGCTCATTAAGCCAGATCCAACAGCTTCCCCTTTCAGGAAAAAAAAATCCTTACTTCTTTTTCATGGTGAAATGTAAAGACATCTTTCTCAACAAAGATGTGATGTCTCACAACTACCAAAACTAAAATGACATCCAGACTTCTTGTGCTTCCTGGGATCTCTCATTTCAGTGTTGTGCACCAATATCTAAGTCTGTGCATATGAACGTATCAAACCAAACATCTGTGTTATGCACAATATGCTTACATGCACATTCTAGGATATGTATTTTATTCACAAATATAGTCAGATGACACTTGGTCTGAATTATAGAATTTTTTTTAAGATACAGTTCTTTTCCTCTATAATTGTAAATTTAGGGCTATCCTTAATTTAGGTGTTGGAGAAAATTACAATTCATAATAGACCTACATAACAGACTTTATTTGTTTGAACCTATAATTCCTTTATTATAAGAGAGGCTCCTGAGGAAATTCCTTCCATCAACTTGCAATTGTTATGCAAGTTTTATTCTTAGAGAGATGCCTGATGACTCAGAATTTAAATGATTTGCTAAGGGTCACAATGCTAATTAGAGGATCTTCTCAAACCCAGATCATCCTGACTTTACAAGTTACTTTCTATTCACTGTTCTCATCAGAAGATAATACATTATTTAAAAAAAAAAGCTTTATAAGATATATGACCCAGTCTATATGGAGAACAGGATGTGGATGTATTATATATCTATAATATAGATATATCTGTGCATGAGCCTCAAGGTGAATTTTTTATTGATAGAGGTAAAGAATTAAATTTTTGAACATATATTTTCCCTAGAATAATGTAGAAATGAAAAAGTGATCTAAAGATAAGACATATTTATATGACACAAAGCAAAACACTCCGGAAGATTTTATTTACATCTCTGGAAAAAGTAACAGTGTTGAGAGCAACTGGAAAGTTGGATATGGAACCATTAACTTACTCTGTAACATTGGACAAACTCTTTCCTTTCTCTGAGTCTCAGTTCCCTCCTCTGAAAATGGGAGTGAGGGGTTAGGACTAAATATTCTCTGAAGTTCCTCCAAACTAATGATTCTAAGTCAAACCCTACCCATTGTCAGGATTGGAACTGAGGACACTTTGAAGGATTCCTTCATTTCTTCAACTCCTGGTCCAAGAGAACTACTGATTTTATAACACATTCTCCCTATTCACGAGCAAAAACTCTGAAGACTCAAAATGAAAGATACCATTTTGAACATTTTACTCCAAAAATGTGCATGGTCCATGAGAGAACTAAGGCAAATCACAAATTAGTAGAGACTGAATGGATGAGATTTTGTCTTCACAGACTTAAGGAGTTAAGGAAGTCACAGATCTCCTGGCCCCTGGAGTGTTTGACTGAGAGATCCCTGGCTCTGCCCCAGTTTCTAAGATTAAGTCAAACTACTAGAAGAAGGAGAGTGCCTTTTATAGAGCTACTTAGCTTCCCACCTGAAATATTCTTCCAAATAAAAATGTTCTCTGGCTTGTCTCCCTTTGGCTTCACAAACCATAATCCCTAAACTTTTCCCTTATGCTTTTCAACACTTACATGATACGACAATTTCATTTTCATTCACTCATTCAGGTTCCTCATATGTTTCAGGTACTATCCTAGGCATTGGGGATAGTAAAAGAGAGCCTCTGTCTGACTGATGTGACAGTCTAGCCAGGGGAGAAGACATATACCCACATACTTATACACAAAATAGATATGAGGCAATTTAGAGAGGGAAGGCACTAGCAATTCATATTAGTGGGAGGGCAACAGGAAAGAACTAATCTTGAAGGTGGTTCTTAAGTAGGAATTTAAAGGAGTATATAATAAACCTCACTGCAATTGGAACTCAACATTGAAAATTGTAACTTTTTCTTCTCCTTTCTCCAATCCCATTTTTTAAATTGTGTAGCAGAACTGTTCTTGTTCATATTCCCAAACTCCTCCTGGATTGTCAAGAAATGTGTGAACCACTCAATACCAAGTTTTTTTTTTTCTAAACAAGCATGCTTGAGGAAGGAATTTACTTAGAAGGATCAAAGATGGAAGAAATTGCAGAGGCCATCTAGACCAACTTTAACCTGAATAAGAATTCCCTACATAATATTTTCTTCTCCACAGAGTGGCCACCTAGGCTCCATCTGAAACCCTCTAATGATGGTGAATTCACTGGCTCAGGAGAGACCTCTTTAACCATGGATTTCCCTTACATGGAGTACCAATTGAAACCTAACTTCTACCAGTTGTTTGAAGTTTAGCCTTCTTACACCATGCAGAATAAGTCCAAACACTCTTTCACACAACAGAGCTTAAAATACATAGAAACCCTCCAGAGAAAACTGAAATTAGATAAACTGAGGGTCATCTCCCAATCCTGGGCAAAATTTCTTGTAAAGTGTGAAATACTTTATATGAATATGTGTATGTGTATATATATTATGTACTATGTATGCATTATGCATGTATATAAACAGAAAGTTTCATTCTAACAGTGAAGTGACACTTTTGTTTATCTGTTGAATTTTTTTTTTCACAAATGTAAGTTCCATCACCTTCAAGTAGTTCTGAGTAGGCTTATCTCTAGTTCAAGGTTATACTTAGTCAAGCTGAATGGAAAGCAGGGATGTTTCCCTCATCTACTTGGTTTTTACCCTAACATAGCACCCCTCCCTTAACATACACACACACTTTGGGGATTTAATCTATTTTACCAAGAGATGGTTCAGTGAAGCTCATTCGAGCTGTTCCTGTTAATCTTGATAGTGAGTTTGGGCCATTGTTGTAAGAAAGACTATTAAGATTTGGCAATAAGATTCTTCATGGGTGATAAGTACCCTTCTAAAGGGACTGCATATCCATTTAATGCCTTGCTCTGTCCTCAAAATGAAAGTCACACTAGGAATACTGAAGGGTGGGTGGGTTACGAAAATGGAAATTAAAGGGATATGATTGGCCCAGATGAATTCAGCTCTCCTGCCACTGAGAAACATGGAAATGGTAGGTTTCAGAAAGGACAATAACAGGGGCCCTACATAGTCAGGACGACTCTCATAAGGAAAGTATATGCTCAAGCATTCATTGTGTAAAGTCCTATTCAATCACAAATGGAGAAAAGGACACCTGATCAAATATCAGTGCTATTATTCAAGAAGTAATTTATGCATCTATGTACTCATATTTTGGCTATAAAGTTCTGTGCAGACTTGGTCTCTTTAAGTGGAAATTTCTAAGTCAACAAAGTCTGAAAAGATATGTAAACAGGATGCTCTTCCAGAGTGGGAAATAGAAATAGGAAGATTTGGGCAGGCCTCTTGCAAAGATTAAAGGCTAAGTGGATAGAAACAAGTGGTGTGACCAGGCAACATATCCATATTCATTTAACCTTCCAGTATCAATCTTATTAATGAAAATATGGGCAAGGATTAACACATCTCTACTGTCATTTTAATGGACATTAGAAGCAAACCCATACTTAGATAACTTTTTTATTTAAGGCAGGGTGGTTAAGATCCCAGTTCAAAAGTGAGTTCTCACTTTTTTTGTGCTTAGAGAATAGTATAGGATTCAACTCTTCACTCTCTTAGAAAAGAAACTGTGATCAGCTCTTTGATCAAATAAACTGTGAGGGAGCTTCAAAAAACTTATTACAGGGGCAGCTAGGTGGTATAGTGGATAGAGCACTGACCCTGGAGTCAGGAGATAACTGAATTCAAATCCAGTCTCAGACACTTACTAGCCCTGTAACCCTGAGCAAGTCATTTAACCCTGATCATCTCAAATAAATAAATGAATTTATTACAAATCAAGATCTTTTGCTTTTAAATAGCTATGGGTTCTCATAGAATAAGAAGCACCCACTACATAACAGGCACTCTGCTAGGTGTACTAAAGACTGAAGGACAAAAATGTAACAGTTCCTGACGTCAAGGAGTTGATATTCTATTACAGGAAACAACATCTACACAGATAACTCAATACAATGTATAAACGCAGTTAAATCAAAAGGAATTTTGTAGAGGAAGGGAATGTTTCACCTGTAGGAACCTGAAAGTATTTGTATAGGAGGTGGTTTTTGAGCAGATTTGAGCTAGGCCTTGAAGGAATCAGGATCCCATGGAGGCATCACAAACTACAAATGGATTCTGTTTGCTTAAGGCAGCTAGGTGGTGCCACTTACTAGCTGTGTGACCATGGGCAAGTCATGGAACCTCTGCTGACTTTCACTGCCTCAACTATAAAATTTAAATAAAAGTCATAGCACCTGATACCCAGGTTAGTTGTGAGGATTAAATGATGGAATATTTTAAAGTGAAATGCAAATCTTAAAGCATTATAAAAATGCTATCGTTAGAGTAAGGTTTCTATATCTCTACCTTAAGGAAGGATCCCCAATGAAGGATGATCATTTAAGGGTGATAGTTATAGGACTCTGATGAAGAGCTCCTTTCAGGACTATAGAAGTATAGGAGAGCCTTGCCATCCAAAGCTTGACCCCAAGGAATAAATGCTTTGGCTATATTTAATCATAAAGACTGTGAATTAAGATTTAGGTTTAGGGGCGGCTAGGTGGCACAGTGAATAGAGCACCAGCCCTGGAGTCAGTAGGATCTGAGTTCAAATGCGGCCTCAGACACTTGACACATTTACTAGCTGTGTGACTTTGGGCAAGTCACTTAACCCCAATTGCTCTCCGAAAAAAAGATTTAGGTTTAGATTTAAATTGCTCTCATTAATGAAATAAGAATGTGAAAAAGACACATACAATGTCGGAAACACTGAGCCTTTAAAGGTGCTTTCATATGTAACACCATGTTCAGAAGGAAATCTTATAAGAAACCACATGAGAAACTTCTGTTTTTGTGAACAATGATTCAACGTGGTCTAGTGCAGAGGGATCAACCATGGGACCAGCAGGCCATGTGCGGGCTGCAGGTCTCCTGAGTGTGACCCACTGAACCAGTAAAAGGAAATTGGAAAATATTTAACAAAATAAATAAAAATACAATAAAACATAATATTGAATAGTGATTTTCTAGGTCAATGTACAGCCTGAAGAAAGTCTTATGTATGGCTTAGTGGCCCCTATTTTCTATTTGAGTTTATAGCACTGGTCTAATGGATTTGAAGTCAGAACATGTGCTTTAATTCCCAGGTCAGACTGATAATTGCAGTCTTAATCAAGTCACCTCTCTGAGGCTCAGTTTCCTCATCTTTAACATTAGGAGCCTAGACTACATAGCTTCTAAGCTTTCTTCCAGCTCTATATTTCTTATTTTTAAGAAAAAATGCTTCCTTAAAATCCTATTTTTGGTTATATTATCATGAAAATAAGGGAAAGTAATCTCTAGTCTGGAAACTAGGAGATCAGAGTTGGGGAAACAATTGTGTTTGCAGTAGAAGTGTTGGATTTGGGATCTTAGAAGCTGGGTATAAATCTTGGCTCTTCTACTTACTATCTGACTTATTTGGGGCAAATCAAGTAACATGTTTGGGACTCAGTTTCCAAATCCAAAAAAAATGAGGCAGTTGAACTCCATGACTTCTCAGGTCCCTTCTACCTTTCAACATATGCTCTTCTCATTCTGAGTCCAATCCTATCACCATATAGTTGTCTAACCTTGGACCAATTCCTTTTCCTTAAGTTTCAATTTACCCATCAGCAAAATGAAGGGATTGGAACAGATGGTCAAGATCACAGATGAAGAATAATTATTTGCTGATTGACTGATTGATTTCCAGCTAGAATTGACCTTACATATCACTAGGTCCAACTGCTTCTTTTCCTAGAAGATGCAACCAAGACCTAAGGAAATTGTCTAACTTTGCTAACATCATGCAAGTTGTAAATGGAATATCTGAGGTTTGAACACAGGTACTATAATTGTAAACACAGCACACTTTTCACTGCATGTCTCAGCTCCCTTTCCTACTCCAATATTCTATGATTGTATGAAAGATGGACATCAGGGTACTAAGCTGCCAGGGAACCACAGCTCTGACCTGGTTGAGTGGATCATTCATGGTTTCAATTATACACACCATTGCTCTCCTGCAATAGTGTGGATAATGGAGAGTAAACTGCATAATAACAGGGAAAGGCCAGGCATGAAAACCATTTTTCATGAAAAATGAAAAATATTCCTTTTAGATTTACAGTGATTGCTAGTGGTGAGCTAGTAATTGGTCAAAAAATGGTAACCAGGTCTCCCACACTTGGCATCAGCCCAGGCACTGTGCATCTTACAGAATTGACAAGACACAGACTGGTGAAATGCACTTGCAGGGAGTAAAGGCCATATCAAACTATACACATCCAGTACTTTAGGAGATGTCCTTCTTGTTAGGGAAAAGCAGTTTTCCAGATGGGTTAGAAGGCATTCACCATTGTAACGTAAATGCTAATAGCTTGGCTTTGAGCAAGTTCATTCCTCTTCCTTACTATTCACATCTGCAAAAGGAGATAATTCCAAATCCCAGGGATTTGCAGTCCCTTTGGGAGGCAATATCCTATTCCTGCTCACTGGAATTGGAGCCTCTCTTTCCAACTCCCATTCTCTCTCTCTCTCTCTCTCTCTCTCTCTCTCTC
>NW_027187359.1:23643431-23702431 GCF_028583685.1 Petaurus breviceps papuanus | reverse complement strand
CTCTCTCTCTCTCTCTCTCTCTCTCTCTCTCTCTCTCTCCCTCCCTCTCTCTCTCTCTCTCTCTCTCTCTCTCTCTCTCTCTCTCTCTCTCTGTCTGTCTCACTGTATCTGTCTGTCTGTCTCCCTCTCTATATATACATACAAATAGTGATATGTATGAATATATAGTGATATATGTGAAGTGATTATATATGAATCCATAGTGACTATTTAAATTTTAATTAAATTTAAGCTAATTTCATTTTTGTTTGTGAGAATTAAATAACAGATGTGGCCACATCAGGATTAGAATGTTTATAGCACTCAGGAAGTTTTTAATGTTGGAAAAAAAAACAGAAACAGCACAAGAACTTTGGGGGTGGGAGTGATCAAAACCTGTGATTATATCAGTGTGGAGAGAGGCTGATAGAGAAACTTTCTTCCCTGGTAAAGACCAGCAAATCTGCAACTTTGTGACTTAGAATAATCATAGCTAACATTTATGTAGTGTTTATCATGTGCCAGGGACTGTGCTAAACACTTTACAATTATTATCTCATTTGATCCTCAAGGCAACCTTGGGAGGTAGGAGCTATTATTATCTTCATTTTACAGATGAGGAAACTGAGGCAAAGAGAGGGTAATTGATTTGTTCATGGTCACAGAGCTACTAAGTATCTGAGCCTGGATTCAAACTCAGGTTTTCTTGACTTCCAGTTAAGTATTCTGTCCATGGCACCATCTCACTACCCTCTAAGACTTATGGTCTTGGAAAGTTGCTTGGGGGCATACAAGAGTTATTGGACATTGTGATGATCATGCAGATAACATGTGTCAGAGAGAAGACATTAACTAAGGTCTTCCTCATTCCAAGTTTGGCCCTCTAACCACTATCCTCAATCATTCATAGCAGCAAGGATTCTGTAGTACCATTGATCCATGATTTCACTGAAGTAGCTGCTTCCTCCAATGATGCAAATTACAGTCCAGTCTTACTTTCTTTACCTCTGTAATTCTTGTCCATATTCTCCCATAAATTGCCAATGGAATATCTCCCTTTCACACGAAAGGCCAGTCTCTAAAACTTTTAAAATTCCATAGGTAGCATAGAAGCCATTCATTTGTTATCCCTCACTGTATGGGACCAGTCAACCTCCCTTTCCTGTCAACATCATCATCATCATCATCATCACCACTAGTACCCATATATTCACGTATATATATACACACAGATACATTCAGCATATAATACATCATTATATATATATATCACTATAGATTCATATATATAAATTATATATAATATATTATAAAATTATATATATACAAATATCACTTTAAAGATGGCAAGGAAATTTGAAAATATTACCTCGTTTTATGCTAACAACAAACTTGGGAGATAAATGCTATAATTATCCCCATTTTTAAAGATTAAGAATCTGAATCAGACAGAAGTTAAGGGACTTTCTCAGATTCACACACCTAGTAAGTGTCTGAGGCAGAATTTGAACTCAGGTCTTGACTATGGGTCCAGTTCTCTACCCACTGTACCACCTAGCTATTACAAGGTACATGTATCTGCACAGTGATTTCAGGTTTAAAAATGCTTTCTTCACTGATGCAAAAAATATACAGTATTCCATTTCAGGAATGAGAAACTCAGAAAGGCCACAAAACTAAGTATCAGATCTCAGATCTGAACACAGGTTCTTCTTGATTCTAAACCCAGCATTTTTTCTTCAATGCTATGCTGATAAGTGCATATTATATTATCCATTTTCCAGAGGAACAAGGATTCCTTTGATCTTTCCCTTTCCTTCCTCTTTTACTTAGTCCAGTCTCTTGTTAACAAAATACATCTTTCAGTAAGAAAGAAAGAACATGGGACCACAAGGGAAAGAAAAAAATAGGTGACTAGAAAATTAAAGGGCAGCTAGACAGCACAGTGGATAGAGCTCCTGGAGTCAGACAGACATCTTCCTGAGTTCAAAATCTGTCTTCAGACACTTATTAGCTGTGTGCAATTCATTTATCACCATTTGTTTTGGTTTCTTCATTTCTAAAAAGGAGTTGGAGAAGGTAGTGACAACCCACTCCAGTATTTTTGGCCAGGAAAACCCCAAATGGGGTAATGAAGAGTCAGAAATGATTGAAAGAGGACTGTACAACAGAAGAAAATTAAATGAAAATATCAGAATACACAACAAATTTTTTCTTCACCTTTTAGGAAAGTTTGCATTGGTTTTCGGTGGGAATCAAATTAAATCATATATGTAAATCATTTTGCAAACAATAAAGTATTATAGACATTTGCACCATCACTGTTCATGTTGTCATCATTATCACAAAAAGCCTCCTTAATGATCACTAACTCTGGAATCAGGGGAACTGGATTCAAATTCTACCCTTGAAACTCAAACTACAAGTTTAATCTTGGTTAAGTCCTTTAACCTCTATGCACCTCTCTTTCCTTCACTGTAAAATGAAATGGTTAAACTAGCTAACCTCTGAGGACCCTTCCAACTTCAGATATATGATTCTATGATCCTACAGCAGCCATTCATACACTCCTGGTCAGACCCATATTGGATTAATCATGGAGTCCTCCCTGTAACTCTTTAACACAGATACCCATCATCCATGGCAGAGAAGGAATGGTTTGATGAAAAACTCTGACTTTGGTCTCTTCCTGAAATTTAATGAGCAACGAACATGTATTAACAGTCTGTTATTTGCAGGACACTGTGCTATATCCCAGGGACACAAAATTGAAAACCAAAACAGTCCCTGACCTCATTAGGCTTGCCTTGTCCCGGGGTCGGGGGGGGGGACAAATATATACACAGATAAGAAAAATCAGTGCTCACATAAAGTAATTTTAAGTAAGAACACTGACAACTTGCGTGGGTATCTGTGTGGGTGTGCATGTGTACAAAGGTGTGTGTGGGTGTGTGTGTGCATGAGAGAGAGAGAGAGAGAGAGAGAGAGAGAGAGAGAGAGAGAGAGAGACAGAGAGAGACAGAGAGACAGAGACAGAGAGACAGAGAGAGACAGAGACAGCGAGACAGAGAGAGAGACAGAGACAAAGAGAGAGAGACAGAGAGAGACAGAGACAGAGAGAGAGAGAGACAGAGAGACAGAGAGACAGAGAGACAGAGAGACAGAGAGAGACAGAGAGAGACAGAGACAGAGAGAGAGAGACAGAGAGAGACAGAGAGACAGAGAGAGAGAGAGAGATTGGTTCTCTGCCTGTTTTTCAATGCTGGGTAAAGCTGTTGCTTAAAATTCCCTGTTTTGCATAATCTCTCTCTTCTCTCCTCCTTTAGCACAAATGATCAGAATTTGACTGTAGCTCAGAAACATTAGTTCACACTTTTTCTACATCCAATTAATTCTAAATTCATTTCAGACCCTCATGCCCACAAAAAGACTTCTGATAAATGGACATAGAATTCAAGACCCCAAGACTTAATTCCTTGATGTCAAAGGTAAGTCATACAGAAGAAATGTAAAGCAATCATACATTATCTCTGAATGCAGATGAGCAGGCTGTGGCTGAACTGAGAAAATTATTGTTTATTAGGAGTGAGATAGTCACAGGCAAATGCCTATATTCTGACTGGGTTCAAAAGTGGTTTCCCTCCCATGAGGTGAGTAATATGTTTTCTCTAGAAAGGTGCTTTGTTAAATACCAAGTGTCAATATCATTGTTATTCATCTTTTTTGTGCTCCTCTGAGGAGTTTTTCACAGTAAAATATGTTCATTCTGTCCAGTTTGGTTTCAATATAGCCTAGATCCTACTCTGTCAGCTTGTACAGATGTGCGTGTGTTTCCCCCACCTAACCCATTCAACACCCTCATCAAGTCCTCCACGTCAAGCCCAGGCCATGTCAGGAGTGGGTCACTTTTAGACAGGGTGGGGAACCTGTGACCTCCATGCATTCTAGGTCCTTGGGTGTGGCCTTTTGACTGAGTCCAAGTATTACAGAACAAATCTTTTTATTAAGGGGATTTGTTCTGTGAAGCTTGGATTCAAAGGGCTGCACTTGAGGACCTAGAGGGCTACATGTGGCCTCAAGGCCACAAGTTTGTCACTCCTGCTCATGAAGGTCACCTGTTCCAGGCCCCACCTGGAAGCATCTGTCTTCTCTACAACACCCATGATTTGTAGTCCAGCTAGCTTCTGCTTGAAGACATTTAGTGATGGAAACTAGAACATGATTACTCTGAGGCCAAGACTGCTAATTCAGTCAACGAGTCATTTGCTTTCCTTTATTCCTTGAACACTGTCTACACCCCTAAGCTCATTCAGCTTTCCTGATCACAGTCTATACCCCTAAGCCTACTCAGCCTTCTTGTCAAAACATGCCCTTGACTACAAGAGGGAAGAAAGAGGATAGAAATTGATCTGTTCTCTGTTATTACAATCCCCCACGACTGCAAAAACAGGTCTTAGCTACCAGTGGTAAATCAGCAGGAGCCTCAAATACACAGGCAGGGCAACATTATAGTCATCATCACCACCAACATGTATGCAGAGCTTTAAGGTTTGCACAGATGACCCTGGGAGGTAAGTGCTATTTTATCCCTATTTTACAGTGAAGAAACTGATACAGAAGACATTTAAGTGATTTGCCCAGGGTGACAGAGATAGTACATGTCTGAGGCTGGCAGGTCCAGCCCTCTGTCTCATGCCACCTCGCTGCTTCCTAACATGAATGAGAGAAGTTATTTGCTGCTTCTGGAGGCATCTTGTCCTGTCAATATCTAAAACTGGCACCCATCTATTCCTCACATACATGCACATATCCTTAGGGGAAAGATCACCAGATGCTGTTGTTTTTCAGCTGTTTCAGTAATTTCCAACTCTCTGTGACTCCATTTGAGGTTTTTTTTGACAGATACTGGATTGGTTTGTCATTTCCTTCTCCAGTTTGTTTTATAGATGAGGAAATGGAGGTGAACAGTGTGAAGTGACTTGCCCAGGATCACACAGCTAGTAAGCGTCTGAAGCCAGATTTGAACTCAGCAATATGAGTCTTCCTGATTCCCAGCCCCATGCCGTATCTACTATACTACCTAATGCCCTAAGATCACCAGGTGCCATATCAGGAATGTGTCCATGCAAAATACATTTAGTCCAAAACTAAGTACCTGTTTGGAGGTTGATCTGAAGAGCAGGAATGCCAATGAAAGAGTTCTAGTGTGCTGCATTGTTCTCCCTCATGGAAGGTAGCAGGAGAAAAAAGTACAAAAATCCATACTCTTCACTGTAAGCCCTGTACCCGGTTTATAAATCAAATTATAGGTGTGGAAAGTTACAGCAGGCAACATGCAGATAAAACATCTGGATAATAGGCTGTAGTTTTCATGTTTCTTCTGGATTTCTGTTGCCAGGCTGGATAAAGCCCCAAATCTAAGACTTAGGTAGTGAATACCTGTCTGCATTGAAGTGCATGAATACACAGAAGGAAAAAAAAGAAAAAGAACCCATCAATTAGGGCTGAAAAGCTGCTTCCTCTATTGCCAGAATTATTTTTCCACTGGTTTCAGATCCATAATTAATAGCTAATATTATTCTATCTGTACAAGAATTAAAATAAACAGTGATTTAATGGGATTTCACTAAGCTACTTGCAAGCATTCAATCAAATCTTATTTTCAATGTGGGGGAAAAAACGTCTCCATGGCTCTTAATGCGTTTAGGGTCAAGAGTAACATCTTCATACATAAAAGATTTCATTCGGCTTTTAAAGGAGAAGTAATTATAAGATAAGGGTTGTGGCTCAGGTCTAGGTTTTGTGTAATTTCTGTTCTAATTAATTTACCATACATGGGCTTTGCTGTGGCTAGTGAGTGTTGATCTTTTAGAGTTGCTGTGTTCTTCATGATAATGAGTTTTATTTTTCTGAAAAGGTCATCCTTGATATCATGTCCTATAAGTCTATAAGCTTTTGTGCTCCTCTGTTTCTCTGAATGGGGAAAAGTCATAGGCAACTCCCTCTCCTACCTTTGTCCTTCAGCAATTGTTTAAACACTCAGAGGATAAGATGTTTGAACAAAAGGTTAAAAAAAATCAAAGAAACCGTGTAGACAGGTCATCTATACCATGATGAATATCTGGAGCCCTCTCACTGAACAATTATCTTGTTTTTATCTGTAAGTTTGCTGCCATGTAAATACAGTCACAGTTTCTTCCCCACCTTGGGATTTCAGGAGGGAACTAAACCTAATTTCCCACATCAGTATTAAAATTTTTTCCAGCCAGAATTTGTTTATATGCACATTTATTTTTCCCTTCTGTGTCATACAGTCTACAATGTACCAGTCAGTCCTCTGGGCCTTGTAATCCACTCATTGTTTGCAGGGTCAGTTTTGTCCCAAGTACCCCCTCTCTATTGATTAACATACAAAAAGCCAAGGGCAGACGCATGGTCTGATTCCAGAGAGTGCAGTACAGCTTTTTTTCTGACAGCCTGTGAGATAACGAGTCTTTCTTATAACTTTTAAAGATGGAGAAATAGTGTAAAATGACCTGCTGTATCTGGAAACTTTTCAGCCACCTGGCATCATGGCAGCATGCCCAGCTTATTTAACTGGCAACATAACCTCTTGTCCTCCTGAAATTCTTCCCAAAGTCTAACTTACATCCCTCCTGCTGCAATTTAAACCCAATGATTATTCACAGTGCAAAATAAGCCCAGCTGTTCAATAGTTAGTTTGAGATAATATCCCTTCTTGTGCCTAAATAGTTCCTACTTAGTCTTCCCTTCTGTGCATAAAATCTTTCTTTTGCTGTTTTTCTCCTTTGGATCTTCTAAAACAGATATTCTTAACCTGGAGTCCATGAAGTTATTTTAAAAAGAATACTTTGAAAATTTCATTTCAATAAAATTGGTTTTTCTTTATAATCCTATGTATTTTATGCATTTAAAAAGAATGATTCTGAGAAGGGGTCCATAAGCATCCTCAGACAACCAAAGGGGGCAAACCACAAACATAGATTAAGAACTCCTCCTATAAAAGCTCTCCATATTAAATCTATGATATAGGCCCATATTCTATTATTAATTATGGAAAAATGATTTCTTGGCATTTCATCCTGGTATCTTGTTTATATATTTCCATCCAACATGATATGGCTAAATCTCATTCATTCTGTCACCTCATCTCCATCTCTTTTTCTGTCATGCTAATACACACACACACACACACACACACACACACACACACAGAGCCATTGTATACTTTCCAAAAGACAACTGTCTGGGCCTGATCCATAATGATCTTCTCTTGCCTGCCTGACTTTCTGTCACCCCTGCTGTACCAGGCTCCAATCCTACCTCAATTCTCCTTGATCTCAGCAGTGCCTTATTTCTGGGATTATCCTGTTTGCGTTCAACAGTTGGCAAGTTGTATATCCACTGAGACTGGGAACTCTGCTTTGGATTTCTCTGTATCCCTGACCCTTAGCACAATGTCTGGAACCTAGTAAGCACTTAATGAAGGTTCATTGACTGACCAGTTCTCCCCAATTTCCTTTCATCCACTTCTCATTTACTGAATACTACATGGAAAGTTATGAAACTATATTTATTGGACTACCTGAAAACTGATGGTACCTTATCTATCCTGGACCCTCATTGTCACAGGGCTCATCTTTTATGAATCTCTCATTGACCTGTTGTTGCATTTCACCTTAGTGACTGTTCTAAACCTTTCCCCCCTACCTTCAAACATATTTTCTTCTTCCCCTACTCTCTCTTTAAAGATGACTTGGCTTTCAACTTTGGTGAAATTAAAATATATTTTTTTAATTTTTAATTTATTTTTAGTTTTCAACATTCATTTCCACAAGATTCTAAGTTACATTTTCTTCTCTCCCTGTCTTTCCCCCACCCCACCCCCAAAAAAGCCCACTGAATACCCCTTCCCCCAATCTGTTCTCTCTTATATCCTCCCCTTCACCCCGCCAACTTTCTAGTAGGGCAAGATGGGTTTCTATACCCCAGTACCTGTATATCTTATTTCCCAGTTGCATGTAAAAAACAATTTTTAAATATTTGTTTTTAAAACTTTGACTCCCAGATTTTTTCCCCTTCTTCCCTACTCACCCACCCCCACTGGGAAGATAAGCAATTCAACATAGAATGTACATGGGTAATTACCCAAATCATTCCATAGTAGTTATATTGTGATAGACTATTTTGACCCTATCCCTTTTCAAAAATGTTTGCTTCTAACTACCATCTGCCCGAATCTGCCCTCCCTTCTATCCTCCCCCCTCTTATCCCCTACCCTCCCTATTGCCCTGTAGGGTAAGATACCCACTTGAGTGTGTATTTTATTCCTTCCTTAGGCCAAATTCAATAAGAAAAAGGCTGTCCCATTCCCTTTTACTTTCCTGCTCTTCCCCTCCATTATAACAGTTTTCTCTTGCCTCTTTTATATGAGATAATATACCTTAATCTATCTCTCCCTTTCTTCTCCCAATAAATTCCTCTCTCACCTCTTAATTTTATTTTTTAGATATCATCCTTTTATATTCAACTCATCCTGTGCCCTCTGTCTATATATACATGAACATACAAATGCCATACATACATACATACATATTCCCTTCAACTATCTTCATACAGAGAAAAGTCTTATGAGTTACAATTATCATTTTTCCATGTAGGAATGCCAATAGTTCAACTTTAATAAGTTCCTTATGATTTTTTTTTCCTGTTTACCTTATCATGCTTCTTTTGCTTCTTGTATTTGAAAGTTAAATTTTCTGTTCAGATATGGTTTTTCCATCAAGAATGCTTAGAAATACTCTATTTCATTGAAAGACCGTATTTTCCCCTGAAGCATTATACTCAATTTTGCTGGGTAGGTGATTCTTGGTTTTAATCCCAGCTCCTTTGATCTCCAGAATATCATATTCCAAACCCTTTGATCCCTTAACGTAGAAGCTGCTAGGTCTTATGTTATTCTGATTGTGTTTCCACAATACTCAAATTGCTTCTTTCTGACTGTTTGTAGTATTTTCTCCTTGACCTGGGAACTCTGGAATTTGGCTGTAATATTCCTAAGAGTTTTCCTTTGGGGATCTTTTTCAAGAGGTGATTGGTGGATTCTTTCAGTATCTATTTTGCCTTCTGGTTCTAGAATATCAGGGCAATTTTGCTTGATAATTTCTTGAAAGATGGTGTCTAGACTCTTTTTTTAATCATGACTTTCAGGCAGACCAATAATTTTAAAAGTATCTCTTCTGGATCTATTTTCCAGGTCAGTGGTTTTTCCAATGAGATATTTCACATTGCCTTCTATTTTTTCATTTGTTTGGATCTGTTTTATAGTATCTTGATTTCTCATAAAGTCATTAGCTTCCAATTGCTCCAACCTAATTTTGAAAGAGTTATTCTCTTCAGTGACTTTTTGAAATTCCTTTTCCATCTAGGAAATTCAGCTTTTTAAAGCATTTTTCTCCTCATTTGCTTTTTGGGTCTCTTTTGCCATTTGAGTTAGTCTATTTTTTAAGTTGTTCTTTTCTTCAGTGTATTTTTGGGTCTCCTTTAGCAGGCTGTCGACTTGCTTTTCATGATTTTCTTGCATCACTCTCATTTCTCTTCCCAATTTTTCCTTCACTTCTCTTACTTGATCTTCAAAATCCTTTTTGAGATCCTCCATGGCCAGTAATGAGTTCATATTTTTCTTGGAGGCTTTTGATGGAGGAGTTCTGACTTCAGCGTCTTCCTCCTGCTTCATGCCTTGATCCTTTTCGTCCCCCAAAAAGCATTCTATTGTCTGTTTGTGCTTCTGTTGCTTGCTCATATTGGCAGCCAATTACTTGATTTTTGAGCTCTTTGCCACTATAGAACTCTGCTTCCAAAATGGAGAGAGCTACGTCCCAAATCGCTGGGGTTTTCACAGCTGCTGGAGCTATTAGATGGGTACCCATCCTACAGCCACAACATGCTTCAGCTCACTGATCACACACCCCAGTACCACCACCCAAGACCATGATCCAGATCCAAGCAGGTGAAAGCAAGAGCGGTTGCCCTCTGAACAGTCACTTGGTCCCCCTAGGATCTGCAGGCCAGGAGCTCTGGAAGCAGCCATGCAGCAGCAGCTGCAGACACTGCACCTCTTCTACTTCTCATACTGTGGGGAGCAGCCAGACTGTGTTCCCCCTGTTCCAGCAAAGTTCCACACTGACATTTTACTTTTTCTTTGACATTTGTGGATTGAGAAGTCTGGAAACCACTACGGCTGCTGGCGATTTACTCTAGTGAAGTCTGCTCCAGTCACAGCTGGTCAGGGCCACCCTGGGGATAAATCTGTGGCTCAGTCAGGACTGTGCACAGCTCCCAGTGTGCAGAGATGGACCCTTTCTGCTGGCCTTCCAGGCTTTCTCCAGTGGGAGGTTTGTTCCTCTCTGTTACTTTGTGGGTTCTGTAGCTCTAAAGTTTGTTTAGAGTCATTTTTTACATGTATCAGAGGAGGTGGAAACCAGAGCCACCCAGAAGTCCTGTTTCTACCCCACCATCTTGGCTCTGGCCCTCAAAATAATTTCTTGTTAACAGATCAAACTCTACTCCTCTCTGTTACAAAACACTGTTGGAGCCATATTTTCACATCAAAGCATTTTGAATTAATTTTTTCTGCCACATCCCTATCGCAAGGGAAGTTTGTCTTCTTTTCCAAAATAATAACAACAATAATACAGCTAACATAAACTATAACTAACATGTAGCTCTTACTATGTTCCAGGCACAGTGCTAAGGACTTTACAAGTATTATCTCATTTGAGCCTTACAATAACCCTGGGAAGTAGTTGCTATTATTATTGACCCCATTTTACAGATGAGGAAACTAATTCAGGAAGCAGTTAGGTGAGTTGCCTGAAGTCACACAGCTACTAAGTGTCTGAGGTCAGAATTGAACTCCTGAATTTAGCACACTTTAGAACTAAACAGCTGCTGAGGTTAGCAAAGAATTAAGTCAAAACTACTCATGTTCTCATTTAATGTCCTTTAGAAGTCAAATCTACCTTCCAAATGTAGTTTACATCAATGACATCAAATCCAGCTAAAACTAGGGACCAATGAACCATACATAAAAATTACTGTAGGTTGCATATTGATTTAGAAAACAACATATTAATATTATCTATATCTAATTGTATTTTCATCTATGTTGTTAAATTTTCCCAATTACATTTCAATCTGGTTTGGGTCACAATTGGGAATGTTGTGGACCACATGAATTCTGTGGGCTATGTCTTAGATACTTCTGCTTTACATGATCCCTGGGCTGTCCAGTGAACCCCAAGCACATCGTTAAATTAAATTCAACAAATATTAAGTATCTATCTATCTATCTATCTATCTATCTATCTATCTATCTATCTATCTATCTATCTATCTACCTATCTATCTATCTATTTATCTATCTATCTATCTATCTATATATATATATATAAAACTAAGTGTGTGAGGATCTAGGAATAGGCAGAAAAGAAAAGAAAAAAAGAAAGAATGAAAGAGAGAAAGAATGACAGAGAGAGACAGAGAGAGAACCTACCTTTGAGTAGCTTACATTCACAATGTGACACTGAATCTGATAGGTGAATATACCTATTCCCACTTGCAAGATTTGACTCAAGTCGCTTCTGCCTACCGGGAATGCTCTCTCACTTTCTCTCTGTCCATATCTTTCCTTTCCCTAAACATTCTAGTTTATCACCCACCTCCCCAGAAAGCCTTCCTGTCTAATCCAGTGCCACTGAGCTTTCATTCCTTGTAACACCTACGTTTCACTTTCTTTAGAAGTAAAGTAACATAATCAACAACACTGATGACTTGATAAATGTGAAGGAATAATAAAGAGAAAAAAAATAACAGTATCATTGATGTAGAGCTAGAAAGGATTTCAGAAGCCCTCTACTCTGACACCTCCTTATCCAGATAAGGAGACAAAAATTTGGAGGGGAGAGCAGTGCAGAAAAAGCTCATTGGCTATTCCACTCATTTGGCATTTAGTATAGATGACCATTCATTCTTATTTATCCTTTTATTCTTTGGTCCTATCTTCCCAACTACATTGTGAGCTCCTTGAGATAAGTTTGCATCTATCTCCCCACCCCTGTCCCTCCCCCCATCACCAAATATTGTCCTGTATATCATGTGTTCCATAAATTAATGTTTTTGGATGATCACAAAGATGTGCTAAGTAGGTATCTGTTTCACTTTTCAAGGACACTGATTCTTGACCCTACAGTGGGCATAATGGCGAATTCTCTCAAATGAGTGAGTACCTTACTTTCATAAGGGGTAAAAAAAATCTAGGAAGAACCAAAGTATTGTTTAGTATTCAATAAACATACCACTAGTCATTTGTGCCTACAAGAGAATTAGATGAAGACTAATTAGTGTTTATAAAGTATTTTGATATCCATGTAATATTTAATAAGTAATTAGTCCTGTAATACAAAATGAAATCTTTTCCCTTAACAAACAATGGGAAACAGACTTAGTTCTGACTAAAGAGCAGGCTGAGTTTCATCAATGCACATTTTTACAGAGTCAGAAATGGTTGGTGATTTTCTAGTTGACTAGTTTTCCCCTCCCACTCCTCCCCCAATCCTCCATCCAATTATTTCCTTATTCTCCCTCATCTCTCCCATCCAATCAATTACCAAGTACTGTTTATTCTATCTCAAAGGCATCTTTCAAATCTATCCACTCCTCTCTCTTCACACTACTATCCCCATAGAGCAGGCCCTCATTGCTATCCCCCAGCCTCCTCACTTATGTAACAACCCTCTATGCTTCCACCTTCTCCCCCTTCCAAACCATACGTTGTACTGCTCCCAGTACAACTTTTTGTATGCAAATATGTAGTCATGCTACTCTTTTACTCAGAAATCTTCAATGGCTCACTACTGACTCCCAAGTGAAGCTGACACTTTTCCATAGAGTATACAAGACCCTTTACAGTCTTGAATATGCCTGTATTACCAGCCTTGGCTCATATTTCTCTTCTCTATTCTCTCAGACCAAATTGGATTACTCTCTATTCCCTGAACACATTGAACTTTGATTTCTCCATTTGTGTGTGTGTGTGTGTGTGTGTGTGTGTGTGTGTGTGTGTTCAGAGTTTCCTATGGCTGGAATAGCCTTTCCCTCTTTATCTAGTATTCTAATCTTCACTTAAAGCACAAATACACCTCTTCTAGGAAGCCTTTCCTGATCCACTGTTGGTAATAGACCTTATAGGACTTTTGAGGGAAAGCTTTCATGGTTCAGAATTTGATGTTTTTGTTACTGTTCTTGCTAGTTAGAGAACCCAAGTTCAAATCCTTATTCTGCCACCTGCTAAGTGACCTTGGCCAAGTTAGTCCAGTGGGGCTTATTTATACTCATCTATAAAACAAAGGGGTTGGAATAGGTGACATTCTAAGACACTTTTGGCTCTAAACATATAATCCTATGACAATTTTTTTTTGTTTTACTATTTGTTCCTTCTAATGATCCAACTATCAAGATGGTTAGCTAACTGAATGCTAAATGACAGGAGTGGTGGTGGATAGGGGGTATCTCATTGCTATATATAGAATTGTACTGATTGTAATAAAAGCAGATGTAGATAGAAAAAGAATATTCCAGGACTTCTTTGCCCCACCAATATACAAATCTTCAACATTTTATAAATGGCTTGACCAGGCTCCTGCAATCAATAATGCCCATTTCCATCATTTCTTGTGAGTACATTGTAGGCAACTAGCATTTGTGGTTACAAATTTCCTTGTTCTAGACCTATACTAAGGTGGACTTGAGGAAGGAAAAAAATGAAAGAAAAGAAAACCTTGAACTCTTATAATAAATTGGGGCTTTTTTTGCACACACTTTTCAAAAACTCTAAACTATTCAATCTTTTTGTTCCATTTACATTTTCCACACACTATTCTTTCCTCTCTTTCTATGTGTGTATTAATATATTTCCTAAAAAGAGACAAAATAGTGTGTAAAGAGCAATGGATATGGAATCATGAGACCTGACTTAAAACAAGGTTGATACTTTAAAAAAAAAATCTTTGCTATGTAAACTCTTATATCAGTTTCTCCATCGGTAATTGGTGATCATTACATTTGTATTACCTCCATCACAAGGTAAGGGTTTTATAAATCATAATTCTAAGGAATCATAATTCTAAGGAAATGTATCATTGCTATTCTTTAAAACTCGTCTCTTTCAAGATCTTTTATTTATTTGAATGAGCAAAAAAGTCTCATACACTTCTGAAACCCATGGAAAAATAAAGGACCACACCTAACATCTGGGGTACTCAGACATCTTACAACAGTAAGGAAAACTGTGTTCCTTTGCTATAAATAGAGCTTAGATAAAAAAAAAAAAGAAATGTCATTTAACAGGAGACTACGTGGAGAAATAAAATGTGTAAGCATTGGATTTGGAGTCATCGAACATGTGTTTGAAATCTGGCTAAGCCACTAATAACAATATGACATTGAGAAGGAAAGCAGAAACTGGTGGGGGAAGACAGGTAGAAATTTACAGCAAGTTTCTCTGAGAAAGGCTTCATATCTCAAATATACAGAGAACTAAGTCAAATTTATTAAAATACAAGTCATTCTTCAATTGACAAATGGTCAAGGGATATGCAAAGGTAGTTTTCAGAAAAAGAAATCAAAGTTATCTATAGTCCTATAAAAATGCTTTAAATACTATTGAATAAAGAAATACAAATCAAAACTCTGAGATACTACCTCACACCAATCAGACTGGCTAATTTGATAGAAAAGAAAAATGATAAATGTTGGAGGGAATGTGGAACAATTGGGATACTAATGCATTGTTGGTAGAGTTGTGAACCAAGACAAAGAATTGGAAATTGAGAGGCTACCTATCCTTTGGGGAAATGAATGAACAAGTTGTGGCATATTTTTGTAATGGAATACTATTTTGTTATAAGAAATGACAAACAGGATGCTTTTAGAAAAACCTGGAAAGACTTAGGTGAACTGACGCAAAGTGATGTGAGATCCAAGATAACATTGTATATGGTAACAGTCATACTGTATGATGATCAACTGTGAAAGACTTGGCCATTCTCAGCAATACAATGATCCAAGACAATTCCAAAAGGCTCATGATGAAAAATATTATCCACTTCCAGAGAATGAACTGATGAAATCTGAATGCAGGTCAAAGTATATTTATTTTTCACTGTTTGTGTGGGGTTTTTTTGGGGGGGGAATCTGTGTTTTCTTTCACAACTTGACTAATATAGATATATTTTTTACATGATTGCACATGTATAACCTATATCAGATTATCATCTTTAAAGATGAGAAGGGAGGAAGTGAGAGAAACTCAAAATTTCTTAAAGTGTTAAAAATTATTTTTACATGTAATTGAAGAAATAAAATATCATTAAAAAAAAGATATTAGGAATGCCACAGCCACCTGAGGCCTGAGTTTTCTTTAGCTGTAAAATGAGGGTATTGAAATAGATGACCTCTGAACCCTCTTACAGCTCAAATTTATAGTGCTATCTTCTCTGCATTATTTTCCCTTCAAATAATCAAGCTATCAATGTGGCTTAATTTCTTTCCTGCTAGTAAAGAACACAATGAGTTTGAAAGAATCTTATCATTTGCAAAGCAAGATCTTCATCTAGGATAAATTCCTGGCACTGAAAGGATGATGTAGATATGCATAGTAGAATGGTAAAAACCCTTCAGTCAGAGATAAGAAGACCAAGGTCAAAATCCTTTCCCTGCCATTAGTACACGTGACCTTGGGTAAGTGTAACATCACTAAGACCAAATACCTCAGCTTTTAAAAAAGGAGGTTAAAATGCATGACCTCTTTTGCCTCTAAATATTTGTGATCCTAAGTGTTTTATCCCAAGTGAGCAAATTCTCATTTAAAAAAAAAGAGAACTAAAATAAGTCAAGAGGAAAGTTACATTAGGTGAATGTGCTGTTGTAATGACAGCAGGATGGATGAAGCATCCTCGCTCAGTTCGAAAGTTTGAACCCTAGTCATAGCGCAATCCCCCACACTCATAGTAGTAACCAATCCTTTATTGGTGAAGGAACTTCATGATATCTGAAGATGCACTTACCCACCTTTGCATCAGTGAGCACCTCTCCCTGTTCCCACCCTGCATCATGCACAAAAATTCGAGTTTAAGGATTCAACCAAATGAGCTCTAGGTCAGATGTAACCAGGGGGAAGAAAAGGATCTGTTTTATCAAATTGCAGAACAGAGTGAGCACAAGAGAAAGGGCCAGGACAAACCAAGCATAACATTCATTGCAGAGTTAGCCATGTGGTCTGTTACCACAAATTGCTCCATTGAGTATTCTTCAAGGCTTCCTAAGGTCCCTAGGGGCTCCATGGCATTCCCGGCTTTACCATCTCCCATCTGCTCAGCTGTGTAATCATGTCTCACCTTTTCACGGTCAATATCTGCCCACGTCATGTTTTAATCACATTTAAATTTTTATGTCCAATCTTTAAATTAGCTACATACAGGCCAAACTGTCTTTCTGTTGAAGCTGCTCTAGTTACTTACAAATCAAAAAGCTTATGGAACAAATTGCAGCATCTGATCATTTAAAGGCACTTTTCATTGTACACAGCAATTTAAAATTACTCGAGCACTTCAAGGTTCCCCCTCCCCCTATAAGTGCTTCAATCTGGAAGTGATTGGGAGCCTACGCCTACAGTGTGCAAGGTAATTTAACATTTCTGGAGGGCTTTTAAAAATATATATTATAGAGGAATATATTTTAAAATGAATGGACTTCTGATCATATGTAATATTGAACAATTTTAAATTGCTAAAATGTTTAAAATTTTTATCAATGCTTCCAGTTTGGAATGGGATTAGAGACTGTATTTATTTTTTAAAAATGAAAATGCCATGGAGACAGTAGCCTGTCTTTCATTTCTTTAATAATTTCAGACTCAAAAATTTAAAGTCCTCTCCCCAAGAAGCAGAATGCTATTTTATGCTGAACTGGAACCCTAATGCCAAATACCAGTAGTTTTTGTGGACCTGACTATAATTGGACTTTAGAATCAGTCACCCCTCTCAGATTTTCAGAATATTCATTAACAATTTCTCAATGTAGGAGACACAGGCCCAGAGAAGAAGGATCCTCTAAAATTATCAAATTCGAAATATGAGATAACAAATTTTGGGGCATCTAAGTGGCATAGTGAATAGAATGCCTGGCCTGAAGACATGAATACTCATCTTCCTGAGCTCAAATCTGACCTCAGACAATAACTACTGTGTCATCCTGGGCAGTCACTTAACCTTGTTTGCCTCACTTTCCTCATCTGAGAAAATGAGCTGGAGAATGAAATGGCAAACCACTTCAGTATCTTTGCCAAGAAAACCTCAAATGGGATCATAAAGAGACAGATACAACTGAAACAAATAAACAACAACCAAAGGCATATTGGAAACATCAAGAAAAATGGATGCAATGTTTTGTCACTAAATTACAAGTGTAAGTCTTTCCTTGGCACACACTTAGGTGAAGAACCTATGTAACTTCTTATCCTTTGATTTATCGATTCATTCAGATATGTATTTTTTTTTTCAAAATTCAACCAAATATTTTTAGATCTTTTACTACATGCTATTATAAAATTAGAAAACCTAGATCAATATTTCAACTAGCCTGAATTCATGTAAAAATTCCAAGGGATCCATCCATTTCTATCATAGCCTACCAATGACATATCTCAATTCACAGATGCACTACATCACGTCACCTGAGATCTTTCTGAAACTGAAGTTTAGAAGCAGGAATTGGGTATGGTGGGTTTGAAGATGAGGGGCTTGTGCTAAACAGAGATGGAACTGACCTACCTGACCTTGGGCCAAATATCCTAGCAAGAACTAAACAACAGGGTTGAAAGGCCCCTCACAGGTTATTCAGCCAAGCTGGAACTTGAATAGGAGCCCATTCTACAACATCCTTAATACATGGTCTATTCAACCTGTAAGTAAGACCTCTGTGGATAGGAAAAAACATTACCTCCTGAGGTGGCACATTCCATTTTAGATATCTCTGACTGTTAGGGGAAATGCATGTATATCAAATCCAAATCTGACTCTGAAACTCCTGCCTATATTTCTTCCAGTTCTGCCCACTGAAGTCAAGGGAAGCAAGCTTAGCTTTACATCCAGGTGGCGGTACTCAAATAAGAAAGCTTCCTATTATTTTCCCTTAAGTCTTTTTTGGTTCTAAGATAAATCTTCATAAGTCCTTTAACCAATACTTATGTCTCAAACTCCAATCATTTCAACGTCATGATTGAGGTCTTTTGATCTATTCTTGTTTTTCATTCTTAACTGTTATTATCATTTTCCTCTATTTAATAAACATCAATTACTCCTTATCACCTGCAGGATCAAATAAAAAATCCTGGTTACTGTTCAAAGTCCTTTATTTCTGCTCCCACTTTTCTTCTTACAACTTACTTCTTCCTATGTACTCTTTGATCCAGAGACAGTGGCTTCCTGGCTTTTCTACTATTCCATCTTTCTCCTCTGGGAATTTTCTCTGGCTGCCTCCCATGCCTGGAATGTTCTCCATCCTCTTCTTCTCCTCCTGTCTTCTTTCAAGTCCCAACTAAAGTCCTATCTCCTACAGGAAGCCTTTCCCAGTCCCTCTTAATTCTAGTTCCTTCCTTCTTTTAAATATTTCCCATTCATCCTATATATAGCTTGCTTGTATATATTTGTTTGCTTGTTGCTCCCCCATTAGATTATAAATTCTTTGAGTGTAAGGACTCTCTTTTTGCCTCTTTTTGTATCCCCAGTGTTTAGCACATTGACTGATAACACTTAATAATTGCTTATTAACTTAGAGTACTCTGGTGATATAGTAAATAATGCAGAAAACAATTAAGCCATCAACTCTTTATCTGGTCATAATGCCTCTCTTAATGATACTTAAATCTGAAATACTTGGGGAGGGAGGTTTGCTATGTCATACTATTAAGTGGAGATTATACAAAAAAACCACAGATCACACACACACACACACACACACCCCACATAGAAACTTTTTTTGAATTGGGAGTTCAACAGTCATTAAGTCCAACTTATACCCCAAAAAATACCCCATTATAACATACCTGATAAGTGATCATTCAACCTCTGCCTCATTGGAATGAGGGAGAAAATATTTTCTGAGGCAGCCTACTCCAACTCCACTTTCGGATAGCTTTTTTTCCTTCCATGAAGTTTAAACTTGTTTGTTTGTTTGATTTTTTACTTCTCCCATTTTTTTTAAACTTAGACTATTGTCAATTTCATTCTCTGTTTTCTATTAATGTGAAATTTTTCTGACCTCTATAGAATTTTAGCTATTTTACCACATTAAAATTAGTCCATTATTCTACTATTTTTTAAATTCTGCTGGACACCCTGTGTGCTTGCTATAATTCTTAGTGTAATGTCACCCCAAAATTTGTTCAAACTTTCATTTATGCCTTCAGCCAAGTGATTGTCAGGATGAGATCATGAGAGGTTCCCTGATATATTCCACCAGAGGTTACCCTCCATCTTGGCACTGACTCATAAATGACTATGTTCAATTGTGTTCACATCTACCTAACTGTGTTATCATCCAATATATAGATATGGATAGATAGATAGATCAATATATATATATATATCCATCTTGTCCATACCTTCATGAAATCAAGGTATACTGTTGTTATAGCATTTTCCTGACAAAACTGTCTGTTGAAAAATACAAATAAATTAGCTCAGCCAGGCATAATGACATGTTATAGATGAAATTAGCTTGAGTCTCAGAGATTATAAATTTCTTTCCTAAATGCTCAAAGAACATCCTTTTGATTATGTATTCAATAATTTTGCCCGAATTAAAAGTCAAGTCAAAGTCAAACTCATTAGCCTATAGTTTGGTCTTCCAGTTTGGACATTACTCAAAATAAGCCCTAACGACAGGCCCACAGCTTTGGGACAGGATAGAATGGTATATGTAGGATGGTCCCAAACTCAGGTAAGCCTCAGCTTTATAATTTGGTAAGCACAGAGATTAATAGAAACCAGAAACAACCAACTTACAACTTAAGCTTCATACAGCCTGTAACAAGAAAAGGCCTTCTATACTTACTAATGGAAGCTGCCCTACAAAAGATTTAAGGATTCTGAGGAGCAGATAGGTACATAAGAGGTCTTGGAAAATGTATGATTATAGAGTTAGAGTATAGACTGTCTTCTCCTCTAAGACTCATTTAGCTTCATTGATAAAGCCATGATGCCTTCCCTCCACACCCTGCCCAATGGTCTAAATTGTCCATCACAGGAGCAAGTTAATACATGTGAAAATACTCATTATTATTAAAAGTGGACCTCAATCATGTAACAGAATGTATGTGCTACACATGTCTTTCTTTTGGCCATAACTCAATAAGGCTAATTTTAAAATATATCAGATTATCTGGAAGGGAAGGAATAAGATTAGGTGTCGTGTATGGGAATGTGTGTGTGTGCATGCATGTGTGTGTGTGTGTGTGTGTGTGTGTTTTAGATTTAATCTTTCTAATAGACATATGGGGCAGCTAGGTGGCACAGTGAATAGAGCACCAGCCCTGGAGTCAGGAAGACCTGAGTTCAAATGCAGTCTCAGACACTTAACACAAAAACTAGTTATGTGACCTTGGGCAAATCTCTTAACCCCAGTTGCCCTCTAAAAAGCAAAAAAAAAAAATAGATAAGTGGGTTAGCTGTCACCTTAGGCACCAGAAGACTCCAGATGGAAGTTCCCAGGAAAGGTTGGGCATATCAGGTATGGCTTGAGGAAGGGAAGCTGAGATGGGTTTCTTAACTGTGGGATACATTATGATGTACTAAAGTACCTTGGATAAATTATGCTGTTTATCATATATGTGTGTGTGTGTGTGTGTGTGTGTGCTTAATGTCAGTCCTGCTTGTCTTGTATACACAGGGGCACGTGCATTTCAACCAGCCTCATTGTTTGGGACACATAGGCAAAATCCACAGATATTATGTAAATCCTGAGAACAGACCATTAGACATTGTAGAACACTTCGTACTTTATGCCTGGGAAATCCAGTCATTTGCAATGAATATCATCCTCATTAGTATAAATTTAAAAACTAGCTTTATGCCAAGCTTCTCTTGGAAGAGACATACTCATTTTCTTTAAAGAATCATTAGCGCTAAAAAATTTCCCTTCGGAATTTCACGTCAATGGAACTACCAGGAATCTGAAAGTAAAACCAGAAATAATGATGTGGGGGAAATGTCAGATAAGAACCATGCTTGCATTACAGACCTGCAACTAGTACAGTTGCTGCCAAAGTTCAGGAATTAAATAATCATCACTGTGCAACCTCCCATGGAAAAATATCACTCACTGACAACATTCGGTCTGGGGCTTGCCAATAATTATCACTTTAACTATAATTGATTGCTTCTACTAACGAGGAGATGATCATCTGAGGGCCAGGAGACTGTCACTGGTTTGCATATAAGGTCCATTGACTTAGTGAGGATAATATGGCTCTGAGATGAGAGGAAATAGTTCCTTTTTTATCTTTACATAAAACCTCCCCATAGAACCTCCGTGCCAATTGCTATCAGCTTCACAACAGTGAATGCCATTCATCTAGACTCGAAGGCCTTCGTTCTTGGGATGAACTTGACTACCTCACTGTCCTTTGAAACCCAAGAAGTAGCTTAAGTCCATCAGCAATTAGTTCGATCGAATTCATTTCCAATCAATGTATTAAATGCCTACTTATGTTAATGCTACTTGAACTTCAAAGATGAAAATGAAATAGTCCCTTCCCTGAAACTGTTTACACCAACGGCATCAAAATCAAATAGAAACAGAGGTCATTAAATATATATATATACATATATATACACACACACACATATATATATACATACATACATATATATATATATAGGATCCCTTCAGGGCAAAAATTGACTTAGAAAACCACCTATTAACATCATATGTCCCAAGGGCCAGGTGTTTGACAGGTTGGCTTACTTATAGCAGTAGGTAGAGTTGTAGTACTTAGGGGTCAAGGTCATGAATTCAGCATGTACACACATAAGTAATATAAGGCAACTTGAGGAAGGAGAGAGCAATAAGATTAGGAGGATAAGGGAAAGTTATGAGTAGAAAGTGGCATCTGAACTGAGCCTTAAAGCAAACCAAACCAGAGTAAGAATTGAAGGAGTAGATTCCAGATAGGAGGAACAGTCTCAATGGTTTGAAATACTAGTCTGAGGAGTTTTGTTTTTTTTTTCAAGCCGCAATAGGGAGCCACTGATAAATCTGAGCATTAATTGGGCAGCTTTGTAAAGGATGGATTAGAATGGTTCAAAGAAAAAATTTTTTTTTCATCCCCTTATAACTTTTCCCCCATTGCCAAACCCAAAGTCCTAGTTAACTCCTAGTGTTATCAGGATGGCTTTAGTATTCATCATACCAGCCTGCTAGCCTTCTTATGAAAGAGCACTTCTGCACACTGACAACTTAATAATTTGCTTTGACTTTAAACATCTCTTACACATTGTACTCTCTGGCTGCTCACAATCAGCCAGTATCTCACAAACGCCTTGTGATTAACATGAAACCTTTCATTGGTTTTCTACAAAGCTCTCTTCCAGTTGGCCTCATCCTATCTGTCTACTCTTTCTTCCAGCCATAGAAACTAAACCTAGTCCTAAAGCTCCTTTGGAGCTGTTCATTTCGTCCCAGGTTAATATAAACGCTGATGTATTTTCAAGCACCCATTTCAACTAGGTTTTTTTTAGTAGGTTTCCTCTCCCCTATGGCCTCTTCTTATCTTGACATTTTAGAATCGTCTTCTAGCATTAACCCTTCACCTAAGCTCTCTTATGTTTAATTCTGCTGTCTGTATATCTCTCTTTTTTTGAAGCCCAGATGCTGTGTTATTTACAACAAATTACGTTTGCTTGGCACCTGATGGTTTATTTTCCGTTTTTAAAGTTTTGTTGAAAAAAAAAATCATTTGGATCCCTTCCCAAAATTTTTTTTCCCCTCTACCCTATCTTTGGATAAAGCTTTGGATCTGGAGTCAGGCCTTGAGTTCAAATTTGGCCTCAAACACTTAGTAGTTGTTTGACGCTGAGCAACTCACTTAACCCTCTGTGTGTCTCAGTTTCCTCATCTGTAAAATACGAATAATACTACTACCTACTTCTTAGAATTGTTGTGACGATCAAATGAGACAATATCTGTAACATGATTTCCAAACCTCAAAGTGGTATATAAATGCTAGCCACTTTTATTTAAATGAGTATATTTAAGTAATGCTAACAATATTTTCCACATTTCACACTAATAGTACACTTTCTTTTTACCGAGAGGAGAGATTATTTATTTTATAATAATAATAATATTATTATTATATTTCCATCATTAATAATTTGATGGAATAAAACTCTATCACTTGATTCATTTGGATCTGTAATTTATTTCAGTGTTGTTTTCAATTAAATTATTATATTCATTGAATATTTTGTTCTCTTGATTCTGCTTACTTTTTTTGATCACTCTCTGATATGTCTGAAAATATCCCCAAAGAAGTCAAGATACAGAATAAGACAAACATAGTCAAGGCCAAAAGCTGTTTTGCTTGGCTATTTCTATTTCTTAAGAAAGTTTTCTTTTTTTTTCCAAAAAGGATGGTGAGAGGGCAGAAAAATAAGTGCTTGTTGGTGGAAAAAAGGCAAAATAAAATATACATTAAGATATGTATGTGTGTATTCATATATATATCGATATATTCACATACATCAATTTCATATATATGCATATACATGTATATACTTTGGAAATGTAGATATGTAATTCTCCTCTGGGAGAAAAGTAGAAAGTTAGAATAGTTTAAAAGGAAAACTCTGAGATAAATGGAAAATCTCCATCTCTATGATACAGATTTAAAAAGTGAGGTCCAGAAAAGTAAGTGATTTCTCTAGAGTTATAATCCATTAGTTATAGAACCAAAGAAAATCCCTTCAATCAATCATCCAATCAATAAGTATTTATGATATAACAACTTCACTCTTATTGTCTCCTCTTTCAGAATTTTTCCCTAGGCTAAGTTCATTAGTTATGATTACATAATCTCCCAGATCAATTGTTTCTAACTCAGTCATCTTTTCAAATCAGTCCCATCAATTCTACACTAATATGTGCACAGATATGTTGAGTACATATTATCCTATTTTGTCCCCTCTAACTTTCAGATTGTAAACTCCTCACAGTCAAGGTCTCTATCTCTATCTCATGGTACTCAGTACCATGAGTATAAATCAATGTTACTTCAGTGAGGTTAATGTCATTACAATCTAACTAGCAAAAAATATCAAAATCAGCTTATGTGCTTTGACTTTAAGATCCCTAAATGAACTCACCCTAGCCTCTGCCCTCAGGGACAAATTGACTTTATTGATGTTTCATGGTTTAACTGGAGACTTCTCAGAATAACTTTAAAAATCTACAAATTAGACAATATAATCAAATGCCCAGTTCAAATGGAGTGAGTTCATTAAGAACTTGTGACTGTTAAGAGAGCATACAAATTAGTTATATAAAATAGTGGGCGGAATCTTTTGACAGAATTAGATCCAAATCCTTTTGTTTGTACACACCATTTAAAGGTGCCAAAATCCAATATCAAGTCATTTGGCAGAAAAGATATTTGTTCTACTACAGCTGCACAGCATAGACAGACATATATACCACATCCCACTTACCTGGGTGTATATCATATCCCCAATCCCATCCCAAACCATTTGTGAAGCACTGAGATTGCATAGCATTGCTATAGCAGGGCACGGAACAGCACGAGCCAACACATACTCCCTGTCTTGTGTGAACACATAGCTCCTGGTCATATTGAAACAGGAGATATGACACATGAAAGGTTTGAAATAAATAAAATTGGTAAATGTCAAACTGGATAGACAAAAGCATAAGTGCATATTAAGAGCTAAAAATTGAAAGCTCAGATAGGAGAATGAGAGGTTAAATGCTAAAATGGATGGGGCCATGTCAATCAGGGATTTCTTTATGGAAGATATGGATAAACTATTAATTCTTCCCAATTTTCTCCTGACCAAATATGATATCGGGCCAGTCGAAGTCTACTGACTGAACCCTCTTCCTAGTATGTACAGAGGAAAGCACAATCCCACCAGAGAAGTCCCTGCCTAAGTGGGAGTCAGTCACAGTGAGGATAAATCAAGATCAGGAATCAGAAACATGGGTTTTTATCTGAAACTACCAGAGGTAGCAACCTAATTATACATAAGAAGTTGGACCAAAATCAGGAATCAGAACAAGGTTGTAGAGGAGAGGCAAATGAGAAGCAATAGCTAGGATTCAGGCAGCTTTGTCGCCCTCTCAAGCAAAGGATAGGATGTTAAGCTGAATAAATAGCTGACTTGTTATGCATAGTGGGTCTGCATGTATATGTTTATATGGCCTGGGGTATGTATATGGCTGCCCTGCACTTAACTTTTTTTTTCATATATCCCTTCAGCATGAGAGTTCCCATCATTATTTCTTCACTGTCATGCATGATAATGGATGTGTCTGTACAGAATGGGGAGAGTCAGTCAGTTAATAAGCATTTATTAAGTGGCTTCTATGTGCCAGGCAAAGTGCTAAGCAATAGGAATATAAAGAAAAGAAAAATACAATCCCTGACAGTCAAATGATTAAAGGGACAGGAATTTGTGGGACCTCACAATAACATATGAACATGAAAATTCTAATATTCAGGTTCAGTGGGCAATAGTATTTGTAAAAGATACATAGATATGCAATTTGTAATAAGTTCATTGTCTGATGGATATAAAGCTTCAAAGCTCCTTTAATCTTGGAAGTTAGCCTGAGACCTAACTTCATATTTAACAGGCTAACATATGTTCTTAAATTAATTTAAGCCAATTGAGCAATGGCTTTTAGCAATTATGGGATTACTCACTTAGTAACCAGGAGATTACTTTGAGCTACTAAAAATATCTTAAACAGTGAAACCTTTCCTAATCAATTTTTATAGAGTTTGCATATTTTTCCTCATAAAATTCCCTCTCAGATTTGTTAATATTGAATAAATAAAAGCAGTCACTAATGCCTGATGTTTTCATTGAAAAAAAAGTCTACAAAAATATTTTACTACACATCCCAGGAAACTGGTATTCTGCTGTTACTGACTTTTGCAAAATCCCCAGGATAGAACAAGCAGATGTTTGCACTGGAAATGCTTTGGAAAAGAATTGCCCCTTATATATTTAACCAAGTTTTTTTTTAATTCAAATTACATTAGGTACTACAGGAATGTATGGCCATATAAATATTCCAGGGCACTGGCAGGAAGAGGAGGGGAAGGAATTTACTCTGAAATCCCAAATTTAATTGTCTCATTTGAGGGCAGATGGAAGAGGCAAGCTGGCTGTGGAGGTCTGGGCAGGCCAGAAGGTCCCAGGGTTGTATTCCCCTCCAGAGTCAACCAGCTGACCCAATAAAGATGGAGTGGCTTTTAAGGAGCACTAGGTTGTGAAAAAAAGAAAAGAAAAAAAAAACATTTATTAGGCAGGCAGATCCCTCCTTGGGGGTGGGGTGGGATAGGGAAAGTTTTGTTGCAGAGTCATCACTCAGCTGACCTCATGCTGCTCTTGCTTCTATGCCTTAGAGTTGTTTTGTGTGTTTATATTTTGTCTCCCAGACAAAACTAAGTCCTTAAGATCAGGGATCATGCCTTCTGTCCCTTGGTGTCTTACACAGCAGAACCTGGCCCAGCTGGTATTCAAGAGCCTCCTGCTGTTCACATGAACTCTTTGAAAGCAATACTACTCAAGTCTTGCACAATGGAATATCCCAGGGTCTACATTATGACATCCTGGGAAAGATGTCCAGACGCCAAGCATTCCATAAGACATGTAGAGATTTCCCAACACTATATAAAAAAAAAGGTGGAGGAACACAGAGAATAACTTCTCAGAATTCCAGTTCCTTCTGCTTTTTGGGCATAGACATTTGCAAAACTCTGGGAAGTAGAAGAATGAAAACCCTAATTCATTGAGGATATTACCTGTGTGGCCTACATTGAGAGTCACAAGAGTGTCCATAGGTTCCTTTGGTGAATATACTGTGATACCATGAGAAAACCAGCTCTCTCCACTGGGACAATGGGCAGCTATCTAGTGGCTATGATTTCAAAGTATCTTGGATTCTGAACTACATGAAATCATCTGGTAATGCCATCATTATTTTTGATCGAATATGAAGCAGACTCAGAGAAATTGTGATTTGTCCAAGTCTTACAAAAATTAAGCAGCAGAATTGAGAATTAAGCCAAGGTCCTCTAACTCCAGATTCAATACCCAAACTGTTACACAACAGATGACTCATGACAAATACTCTACTCCCTGAAATACCTTCTCTGTTGGTCTCCTCACTGTGTTATTTCCCATCTCCAGAAAAAAGGATAACTTGTCTCTAGATGTTTCCCATTAACCAGGAAAATAGGTGGCCTAGACACAGTAGGATACCAATTGTAACCCCTTTGGTCACATTGCTGTAACATATTAAGGTTCACAAAAGGACTTTTTCTGGAAAAAAAATATGTGTTGGTAGTAACTGTTATCCCCGTTTAACAGATCAGGAATGTGAGGTCAGAGAAATTAAGTGACTTGCCTAGGATTATAAAACTAGTTATATAAACCTAAAGTCCTCTGACTTTAAGCCTAATGCTTTTCCCATGTAGCCAAACTGCCCTGAGGAAGAATTCTATGTGCTGCAATATAGAACAAATGTATTAATTACCTCTTTGCCCCCAATCAGACTTCCATTGAGGCAGGTTTCAACTTCAAATTCTCTAGTTCATTGCCAGCAAATTTCCCATTGCACCATGGAGATTATGTTACCAATCTGAATTTGGACATGGTCAATGATCATCTATAAAAAATAGCCCCCTAAAATGTTAAGAACATGAAAATTTTCTATTAAAATAACTCTGAAGTTTCATCTTACACATAAGACAAAAATAATTCATGTTGGGAGAGTTGTGGAAAAATAGGTACATGCATGAACTAATAGTAAGGTCAACAATTGGTTCAATTATTTCAGAAAGCAAATTGTAATTATACTAAGCAAGCTACAAAAATGTCTTTACCCTGTGATTCAGAAATACCACTGCTTGGCATATTTCCCAAGGAGATCGATGATAAAAAAGAAGATTTTTATCCTTTTCCCCATCCCTATCAGACACCAAAATAAATAATTAAACAAGTTGTTTTGTTTTGTTTTAGTAGAAAGGAACGTAAAGCAAAGTAGATGTCCACAAATTGGAACTTACTATACAAGTTTGGGCATAAAAATAAAAGAGAACATTACAGTGTTACATGAAACTACCTATGATGAATACAAAGAAGTATAGTAAGATAATATATGAAATGATGCTAAGGGAAGAAAGAAGAAACAGGAGAACAATAAAGACAATGATTCCAGCAATATAAATGGAAGAGTAACAAAATGAAAGAAATAGATATTGAATGTTGTAAAATTATATTGACCAAGCTTAGCCCCAAGGAATAGATATTGGAAGGTACATCCTCATGTGCTTTTCCAAAGTTGGAAACTAATAAGCATGGACATTATATATAATGTCAAACTTGGTTGATATGATGATTAATTTCACTGAACTTTTTTTTCTTTTAAAAAAGAAATCCAAAAAATTAAAGCACACACAAATATATCTCCCTCAATGCTTCTTACATTTGTGGCTTTCTCTTTATTTCTCTGAGCTCTAAAATTAACAGGTTGGACTATATAACATCTAAGGTCATTCTGATTCTAAGTCTATGATCCTATAATAAGTCCATGATTGAAGAAATGCCATTATCCCCATCACTCTTAGGGTCTTTTCTCAGCAGGCATGGGTGTTCACTGGGCTAAAGCTGTACAATTCTTGGTAGGAGACCAGCATTTCCTATTACACAGTGCTCAGTAGTTCCATAAAGAACTCTATCACTCAGTACTTAGGCAAGCTCACTGAAATAATTCCCTAGGCCAAGGCTTGAGATTGTCTTGGCATAGGCAAGTCCTTTGTATTACATTTCTTTTGATTCTGAAACAAAAACAGTAACATATTTTATCAATCCACAACACGTGTCTTGCATTCAAGAAGAACAGTGTTTTCCTTTTTCCCAACAGTCATCTGTGGTGCTAAATGCATATGATTAAGAGCATCAGTGAACTATCTGAAACATATTGCTTCAACAAGCCTAAAATTAATATAAATAAAGCTGTAAAGACCCCAAACTTCAATGAGCATCCTGCAAATATTATTCAAGAAAGTGATATTCTTCTATTAAGGAACAGCTGTTCCTTCAGCATGGAAGCTGCTCTTTTGAGACCTGAGAATAGAAAGGAAACTGGGTGAAGTAGAAGTCCGAAACAAATGAGTTCTCTGTTTCATAAATTTGTCACTTTGGTGTTTCATCTTGACTTCATTTCATGGACAGCCTCTGATCATCTCCTGCCTCTTAATTCAGTCTCCCTCATTTCCTTTAGAATATTTCTTCTAGGGGAGGCCAGGTGGCTCAGCGAGTAAGAGCACCGGCCCTCAGTGTCAGGATGACCTGGGGGATCAAATCCGGGCTCAGATACTTAGCACCACAACCAGAAATAACTGGCCGTGTAAACTTGAGCAAGTTACTTAACCCCAATTGCTTTAAAAAAAAAAAGAGTATTTCTTCTATAAATCCTCTACACAGAGGCAGAACCAAGGTGGCAGAGAAAAAGACAGCCACTTGCTGATCTCTCCCCCAAACCCATTCAAACACCTTTAAATAATGCCATAAAACAGTTCCTGGAGTGGGAGAAGCACAAAAGGATAGGGTGACGTTATTTTCCAGCCAAAGACAACTTAGAAGGAGGGCAGGAAAGGTCAATTGCGCCTGGGTGAGAGTGGAACATAGTTCAGTGCAGGCAGCAACAATGCAGACCAGGCCACAGCAAACTAGCTCAGGCCTTGGGAGTCACTGAATCAGCAGCAGGTGGGGCTGGTTCTGGAGCTCTCAGTCCACAGATGGTAAGAGAACTGAATAACTGATCAGAAGGAGATTGAAGGAGTCTTTCTGCTGGCACAGATGGGATGGGGGCAGGACTCTGTTGCTTGTCCACTATTCAAGTCTGTGCTACAGTCCTGGGTGGCAGTTCCAGGGCAAGGAGAAGCACTTAGCAGAGCAAAGCTCGCACGTACAGTGGGGGTGAGCCATGGTCACAGATCCAGGGCAAAAAAGAGTGCTTGTAGTCACTTACATATTAGAACATAGGCCATAAGAGTAGTAAACACACTGCTCTTTATATCATACCACCTTAGAAGAACTGAAAACTTAAAGGCGCTAGAAGTATCTCTAAAAACAGCTGCACAAAACCTGTTGAGCTTGTGATAGCGCACCCTCCACCCTGTAAGCAGGGCCTCACTTTAACAAAGAGTTAAAAATCAAATAATAGGATGGAAAAATCAACAAGGAACAGGAAAAATATCTGACCATAGAAAGTTACTATGGTGACAAGGAAGATCAAAACACACACTCAGAAGGAGATAATGAAGTGAAAGTTCCTAAATCCAAAACCTCCAAGAAAACCATAAATTATTCTCAGGCCATGAAAGTGTTCAAAAACAATTTTGAAAATCAAGTAAGAGAAGTAGAGGGGAAAATTGGGAAGAAAAATGCAAGAAAATCATGAAGAAAAATGAGCCAACAGCTTGGTAAAGGAGAAAAAAATACTGAAGAAAATAACACCTTAAAAATCAGAATAGAACAAATGGTAAAAGAGATACAAAAAGTCAATGTGAAGACTGCTTTGAAAAGTAGAATTAGCCAAATGGAAAAACATATGCCAAAATGCATTGAAAAGAGCACCTTAAAAAGTAGAATTGGCCAAATGGAAAAGGAGGTACAAAAGATGGCTGAAGAAAATAATTCCTTAAAAATTAGAATTAAGCAAATAACAGCTAATGACTTTATAGGAAATGAAGAAACAATAAAATAAAACCAAAAGAATGATAAAATAGAATATAATATGAAATACCTCATTGGAAAAACCTGGAAAATAGATCCAGGAGAGATAATTTTAAAAATTATTGGACTACCTGAAAACCATAATAAAAAAAAGGAGTCTAGACATCATCTTTCAAGAAATTATCAAGAAAAACTGCCCTGATATTCTAGAACCAGAAGGTAGAATCGAAATTGAAAGAATCCACCAATCACTTCCTGAAGGAGATCCCAAAATTAAAACTCCCAGGAATATTATAGCCCAATTCCAGAGCTCCCAGGTCAAGGAGAAAATACTGCAAGCAGTCAGAAAGAAACAATTCAAATATTGTGAAGCTACACTCAGGACTACACAAGATTTAGCAGCTTTTACATTAAAGAATCAGAGGGCTTGAAATATGATATTCTGGAGGGCAAAGGAGTTGGGATTACAACCAAGAATCACCTATCCAGCAAAACTGAATATAATCCTTTGGGTGAAAATAGATATTTAATGAAACAGATGAATTTCAAACATTCATGATGAAAAGACAAAAGCTGAATAGAAAATTTGATTTTCAAATATTAAACTTAAGAAAAGCATAAAATGGTAAATGGAAAAGAGAAATCTTAAGGAACTTAATAAGACTAAATTGTTTACATTCCTACATGGAAAGATGATACTTGGAATTCATATGAAACTTTCTCATTATTAGCACAAGAGTATATATAGACAGAGGGCACAGGTGTGAGTTGAATATGAAGGGATAGTATCCCCCAAAAATTAAGTGGTGAGAAAGAAGAATGCACTGGAAGAAAGGGAAAGGGACAGGTACAAAGAAGTAAATTATCTCACATAGTAAAGAGGCAAGAAAAAGCTTTTACAGTGGAGGGGAAGATGGGGAGATAGGATGGGAATAAATGAAACTTATTCTCATCAGAATTGACTTAAAGAGGAATAACACACACTCAATTGGGTATAGAACTCTATCTTACCCAACAGGAAAGTAGGAGGGGAAGGGGATAAGGGAAGAGGGCGATGGTGATAGAAAGGAGGACTTATTGGGAGAGGAAGTGGTCAGAAGCAAAATACTTTGGAGGAAGGACAGGGTGAAAGAAGAGAGAGCATAGAATAAATAGTGGAGAAGAAAATAAGAAGGAGGGAAATACATTTAGCAGTTGTAACTGTTAAAACAATTTGAAGCAAATTTCACTGATAAAGGCCTCATTTCTCAAATATATAGAGAACTGAGACAAATTTGTACAGATAAGAGCCATCCCCGAGGTGATAAATGATCAAGAGATATGAACAGTTTTCAGATGAAGTAAACAAAGCTATCTATATCCATATGAGACATAGATCAGCTGTGAATGACTTAGCTATTCTCAGCAATACAATGATCCAAGACAATTCTGAAGAAGTTATGATGAAAAATGCTATCCATCCCCAGAGAAAGAACTAATAGTATCTGAATACAGGTTGAAGCATACTTTCTTTACTTCTTTTAGTTTTATTTTCTTGGTCTATGTTTTTTTCACATGACAAATATGGAAATATGTTTTGTATGACTACACATGTATAACCTATATCATATAACTTGCCTTCTCAATGAGGAGGAGGGAATAGAGGAAAGGAGAGGATTTGGAACTCAAAGTTTTAAAAACAAATGTTAAAAATTGTTTTAACATGTAATCTGGAAAAATAGCATAGTAAGAATTGTAAAAAAAAAAAAGAAAATCAATCCCTTACAGACCTCTGAACTAATTCCTCCATAGCTCAAGAAACCCAAATGGCTCCCTATTGCCTTAATGATGACATACAAACTCCTTTGTTGGACATTTAAAGGTCTTTACTCTCTCATCCCAATCTACCTTGCTAGCACTTTTATGGCTTACCCTTCTTCTCATATTCTATAGTGTTACCAAACTGGATATCTTATTGCCCCTCACATGCAAAACTCCATTTTCAACCTCCTAGCCTTTGCAATGGCTATCCTCCACACTTAAAATATTTTCCTTTCCTTTCTTTGTTTCTCAGAATCTGTATTTCCTTCAAAGTTTAGTTCAAAGTCTAATGTATAAGCTGATGCCCTGAGGCACTAGTGTTCTGCCCTTCCAAAATAAGAAATTAGTTATACATATTTTTATTATTATATTATCTTGTGTTACTTTTGTATATAGATGAAATTCATTTATTTAGTTTATTAAGGCAATTTCATCCAGTAGAATGTAGCCTCCTAGAAGGCAGAAGCTGTTTCATTTTACCTTTATATTCCCCCAAATCTTGCACAGTGCCTCATACATACACAATACTTAATAAATCAAACTGACAGATTGATTCTGAGAAGTACCCAGTGCTCCAATGTAACTCTTTTTACATAATAGATGGAATAGCGAAGAAGCCAGCAACCAAGGAAGGGGAAACTTAATGGACTTGCTAGTTAAGAAATCTGAAGGATTAAATATAGAATCAGGCAGAGTTTGGTCAGACAATTGAGAAGCCAGCTGGGATTGAAGTAGGATCAGACAGTATCAGGGGCACACTGTCAGCATGATCCAGAAATCCTATAATGGCAGGAATGGAAAACCAAAACCATTTTAGGCTAGCAAAAGAACCACGGAACATCCAGTGGTAGGGACTGAAAGTCAGTAGTTTTCAGGATCATAAGAGACAGACAGAGAGAGAGATAGAGACAGAAAGAGAAAGACTGAAGAAGGAAGAATCATCAGAGTTAGCAGAAATAGGCCAGGATTAATAAACATGCTAGGAAAAGGCTGTTGAAAGTCAACAAGACTAGCTGCAGGAGCTAGGGATCAGACAACATAGCAATTATTAATCAAGGAGTCTGTGAACCAGCAGGATTAAATCAATTAATCAATCAACAAGTGTTTAGTGAGCAAGTACAATATGCCAGATACAGTGCTGGGAGCTGAGGGTACACAAGAGACTTCGTCTCTCTAGAGAAGCTAAGAGGAGAGGTGGGTGAGATAACAGGCACATATACAGATTTATCCAAAACAGATGTGAGATATTTTTATGGAGGAGACACCAGCAGCTGGGGGAATTAGGAGTGGTTTCATGTGGTAGGTGGCCATTAAACTGAAACTTGAAAGGGAATTCAGTTTTCTGAGAAATGGAGGTAAGGTTGACAAAAGAGGCAGGGATCTGAGGAAAGCCCACATAAATGCATTAATATGAGCACAGAGGAAACAAGATCACTCCACTTGAGCTGTTTTTTTTCAAGGATGATCACAAGTGGTCTAGAACTGTTTTCCTTTGGATACAAGATTATGTGATCATCTCTAAGCTTTAAAGTAGTACTGCCTCGTCTTTAATCACCATGACCAGCTCCCACAATTTGACCCCTTCAAAAGAAGACATAGTCAATGATAGTTGACAAGTTTTCAGTATACAACTCTAAAAGCAGGGCAGGACTGTTCAGGTGAATTTAAGGCATAGTACAGAGATCTATGTCCTCAGAGAGGCTGACCGGGCCAGATTTCAGGAAAGTAGATTTGCTTCCACATTTAAGGTTTCAACCACATTCTATGACGTGATCTTGACTATCCAGGACTCCCATCTACGTTACCCATCTTCAGGTAATGATCTATGCTTTTGGACCAACCTATCCAATCTTAAAAGAAAACCAATAAATATTTAATAGTGGTAGAAAAGAGAAGTATAAGACCTGCACCCCGTCCAGAAAGATCTAGAGGTAACAGTCTTGTTAGGGAATTAAGACATAAGGATATGGAAGGCCCAAAAGAGATCATTGAATAAGGGCTAAAATGATAAGATATGTCCATTAGAAAAATCACCTTGGTAGCTGAGTGAAAGATGGATTGGATGGAGAGATCTTTGAGACAGGGACACTGCTAAGATTATCGCAATATTCCAAGTGATATGAGGATCTGAGTTAAAATGGGAGCTGTTTGAGTCCTCAGAGACAAAAAGAGAACACATAAAAGAAAGGATATATGTGAGGGTTATTTTAAAATTAGAAATGACAATTCTGACAACAAATTTGATAGGCAGAGTTCATGAGAATAAAGGATTAAGCAAAATAACAAAATTGAGAATCTGGGAGATTGGTTGGAAATTCTTCCCCATAACAATATAATAATAAAAATGATAGTCCACATTCATATAGGGATTGCTATGTGTCAAGCACTACGCTAAGTGCTTTACAATTATTATCTCATCTGACCTTCCAAACAACCCTGGAAAGTAGAAACTTATTATCTTCATTTTACAGTTGAGGAAACTGAGGCAAACAGAGATTAAATTACCTGTCCAGGCTCACATAGTCTGTGTCTTAGGCTGAATTTGAATTCTGTTCTTCCTGACTCTAGGTCCAGTGACCTATTCATTGAGTCACCTAGCTGCCATAAAAATGGAATACGATGTATGAGAAATAGTAAGAAGAACCATTTGATAGTACTGCAGAGAGTGGGAGAGGAAGTAATGAGTCTGGAAGAGGAGAAAGTTTCTAGAGAAAGATAACTAGTTTCATTTTAGACATTATTCATTTAGGACAATATTAATTTCAGACAATATTAATTTTAAGATAGCTATGGGCATCAAATTCGGTATCTCCAAAAGGTAGCTTTTGATTGTGAGGGACTGGTATTTAGAGGAATCTTGGGCTAGATAGGCAGAACTGCCATGGAAGCTGATGAGATCACCAAGCAAGACAGTAAAGAGATAAAAAGAGAAGAGGCTTCAGGACAGAGCTCTGGGGGATACTCACATTTCTGGGCATGAAATGGATGAGGATACTGAGGCATAGTTGAACAGAAAAAAGAACCAGATGAAAGCAGTATTACAAAAACCTATGGAGGGAAAAGATGATCAGTAGTGTCAAATGCTATAGAAATACCAAGAAGGATCTGAGAAAATGCCATTAGAGTTGTCAATTTAGAAATCATTGATAACTTTGGAAAGTTTCACTTAAATGGTGACATTAGAAACCATGCCACAGAAAATTTAGGATATAGTGAAATGAGAAGTAGAAGTATGGAATGTAGATGACCTTTTAAAAGATTAGCCATGAATGTAGAAAGATACAAGATGTTGACTAGCTAGAATAGCAGGTTTAAGTGAAGTTTTACCTGTTTGTTTTGTTTTATATTTAAGGAAAAATGTTTTTTGTAGACAGCATGGAAGAAGCCTGGGCAACTAGGTGCAGTGGATAGAGTACTAGTTCTGGAGTTAGGAAGACCAGAGTTCAAATCTGACTTCAGACACTTGCTAATTGTGTGACCTTTGGCAAGGCACTTAACCATATTTGCCTCTGTTTTCTCATCTGTAAAATGAGTGGAGAAGGAAATGGTAAGCCACTCTAGTATCTTTGCCAAGAGAACCCCAAACAGGGTCATGAAGAATTGGATACAACTGAAATGGCTCAACAACAACAAATGGAAGAATCCAGTAGATAGGAAATAATAGAAGTTAAAAAAAAGAGTGTGAATGACACTGGAGACAATATGCTAGAAAAGATGGGAGAGTGGGTATATACATACACACATACATATATATATATATATACACACACACATATGTACACATTTATGTATATAATATATACACATATATGTGTGTGTATACACATACACATTATCAAGGGTTTGCATTTGGCATGGAGAAGGTCTGATGTTTCATCCAAGACCAGAGTAAAAGAAGACATACATGGGGATGATATATAAGAGATGTGAGATGAAAGGAGGAGTAGAGGGAGTTCTCTCTGAAAGGAATCTTTTTTTTTTCAGTAAGAAGTGCAAAGTGAGGTCCTCTGATATGAAGGAAGGAGTTTAGGAGGGATAAGTAGGTTTGGAGCATCTGTTGTAAAGAGTCAAATCATGAATCAATTAAAGAGGATGGCAACTTTTGCCTTGCCTCAATAAGGATCCAGTTGAAATTACATAATGCCAATTCATATTGCAACTGTCAGTATGGTTTCTTGATTTCTTCCAACTCTATTCATTGGGACATGAATAGAAGGAGGCAGATGGTGGAAGTCATGCGGGGTTGAAGTTTGGCAAAGCGTGATTAGCAATAGACAAGGGGGGAAAGGATTCAAAAGTAGAGGATAATGTTGAATTGCAATGTTTCACCAGAAGTAAAGGAAGAAAAAAATGAGTGTGATGGATGAATAAATCAGTAATACAGAAAAATAATGCAATCGAAATTTAAGAGAGAAGAGGACTCTATGGAAGAGGCAAGTAGTTAGGGAAGAACAAGAAGTGAAATTTAGACTAGATCCCAAAAGTTGAGAAGGATTAGAGTGGGGGATATGGCACAATAAAAAAATGAAAGGCATAGGCAAAATTCAGAAAGAAAATGAATGGGGGCAGCTAGGTGGCACAGTAAATAGAGCACCAGACTAGAGTCAGAAGGTCATACATTCAAATGTGGTTTCAGACACTTAACATTTACTAGCTGTGTGACCTTGGGCAAGTCCCTTAACCCCAATTGCTCTGCCTTCCCCCTCCCAAAAAAAGAAGTGCTATTATTTAAAAAAGAAAGAAAATGAATGAAAATGGTATGCTTAGGAAAAAAATCCGATTAGTTGGACTTCATATGAGGAAAGAGGGAGAGACAAGCAAGCCTAGACATATAAGCTAGGGCCAGATTGTAGAAGTCATGAATGACAAACTGAATTAGGATATCAGGAGGGGACTGAATAACTGGCAACTGTTGTGGGTTCCAGACTTCTCAACCCACAAATGCCAAAGACAACTTAGAAGGTCAGTAGGAAAGGTTTGTGGAACCTGGGTGAGAGAGGAGAATGGCCCAGCCCCAGCTCCAGGGTGGTAGCTGTGGCAGCAGTAGCTGTGGCAGCAGCAGTGGCAGTGGTTGCTTCCTGAAAAGCTGATCAGAGGGGGATGGCAGGGATCTCTTTGCTTGTGCTGAGGTAGGATTCTTTTGTTTTGCCTTTGCTTAGATCTGGGTCACAGTCCTGGGGCAAGGAAGAGTGTTGGTGTGGTGGTGCTTGTGGCAGTGGTGGAGAAGGAATCCTCCTCAAAGTTTCAGGGCAGAAAAGAGTGCTTGTGGTCACTCACAGACCAGAGCACAGATCAAGAGAGGAATAAACATCTCTCCTTCGATCATACAATCTTGAAAAAACTAAAAATTTACAGTTTCCTAGAAATATCTCTGAAAACAGCTACACAAACCCCTGAAGCTTGGGACAGAGCACTCTCCACTCTGGAAGCAGAGTCCAACCTTAACAAAGAGCTAAAAAGTCAAATAATTGTCTGGGAAAATGAGCAAGCAGCAGAAAAAAAAACCAGATTACAAAATCCTTCTTTGGTGACAAGGAAGATCAAGATATACAACCAGAAGAAGACAACAAAGTCAAAGCTCCTACATCAAAAACCTCCAAGAAAAATATGAATTGGTCTCAGGACATGGAAGCAATCAAAAAGGATTTAAAAAATCAAGTAAGAGAAGTAAAAGAAAATGTGGGTGGAGAAATGAGAGTGATGCAAGAAAATCATGAAAAATGACTCAAGAGCTTGCTAAAGAAGACCCAAAAGTTGCATGATATCTTGGGGTAGGGGGAAGGGAGGGATGGGTAGAAAATTTGGAACTCAAAATCTTGTGGAAGTGAATGTTGAAAACTAACAATAAATTAATTAATTAAAAAATTAGGATATTAGATCTTATCCTAATGGCAAATTGAAGTCGTTTTGAGCATAGGAAAATGTCATTGTAAGAAATTTAAATAGCCAATAGTGAGTGAGACAACAATGTGGGAAGAAAACGAAGTCACAGAATAAGAGTTGGAAGTAGGATGGCTAGGTGGTGCAGTGAATAGAGCACTAGCCCTGGAGTCAGGAGGACCTGAGTTCAAATCCAGCCTCAGACACTTAACACTTACTAGCCTTGTGACCTTGGGCAAGTCACTTAACCCCAATTGGCCTCTAAAAAGAAAAAAAAAAGAGTTGGAAGAAATCTCAGAGAATCTAGTCCAACCTGTACTTGATTAACAAATCTCTCCACAACATCCCTGAAAACTGATTATCCAAACTATCCTAAAAGACCTCAAATGATGTCTTAGAGGAAGGTCATTATAGTTAAACGGCTCTTTTAGATCCACATCCAACCGGAACAAGTCTTATTCTAGTCCTATGTGTCAGACCTCCAAAACACTTGAAGACTGCCCCAGAACTTCTTGTCTCTGAGGGACAGAGAGAATAGAAACAACTGTAACTCATTTATAACAGTTCAAATATGTGTTGACAATAGTCTGAATCAAATGCCAGTATAGAAATAAAAATGAGAGTATATTAGAAATGCCAAGGTTAAAGAATTAATAAAACTTCATGACTGATAATATATGAATGGTAATATGGAGAGAAAACCCAAAGTAGTTTATGAGTTCTGAGATTGAATGATGTCATTTGTAAAAGTAGATAAATTAGGAAGAGTAGATGGTATCAGAGAAAGATGGTTAGTGTGTGTGTGTGTGTGTGTGTGTGTGTGTGTGTTTCGATATGTTGAATTTGAGGAATTCCAAACAGGAAAGCCCAAAAGGCAGTTGAAAGTAAAAATCATATATTATTAGATTTGGAGTATTTATGTTCAGAGTGGATAATTTAAAAGCTCGCATCCAATGTCCTTTTTTCCTCCAAAAATAGGATTATAGATTTTAGAGTTAGAAGGCAACTTATAGATCTAGTACAACCTCCTAATCTTAGCTAATTAGAAAATTCTGGGCTAGGGATATTCATGAGAAAGCCAAAGTCATAAGGATAAAAGAATCAAAATTCAAATTAAGTTGAAATCCATTGTTGAGTGGTATAATGGATTGGGTGTTCTACTTGGAATCAGAAAGACTAGGGTTGAAGTATTTACCAAGACACTTAATAGCTATGTGACCCTAAAAATAGCAGGTACTTATTTGCAATGGTAAAGGAGTTTCATTTATTATAATTTCTTATATTGATGAATCACTGGTATAAAAAATGAGGATTATAGTGCCCACATCACAGAGTTGTTGTGAGGATCAAATGACATAATGTTAAGTAAATCAATTTACAAACACTATAAATCACCATGTACATATGAATTATTATTATGTCATGATAACACAATCACTTCTTGAACACATGTAGTAATGGAGAGATCACTATAACACCCCCCCCCAAAAAAAAGAGAAGAAAATTTTATTTCATGGTTGGACACCTCTATTTATTAGAAAGTTCTCATATTGAATTTATTCCCTGTAACTTCAATCTATTTGTCTTAGTTCAGGTCTTCAAAAAGCATTTGTTAAGTGAAACAATTATAGTGAATTTGAAAGTTATTATGTGATATGTATGCTTAATTCAGAAAAGTTTCATTGATTGTTTCTCATTTGAGTCTTTTAAAGTGCACCTCCTCTGATGAAGTAAACTGCTCCACCTATGACCTAAGATGAAGCAGACAATTTAGTTCTTTTACTTAGAACATCACACTTCTGCTGATACTTTACATTAACTTTTTAAGAAGCCAGATCATATTGTTAGTTCCTGTGGAGCTTATGGTCAAGTGCAACTCTTAGATCTTTTCTCAAATGAATTGCTGTCAAGTCTAGTTTCTTTCATCTAGTACTTGTGCAATTGATTTTTAAAAAATACTAAGTGGAAGACATTTATCACATTAAATGTCATCTTGTTGATTTTGGCACAGGTTTCCAGTCCATCAAGATAACTTTGAATCTTGAATTTGTCATCTATCATATTAACCATTCCTCCCAACTTTATTTCATATGCAAATTTAATAATCTAGCCATCTATGCCTTCATTTAATGCACTGATAAAAATGTTGAACAAAAAAGGCCAAGGACAGAACCTTGTGGAGCCCTCCAAGTTGATATTAATATGTTAATCAATATGTTTTGAATATGGTAGTTCAATCAAATAAATCCTTTCTATAAATCCTTCTATAACTTCCCTAACATCATACTTACAGATTTTTGCAATTTTCATCTAGTTATCCTTAATTTTCCTTTCATTCTTAATACTTTTATGTGAAAAAAAACCCTCAGGTTATCTGAGTTTCTATATTGTCCCATTGCTTTCTTTAGAATATTTCCCTTTTAGTGTTCCCTAGGATAATTTACAACTAATTAGAATTTCACTGTCTGGAATTCCTCATCCCTTATTAACAACTTTTACTTTGTGAGTCCTCCTGTCTCTGTCTCTGCCCTTATCTCCATCTCTGTATCTCCATATATTTATCTATATCTATATATTTGACTAAGAAAATAATTGAGGTTTTAGATAATTGAGACATAACTAGTTACATAATATTGAATCAATGAAAATATGTTATTTCTAAGAATTAAGAATATAGAAAGTTTGGTAAAAAGTGGTTATATACCTTTATCTGCATAAGTCCAATATGTAAAGGGATGGTATTGAAATACAGAGTAGGTTGGGGGGGGGGGGAACTTGTCAAAGATAAGAGCCCTATGTTCCCCAGAAATGGTAGTAAAAGTAGAGAGAATTATGTATGCTTTAGAAAGGTCTGAAGTATTGAAAGGAGAATTGAAAAATTGCAGAGTTAGAATAGACCACAGTAGTCATCTAGTGTCTCTCATACCTGAAAAAGAATCACTTTCAAACAATAACCAACAAATCATCATTCACCCTTTGATTGAAAGCCTATGCTGAAGGCAGGGAGACTTACCACACCCTGAGATAGTACATTACACTTTTAAATTGCCATAATTTTAGGAAGCATTTTCCTGATGACAATTCTAAATTCATCTCTTTGTGACCACCAAAAATTTTTCCTATATTTTTTCTCTCCCTTCTCTAGGGCCAATGAGAATGAATACAATGGCTCTTTCCTGTGACAGATCCTTAAATACTTATAGGAATTAGAGTGCATCCAATCCTATTCCAAGTCTTCTCTTATTTCAAGCTAAATACCCTCAATCTTCCAACTGATCTTCAAATATCATGGTCTTTAGGCTCTTCTTCATCCTTGTTACCCTCTTTTGGATACTCTCCATATTATCAATATCCATCCTAAAATGTGGTTCCCCAAAGTTAACAAAATATTTACTATGTGGTCTTACTGAGACAGAACACAAGAAAGCCATTGAACCGTATTGTTGGTCCCTACGCTTCTGTTAATAATACCTGAGATTGTATCCATATTTTTAGTTTCTATGTTACTCCTTGAATCCCACAGTTCCTTCAGGACACTAAAGTCCCTAGATCTTTTTTTTTATGAGCTTTTATCTGGCTTTGCTGTTTCGATCTTGTTCTCATAAAGTTTTTTTTTAATCCAAATGTAAGTCTCAGAATATATCTCTATTAAATTTCATCTTATTCAATTTAGCCCAATATTCTAGCCTGTCAAGCTTGTGACAGATGGCTTCTATTTTCTCACTAAAGTAGGAGGGAATAAGGGCTGCTATGGGTGCTTGAGACAAGATAAAGTTTGGACTAGTCATTTCAGAAGGTGTGATAATCAGGTAAGGAAGAATTTTTTTTTTATTATTTGCTACATGGTAATGAAGGATTAGCTAAGATCAGATGACAAATCTTTTATTTTCCAAGTGGGCAGGATCACATAACTGACATCAGCAGCACTCAGCAACATGCAAGTAGGAATGAAGATGGCCTTTTAGAGAGGCAAAACCAGGAATTATTTTAAAAAGACATGTATTGATTGGATTACAAGGGGGGAAATGTTTCAAGGGTAGGAGATAATATTAGTTGAACTGGTTAATTATAGAGCTAAGTCTTGGATGAGAAATGAAAAACTTGAAGAAAAATGGACTCATTGGGGATGTGAATAATTGTTTTTATTTTTTTTTGTTGTTTTTAGTTGTTTATATTTTTTCTTTTTTATGGATTCTTTTTTTAATTATTATACACATTTGTTTTTAAAACTTTAAGATCCAGATTTTTTTCCTTCTTTCCTTCTCACCCACATCGACTGGGAAGATAAGCAATTCAATATAGGTTGTACATGTGTAGTTATGCAAAACATTTCCGTAGTAGGTATATTGTGAAAGACTAACTATATTTCCCTCTATCCTATCCCACCCCTCACTTATTCTATTTTCTCCTTTGACCCTGTCCCTTTTCAAAAGTGTTTGCTTCTAACTACCCCCTCCCCCAATCTGCCCTCCCTTCTATTATCCCACCTCTTATCCCCTACCCCCCTATTTTCCTATATAGTAAGATACCCAATTGAGTGCATATGTAATTCCCTCCTTCAGCCAAATTCAATGAGAGTAAGGTTGTCCCATTCCCTTTTACCTTCCTGCTCTTCCTTTCCATTGTAACAGTTTTCTCTTACCTCTTTTATATGAGATAATTTACCCTAATCTATCTCTCCCTTTCTCCTCCCAATATATTCCTCTCTCACCTCAATTTTATTTTGTAGATATCATCGCTTCATATTCAACTCACCCTGTGCCCTCTATGTATACATGTACATACATATGCATACCTTCACATATACATTTATACATACCTACACCATCCTATACATACATATATATGTATATATACATATATATTCCCTTCAACTGTCCTCATACTGAGAAAAGTCTTATGAGTTATAATTATCATTTTTCCATATAGGAATGTAAGTAGTCCAACTTTAATACGTTCCTTCTGATTTCTTTTCCCTGTTAACTTCTCATGCTTCTCTTGCTTCTTGTATTTGAAAGTTAAATTTTCTGTTCAGATCTGATTTTTCCATCAAGAATGTTTGAAAATACTCTATTTCATTGAAAGACCATATTTTCCCCTGAAGCATTATATTCAGTTTTGCTGGGTAAGTGATTCTTGGTTTTAGTCCTAGCTCCTTTGACCTCCAGAATATCATATTCTAAGCCCTTTGATCCCTTAATATAAAAGCTGCTAGATCTTGTGTTATCTAGATTGTGTTTCCAAAATACTCAAATTGTTTCTTCCTGACTTCTTGCAGCATTTTCTCCTTGACCTGGGAACTCTGGAATTTGGTTATAATATTCCTAGGAGCTTTCTTTTGGGGAACTTTTTTCAAGAGGTGATTGGTGAATTCTTTCAATTTTTGTTTTGCCCTCTGGTTCTAGAATATCAGGGCAATTTGGTTGATAATTTCTTGAAAGATGGTGTCTAGACTTTTTTTTTTTATCATGGCTTTCAGGCAGTCCAATAATTTTTAAAGTATCTCTCCTGGATCTATTTTCCAGGTCAGGTTTTTCCAATGAAATATTTCACATTGTCTTCTATTCTTTCATTTGTTTGGGTCTGTTTTATAGTATCTTGATTTCTCATAAAGTCATTAGCTTCCCTTTGCGCCAGTCTAATTTTGATGAATTATTCTCTTCAGTGAGGATTTGAAATTCCTTTTTCATCTGGCAAATTCTGCTTTTTTTTTTTTCATTCTTCCCTTCAATGGCTTTTTGGGCCTCTTTTGCCATTTTAGTTAGTCTATTTTAAGGTGTTATATTCTTCATTCAGGCTGTTAACTTGCTTTTCTTGCATCATTCTCATTTTTCTTCCCAATTTTTCCTCCACTTCTCTTACTTGGTTTTCAAAATCCTTCTTGAGCTCCTCCATGGCCTGTAACCAATTCATATATTTCTCACGAACTTTTGATGCAAAAGTTCTGACTACGTTGTCTTTCTCCCATTCCATGCTTTTCTCCTTTTTGTCCACGAAAAAGGAATATATGGTAGGATTGCATTTCCTCTGCTTGCTCATGTTGCCAGTCAATTACTTGACTTGTGAACTGTTTTCCATGGTAGACTTTGCTTTCAGAATGGAGAGAGCTTTGTCCCAAATTGCTGGGGTTTTCACAACTGCTGGAGCTATTAGGCCCCCACAGGCTCTGGCACCTGACCACACACCCCAGGACCTCCACCCAAGAACACTATCCAGATCTACAGGCCAGGAGCTCCTGAGGCAGCCATGTCATGCAGCAACCATGCCTCCATAGTTTCTCGCCCTGGGGGCAGAGACTGGCTGTGCTCTTCCATCTACCCCTGATCCAACAGAGTTCCACACTGACCTTTTATTTTGTCTTTGGTATTTATGGGATGAGAAGTCTGGAAACCACCACAGCTGCTGTTGCTTCACTCTCCTGAAGTCTGCTCTGGCTGCTGCTGGGTGGGGCCCTCCTGGGGCCAAAATCACATGGCTCATGTAGGGTTGGGCTTGGCTCTCACTATGGTGCGATAGCACCTTCCTGCCGGGCTCCTTTCAGTGGGAGATTTGTTTCTCTCTGTCACTTTTTGTGTTCTGCAGCTCTAAAATTTGTTTAGAGTAATTTTTTTACATGTATTGGAGGAGGTGAAAGCCAGAGCTGCAAGGAAGTCCTGTTTCTACTCTGCCATCTTGGCTTCCTCTTCCCACCCCCAATAATTGTTTTTAAAAACCTGTCCTATGGGAGAGTGATCAGATTTTTTTTGTCTATAGCACCGTAAGGAAGAACCAGAAGCAATGCGCAGAAAGGATAAAGAGACAAATTTAGACTTATCATCGAGAGAAACCTTCCTAGCAAATGGAATTGTCCAAAAGTAGAATGAATTTCCTAGAGGTCTTCAAACAAAGGGTGGATAGTGATTTATCGAGGTGTTTTTTGTTGTTGTAAGAACCAGGGGCAGGGTATGTGTTAGATTACATGATGGCTGATAATCCAACTGCAAATTTATACAGTTGTGTGACTAGAAAATGAAGAAAAATAAAGTAAAACAGAAGTGACAAGTAGGATGAGACAGGAATGGAGAAACGGATAGCAATGATTGGTATAAAACCTTGATTTTCCAAATCATTCTTGCCAAGAGCATTTACATTTAATCCTGAGACAACTCAAAAGAATGATTCTCTATCCTTGAAGTTTTTGGGGTTCTTCTTGTTATGCCTCACATTCTTACCTTTAAGCAACTGTATATTTCATTTCCTTGTAAGACCCATCCTAGAAGTATGAGATACTAATAGATGATAGAAATAAGCAATAAAATTTCAAGAGTCCTTTCTCCCACCCTCTCTATTTAGATAGCCTGTACAAAGTTCATTATTCTCTGCCTGAGATTTTATCTTCCATGCTCATGTGCTCATAGAACAATGAAAGCACACTAAAACATAAAATATAACACTTCATAGCCATAAGGGACCTGAGGAATCACTTATATATTATAACGGTCTCAATTTACAGAAGAGAAACCCAAGGCCCAGAGAAAAGGGACTTATCCAAGGTCACACAATTAATTATCTACATATCACTGAAGAATTCCACCAACTTTTCTTTGCTACAGCATATTAATTGCACAGCTACCTCAGCCAATGCTGAAGATACTCCTGGGAACATTTTAGAGCTAGGAATAGCACCTTGAATAAGTTATCTAACTCACTAGAGTGTCCTGGAACTTATTAATTGGCCTAAAACATGCTGGTATTCTTGAAAAATATAAACTATTGAAACTATGATTAACATTGCAGAGTTTACAGGTGACCTTCAAAACTCTCCCTCCCATTTATGAACATATTAATTCACTGTCAAGGGCTTATTATCCCCAATTTCTACTCTCTAGCCCTGTCTTTCCCCAGCTTGTAGCATTTACAAAATGCATGCTGTTTAATGACAAGTTGCTGTCTGAGGTCCTGAAAACCAATTCTGAAGCTGTTTATGTCAGTTTGCCCTTTTGCTCAGCAGTCCTTATTGTAGTGGTTGGCACAGAAGGAATATCTTGGGATCTCATTTCATCCCAAACAAAAAAAAAAATCCTGGCATCATATCCTAAGGTTAAAGCTGAAAAGATCCACTCCCTTCAGCCTGTTACGAAAGGCTGTCAGAAACTAAGTGATTTCTAATCATTGTTGGCAAACAGGACCAAAATTAGATTCAGGCAAATTACATACTTTCTTTTTGAGGGACAGTAACTTGAACAGATAGGCTTGTGAGGAATGAACTAGGATGTCTTAAAAGCAAGTCAATCTATCTGTTAATCAAAAACCTGTCTATTTTTATCTATAGGTACCTTATAGGGATCTTAAGGGGAAACTATAAATTGTTCTAATCCAGTCATTTCACTGCTGTCCAGAAAGAATTATTTTTGTTAATGGAATGTTAAATCAGAAGACTTGTTAGTGGAGCTGTTCAGAAAATGGTTTCAAAAATGAAAGCTATAATATTTGTCAGGTTTCCAAATTCCCTCACGGGAACTAAGATTGTAGCCATAACATATTTGCTAAATTCCATTACCTTAATACATTTATGTTGCTTAAGATATTGGATGTTAAGGAAGGAGTACACATAAATCAAAAGGCAAAACATAAAACTGAATCAAAATGTTGATATTATGACCATAAATCCAGGCATGATTTCAGGGTTACTTTTGTGATAGATTTTTATGTCATTGCTCACACTTAGAGAAAGGCTTTTTGTGTTCTCTTAGACCCATGGTGGTAGAAATGACCTCCCTTTCCTCACCATCACTCTTAGTAGAGTGATGGAAACATCTTAAAATGGAAATACTAACTCCTTAGCTACTTCAAGGAAAAGTTGAAAGGTTTTCTTCCAATTTTGGTTCTCATAATCTTCAAGAAAAAATAAGTACTCTTAGAGGCATTTAAAAACCTTCATAACCTGGCCACTTATCCTTCCAGCCTTATATACTTCACTCCACTCTTAAGTTTCCCTGCCCTACTTCATGTGGGACCAATTATCATCTACCAATTCAATGCCATTACATGGCTCTCCTTCATGCCTGAAATGGTTGCCTTTGACTCTTCACTTTCCTGGAAGATTCAGATCACATATCATGTTCTTCACGAGACTTCTCCTTGTTCTCCTAGCTGCTAGTGCCTTCCTTTTGAGATTACATCCAGTCCACTCTCTATATTAACAGTCACTTAAATGCTACTTCTTCCATTAAAATATGAGTCCCTTAAGGGAGGAGGAAGTGTTTTGTCTTTCTTTGTATTATCAGTGCTCAGCACAGTTCTTGGTGTACAATAAGGACTAAATAAATGCTTATTGACTTAGAAAGGAACAGACAGCATGGGCTGAAATTTACTGTACTCTCTAATAGTAGATGATCATTGTACATGTAAGTCTCTATAGAAATGGTGATGGTGGTATTTCTCAGCTCTATGGAGGTCTCCATCAGAATCCTCATTGGATGCCTCATTATTCTGTGGAGGTGACCCTAGATCCTTGAAGCCCATAGGCTTAAAGGAGAACAAGTCATGGTAGGTCTTACTTAGCTGGAGATATTTTTGAGTAAAGGCCCAGTGATGAATTTACTATCTTCTCTGAGGACCTATATAACTAAATTCAAACAGGCTCATTCTGACATTTGTCACAGGTTTCTACCTTAAAGCATCCTAACTTACTACAAGCAAAGCTTAGGGGCCACCTGCTAGAGTACTCCTTCCCTTACCCACCCACTTGTTCAGGCTCTCTCCCTCCTCAGCTTATCTTGTGTTTAACTGTCTGTGTAAATATTGTAACTCCTGATAGAATGTAAGCTCATTGAGTGCAAGAATTGGTTTCTACTTTGTCTTTATATTCCCACTGGGATAGAATATATTTTTGTTGCTGGTGTTGATTAATTTTTCACCACTAAAACTCTCAAAGACTAAGATAGAAGTTTGGCCTATGTCAGGTGAGAGAGAGTTTATCTTGACACAATCACTGCTTGTTGTAGTATAAATATGGGAATCTTGTCTTTAACTTAATTCTGACTGCTATTACTGCATATTTCTCCCTGAAGAATGCAGCCTACCAACTCTAGTTTACCATACTTGGTGAACTTCATTTCACTTCATAGCATGATTCTTCTTATTAGAAATCTAGATTGTCTTCATTGTTTCTTAGAATAAAGGTTGGGAGCCTTTCCATACCAAGAGTTATTTAACTTCTGGGAAACAAAGCTCTTAAAACTGCTTCCATCCAAGTTAAAAGAAAAACTGATAAGAAAACCCTTGCATTGACCCATGGAGTTGGGGCTGAGTCACAGGAAAAACTGGCAATTCTCTTGACCTTCTGAAAATTGCACTCAATAGGAGAAAAGTTTTTTTTCTCATTCCATAGAGAATTAATTATCTATTGTTCAAGTTCTAATATTAGGCATGATGCTTCTGAAGAACACACTCTGATGAATTTGGAAATTAAAAATCTGCTCAGCTAAATCTTGAGAGTCTTGGTTTTTGTTGTTGTTGTTTTGTCTTTGGTATTTAGACTGCCTCATCTAGATTTTGGAGGGTTCTGTTCACCAGTCCAGTGACAGAGAGACTGTGCTACAGGCACTATGTCTACAAGCTCTGGTTTAAATTGCAGGCTCCCCAGAAGAGACAGGCACAGTGAAAATGAAAAACATTTCCATGCTAAATTGTGTGATAGCAAATATGTGTTGTACTTAATGATGTGAGAATATGAAGGTTTTCTCTTCCTTGGCTCTGCTCTAATCCTGTGATTTTCTTCCTTTCTCAATGAGAACAGACAGGAAAGGCTAGAGTACTATATTTTGCATCTTCCAATGTCGCACAAAATGAGTAATTATGCTTGAGATAGGGTTTAAATTAATGATAGCAAAATTTTAAATGAAAGTGTGGACTTCAATAGATCTAACAAAAATGAGAAATTACAGTGTATTCCTTAACTCACTAATTAAATTAAGTTGACTTTCAAATTTTCCCCAAACTAGAGACATTTTGAGTTGAAAGTCTTTTAATTCTGAACTCTAACATTAGATCTTTGTTCTAGGTGCCCTTTGATAGTCACATGACAAGTGACTGACTATTGGTATTAATTAAAAAAATCTAAAATAATGGCAAGAATTTATCTTTGGCTCATTGAAATCTGCATTTAAGAAAAGCCAACACAAGTTAAGGTGAACCAGCATTGTCTGAACCATTTCAGTTTTCAATTTTGTGTGCTGGCTGCCCAGAGATAAAAGTGAAATCTACTGGAGATATACAAGAATTTTCCCAAAGCATGACTAGCCTTAGAAGAACAATTCTTGCTTTTGTCAAAAATTCAAGAAAGAGAAGATCTAAATTCACTAACAAATATTCATTGACTATATTACAAAGTTTAAATCATCTTGAGGGTTAATGTTAAGGTCATTGTTCAAGACTGGCATTCTGTTACATCATTTGAACCCTTCTTACTTCTGTTGCTACTATGAATATTGATGCTCAATTATTCCATGGTACAGGTATAAAACATCCACATATTGACCTCTCCACTCTCCAGCAATGGCTTTCAAAAACAATTGGTTTCTACTGATAATGACAGACAGTATGAAGGACTGTGTAGAATAGTGATATCAAACTCTAATAGAAAAAGGGACCTCTGAGCCATACATAAAAATCCCCACAGCCTGCATATTGACTTAAAAAAGCACTTACTAACATTAGTTGTTTTCTATTGTATTTATTTTGTTAATTATTTTCCATTTCCATCTTAATTTTGTTTAAATAGCTTTTGTTTATTTGTTGTTGCTTTTTGCTTTCCAAAAGGTAGGGGAGAGTACATCTTAGGCTGGATTCTTAAAGTCTTAGGTGAGCACCAGAAAACATTTCTCTTATTTTCCATGGAAATTAATATTTTTAAAAAACATACCAAAATTGCCACTACATGTTTTAGCAAAGCTGCTACAAATCCTGTTACATGCTTCTGTGACCAGAACAGTGAAGAAATCTATTTTTATAAACCATTCAAATTCTGACAAGATGGAAAGTGCCAGGTGGTATTAGTGGCAGATTTGGTGATAAAGTGTACAAACAGATGGGTTTGTAGCAGCAGCGACTTGTCTTCCTAGTACAAAAGTAAGAGACATCACTAAATGTCTAGATCAGATTTTACTAAGTACATGGATGGGAAAAGACATCACCATGATCTGTCAGAGAGATCTGTTTTGGGTGGAGAAGCCAAATGGAAATTGTTAGTAAGCATATTGAAGTCTAGGACTATTTATGGGCTATATCCCTTTATACCCTCTTCCATTTAGAGAATGAAAGAAAAAGAGAGTTAAGAGCTTTGATGTTGGCTTGAAGAACGCATCAAAGAAATGTGAACAACTGTAAAAGGGAATGGTTAAATAGAATCCTCAAAATGAACAAAAGCCTCTACCCCCAAATGACTCCAGGCTGTGGGTACCAATCTTTAAATACTCAGGAATATCAAGATTGGTGGCAGTTGGAGAAGGAAATGTCAAACTACTCTAATATCTTTGCCATGAAAACCCACATAGGGTCACGAAGAATCAGATATGACAGAAATGACTGAACAACAACAATATCAAGATTGAATTAATGAGATGATGATGATGATGATGATAGTAAATAGCTAACATTTATATAGCATTTACTAAGCAGCAAACACCATGCTAAGCAGTTTACAACTATCATCTCATTTTATCTTCACAACAACCCTGGGAAGTATGTGCTATTATTATACCCATTTTAAAAATTTAGATCTTGAAGCTAACTGAAGTTAAACTTCTTGTCCAGTGTCACACAGCTAGTAGTGTCTCAGTTCAAATTGGAACTTAGGTCTTTCTGTCTCCAGGTCTGGCACTCTAACTACTGCACCACCTAGCTACCATGGAAGGTCTTGAGCCCTGGATAAACATAGGTCCTACACGAATGATAAAAAGAATGCTAACTGGGGCAGCCAGGTAGCACAGCGAGTAAGAGCACCGGCTCCAGTGTTGAGAAGACCTGGAGATCAAATCCCGGGCTCAGACACTTAGCACCCACCCAGAAACACCTGGCCGTGTAACCTTGAGCAAGTTACTTAACCCAATTGCTTAGGGGCGGCCAGGTGGCTCAGTGAGTAAGAGCACCGGCTCCAGTGTCAGGATGACCTGGATCAAATTCGGGCTCAAATACTCAGCACCACACCCAGAAATAACTGGCCATGTAACCTTGAGCAAGTTACTTAACCCTGATTGCTTTAAAAAATTAAAAAAAAAAAAGAATGCTAACTGCCATGCTTACTATCCAAAAGGAATAGAAGAATATCTGAGTCATCAGTTCAAGAACTGGAAGGTATATGTCACAGGAAAAATCCTTCAGTTCTCAACAGAATCTAAAAGCCTAATTTATCAAGTACATAAATGATAGTAGGTACAACAGACATAATGGTATTTAATTTGGAATGATGCTGGGTTTAGCTCTCAACCTTTCCCTCATGACCCTTAATAATAACATAAACTCTCATTTCTATAGCATTTGAAGGTTTCTGTGTCATGGTCTCAAGGTTCTCTGCTAGGTAGAAAGACAGCTCAAGTAGTTGTAAGATAGAAGGTGACAGGGTTGGACTTATGTACATTTGACTTTTTTCATGGCTTTCCTACTACCTTCCAAGTACCAGTCACTCTCTTGGCACTCATCCTTTCTTATTGAAACCTTAAAGCCTACCTTAAAGGTCAACTTCTCCATGATGACTTCTCTGATCCCCTTGTCAGTAGCCACTTTCCCCACTTCATACCACATATCACACTTCATGTTTCAACATAAACTAATATGTTTATTAGATGTTATTGAATATTATACATGTGTCTCTTCCCCTACTAGAGTGGGAGATCAATGAGTACAAGAACTGAATTTTATCCAAAATTTATGTCCTATACCTTCCTCAACTCATGCAGCACCTAGCATAGTGTTTTGCATATAGTAGGCATCTAATAAAGGCTTATTGGATTTAGTGGAATGTCAATGCCCTTCAGATACAGAGTTGACATCTTAATGGTTTTATAGGGAGAATAAACAGTGGAATATAATGCTATCAGATGACAAATCTATAGGACTAGCATTATATGGAAAAGGTAACATAAATGACCAATGTAATACTCTTAATGGGCAAAGGAAGACATCACAAATCTCTGAATAGGTCATAGAAATATCACAGGAGCTTGTGTGAGGGGGGGAAAGAACCAGAACATTTAGGAAGCAATACAACTTCTACTTAATGTGAAACTTTTTTTTTCATTATGTCCAGTATTTCAATGTGCTTGTGACTCAAGGTATTCTAGAACTATAGACTGTAAGTTGTTAAATATGATTGTACATAATATCTGGTCATGTATCCTCATGCTATCTTGACCTAGAAAAGGGGGATGGGGGTCACTGAAAACTATTCTAGTAGAATGTGCCCCTAGTGCCTAGCACAGTGCTCTGAATGGATAGTTAATGAACAATTTCTGATTTGTATAGATTGTCTTTGGCAACTCTACCCACAGCATCTGGTCACCTTAACATAATGAAATTAAGATTACATCCCAGAATAAAAATGATGGCATGGAAGTTCTTGTGAAATACTAAAAATGACCATCATTTTTATCACTGAACATTATGGCAAAGAATTTATTTATATTTTATGTTTTCAGAAACCAATATTATAACCAAGTATGCTATCTGATGTTTCTTCGGGGATAAAGAGCCATGCATTTGGCTTCCATAGGGACCTCTTTATTATACAGGACAGGGATTTGAATACAACAGAATAGCAAGCAAAGGCATGTTGTTAATTGCCTCCATTCTCTGAGATCTGTTCTAAGAGTTTAACTCATTGCCTACATTGATGTCTCCTGGACATAGAAGATTTTTTTTTTTTTGCTTTTTTTTGGAAGGGGAAAGGTAGGGCAATTGGGGTTAAGTCATTTGCCCAAGGTCACATGGCTAGTTTTGTGTTAAGTATCTGAGGCCAGATTTGAACTCAGGTCCTCTTGACTCCAGGGCTGGTGCTCTATTCACTATGCCACCTAGCCACCCCCAACAAAGAAGATGTTAAAACCACAACAATTATCTACCATGTAGTGATCCTACAAGTGTTTCCTATACTCAAAGATTGAATACTAGTATGTGACAGGGATAGGGAAGATCAATTTCTGGTTATAGAATGAAGAAAAATATTGCTAGGAATCTACCAGGACCTGAGAAATGCACTCCCTGCAACATGGTGGCATAGGCACCATGTGTGCAGGTCCACAATTCACTTGTTGAAGACCATTCCCAGGTTCTACAAGAATATTTTAAAGTAAATTGTGAGAAAAGTTGCATCTTGATCATCTTCCAGCTCCTACTGACCACTTTAATGGTGGCCTTAAAGTCAGATATCCTCTCTTAGTTATATCCCTGCTAGTATATGTTAAAATATATATAATATCAAAAGAAAACTCTTACCAACAACTTTGCTATAACCAACTCTCCATTATCCACTGGATATCATGATGTCAACTGGTCACGGTGATAATAGTTCATAAATAACCCCTAAATCTCACTTAAACCACTAGTATTAGCATCCTCTTCCCCCACCCATCTTGTCTGTGGACTACTTATTCATCAGTTTTAGCCTAATTATGAGCTTCACGGCCTCTTGCTTCCCATTAATGGTCTTGCATGGAGGTGTTGATACAGGGCAAAATAACTGAAATGGAGTCAAATAGGAAAAGAAAAAGAGGGGACATAAGAGATTTGAAAACTCACAAGGTGAATTTGAACTATTGAAAACTGATTACAATTGAGTAAAATAACTGAACTAAGCACAGCTCTAGTGATTTTCACCTAAGACTTTCAAATCCTTGTACAAACTTTAATTAACAAAGCATCAGGGTTCCCTTGTGCTTTGAGTAAGCCCTATTCTCTCCTTGACATATAATGAAGTGTGCCATGACTGAATGGATTGTCCAAGGTCATGCAAGAGATGAGGGTATACCATATCTACTTCACACTGTGCATGACTGGTCAACACATGCTTTTGGACTTGATATACACAGACAGCTTCTACAAACTGTATGTTTTATTTAATGCAATTAGAGGTGGTAGGCCTGTTTAGATAGCCATGATTTGATTTTACAATCACAGAATCAAAGGATTTCAGAGTTGAATAGAGACTTTCTAATTCAGTCTATTTCTGAACAAAGAGGTTTCCTATGTTATATAATTTTTCCTTCAAGACATAAAATATATATTTCTTTGAAGAAGATCTCCAATTACATGGAACTATCTCCCTGTCTAGGTATCCCTTCTTTCTTTTTGGATAGTTCTAATTCTTTGGAAGTGTTTTCTTATCTTGAGCTTAAAATTTCATCTGTGTAAGCTCAACCCATTTTTCCTACTTCTGCCCTCTGTGGTCAAGGAGAACAAATCTCACCCATTTTCCCCATGATAGCATTTTAAATATTTGAAGGCATTCCTCTATAATTCCCTTCTTGAGGGAAGCATTTCTAACTCCTTTACTTTGAGATCCTTACTCATGTTAATTGCATTCTAATGGATGTTCTACATTTTATTAGTAGCCTTCCTAAACACAAAATCCAAAATTGGACACAATTCCAGATATGATCTTACCAAGGTGGTGATAGACAGAAAATAATCAACTCCCTATTCCAGAACACTATAAATCTCTTATAGCCTAGGTTAATGACTGTCCTATTATATAGTTGATTGATTCATGCTGATCTTGTAACTCACTCACCACCCTTCTCCCAAAATGATGGTTGCATAGTCATACTTCTCCATCTTATAATCAGGAAGTCTGTTCAAACCAAAGTATAAGTCTTCATGGTTATCTCTATTAATATTCATCTTATTCAATTGAGCCCTATAGTTAATTAGCCTTTCAAGATCTTTTTTGGATTCTGACTCTAGCATCTAGCAAGTTAGTTAACCCTACCAGGTTTGGATCAATTGTAAATCCAATAATTGTGTTAAGAGTTTTCCAAATTATTGATAAAAATTTCAAATATCACAAGTCAAGCACAAACTCCTGAGCCATAAATACTTCCTTTAAAGTTTCAAGATGACAAACATTAAAAAATCAATTAATTGTATACAAAATTAAGTTAAAGTATCAAGTTTTTTGGGAAGATATCATGAAGGAGGAAAAGAAATGGACAGTTATTAGATATCCAGTTGTCAACGGGAAATAGAAAATGTCTATTCTTCTAGTCACCCAGGATTCTCTGTCCCCTTTTTATTGACTGGCCCTGTGATGTCATTTGTCTAAGCAACTCCTAGTACTAAACGCCTTTCTACACTCTACCACTCTTATTTTACTTATATTCTCATAGAAAATCCTGGGGTACTAGAAGATTTAAATGACTTTCCAAGAGTTATAAAATCAATATTTGTCACATGAGTAATTTTACATTCCTGATTCTATGATCAGTATTATATCTCCTATTTGCTATACTCTCTCTTAACATTATAGATTTAGCACTGAAAAATCTCAGAAGTGGACCATTTCAAGCCTTTCATTTTATAAAACAAGAAAACTGTGGCTGAAAGAGTTTAAGTGATTTGCCCAATATCACATATGTAGTAAGTCTCAGAGTCAGAATTTAAATCAAATCTTTTGGTTCCAAATTCCTTTATTTTTTTCTTTAAGACTGGATTTTTCTGTATCACCTCAGCTAGATATGCAGCAGTCATTCATGGACCAATTCCATTTTTTATTGGCAAAGAATCTTTGACTTGCTCTATTTTTTATCTGGGTCTGTTCACTCCTTCTTAAATGGCCTGGTAGACTCTCACTCTTGAGGGTACATCATACTGATGCCAGACCTTGTAGAGAGACCAAATCAGATTTGTCCACTGCAGGTCAGAACTATCTCAAGCCTTTTTATTGCCAATGTAATGGCATTTATAGGCAAAGATGAGCTATTGATCCACCATAAGATATTTCAGAACTATATGCAAATTCTGGATCATTTATTGCTCTTTGAACACGGGCAAGTCACAGTTTGCTAATATGAAAAACCAGGATAATAAGTGTTTCCTTTCAGTAATCCACCAGCTTCAGCCTCCCCAGCTGCATAGATCACAAGTATGTACCAAAAATGTAAACCACAAAGCAGTTCCAAATTCTAAACACTTTCCATAACACCACACTGTCTCCTTTATCTAGCAGCAACTTAAACCAAGCAAATGTTGACACACAGTGTGCCATGTGAACTGCATTCAGATTCAGATGATGACAATGATACCCAGAGAGTCAGAATTCTAGCTGTTATTAGAGATACTAGTAATTCAGATCCTCCTGAAACCTCCGGTACTCAGTTACAGCTAGAGGCAAGTGCAGACAGATGTTTGGAGTGGAAATTCTTTAGATATTTTAAAAGTTAAATTAAATCATCACATATTTTCAGAAGCACAAAAGCAACTCTTTCTTACTTTGAAATGTCACTACATATTATGAACATATAGAAACTTATCCTGTGAAAGAAAACAAGCAAAGGGAAATTAACTGAGCCAAACCTTTTGCAGTCCAGTGACCGGAATGAAGAACCCAAATGAGTTACTACTGAACAGGAATTTTCCATTTATTTTCATGTTAATACATGGTGGAATTACTAATGTTGAGGAAAAAATACCAAAATGATGTGTTTATCCTGCTTGCATTCCCTCAACAATGAGCAGCTCCTAGCAGCTAATGAGCTTTCATAGCAAACTGCTGAGTGTGTCTTGATATTAGGGTTAAAAGCCCATCTTATGGTAAATTACTCTAGACTCCAATTTGGCAAGAGTAAATGATTTGCTGTCCAAGTGGGGATTTGTGCCAGGCTCCTAATTTGGGCTGTATACAGTATTTCAATCCCAACTTTCATTAGTATCAATTTACAAATGAATTATGTGCAAGCAACTGAACCATACAACTAAAATAGTCTTATATTAGAATTCCCTTTGGGTTTTAGATTTCCCTAGTCACTCAGAGACACCATGAGAGACCTCAAGAAGCTTAGTTTATTGACCTTGTCTGTTAACTTTTCTATTTAAGGGTGAAAGAAGGCAGAAGAGGAATGATTTAAGCTGCTTTTGCATGTTTTCTCTTGCTATTTAAGTTAAACCCATATATGAACCATGAGTGAAAAAAAGCCTAAAGCCAACTGCTCTCAGTCTCTGGAATTGTATGGACTTTTGCATACCGCACTCAGTCTGTGGCTGATTAGCACAGCAGGTTAGAACACAGGGCTAAGCAGACAGAGGTAGTGAGTTCCAGCCTAACTCTTAATTAGCTCCACTCTGTTCTCTAGGCACAGATTACATCCCTGGCTTTGACCAGCCTTCTCACTAATGTGGACTCTTGATCACTAGGGGGCACTGACTGGGTGAGTGTGATGAATCAGAGTGACTGCCTTATCACCAGAAGTTTGCAAAGCACTTTACATAACATTGTTTCACCTGGTCCTCACCACCTCCCTGTAAGGAAGCACTATTATTGTCCCCATTTTTCAGATGAACAAACTGAGACTGAGAGAGATTTAGCAATTTTATCCAACGTCATACAGTTAACTGTGTGTCAGAATTGAGTCAGAATTCAAACTGAAGTTTGAAGCATTGCTAATAGGGCCTCAGTAGCTCAAATTTGCCCATAAATACCAGCATTTTAGCAGTGAATAATACTGACATGCATGTGTGTGAAACCTGAAGAAATTTTTTTCATGGGTGCAATCAAGAAAATTCTCTTTATCTGGTCCTCTTGCCTGAGATAGTGACTAAGTATATGCTTATGAGCTGACTCGGGGTGTTTGTCAGGAAAATATAGAATTGGCCCCTCAAGATTGTTAAAGCCTATTATCAAGAAGGGGCTAGAAAAACCAACATGGCCACACAGGGCATTATGAAATCTAGCACAAGAATAAAACTCAGGCAGAGGGATCAAGTGGAAAGAAGTCTGAAAAAGGAATAGCCGGATTTACATTTGAATCCCACCTGTGCCCCTTACAACCTCTGGGGCCTTGGGACAATTACTTCACTTCCTTCAGTCCCCCCACCCATAAAATAAAATGATGACTTTCTACCATCTTCCCTCTGCCTCTCCTCCCCCCCCCCTCTCTCTCTGCTTCTCTGTCTCTCTCTCTGTCTCTCTGTCCCCTTCTTTCCCTCTGTCTTTGTCTTTATCTCTTGGTCTATCTTTCCCCATCT